>NW_005871192.1:1602444-1607920 GCF_000147115.1 Myotis lucifugus | reverse complement strand
AAATATAAAGAAAAGACAAAAGAATCGAGAGAGTTCAAGGGTTACTACGCGGGCGGTCTTTTAGGGGGCACGTCGACCACCAATCACACATACAAAACGGAGGCTCTCCCTCCCAAAATATAAGAATACGCTATTAAGTACAATTTTACAACTCATACCCTATCTTTCGTGAGGGGAGGGGAGACAGAGAGAAAGACCCACACATTCTACCTCTAAGACAAAAACGTGTTTCTCTGTGTATCTGTTGTAGGGTGACAAACCTGGACACAAGGAAGTGAGGATGGTTTTTCCATTGATCCCCATCTCTGTTTAGGAAAGGGTTTGTGAGCCCTGTCTGTTCTGGGCGGGGGCCCGAGGCTCCTGGCAGCCCCCTGAGGCACAAAATCTCATGTGAAGGCCTAGTCACACCAGACAACTGAGTGCTGTCCAGTCCATGGCTATCGGGTGAAGGCTGTGGAATATGAGGCCCCATGTGGCAGGAACACGGCCTCAGGGACAGTGATAATTGCTCAATCTTCCACTCCTCCTTCCCATCTGTATTTATTAGCACTGGCTGGGGCCTCGGCCCAGATTGGAGGCTACAGGAGGAGTAGAAAAAGGAGCAATAAGTAAGTCCCCTCTTCCCATTGCTTCTGTCTTGTCGTCTGTAAAACGAGAAGTTGGGGTTTTATGCCTTTGCTGTGCGGTGTGTCCTGTGCTTCCTGACTTACACATAGGCGGGAGCAGCCCTGTGCGGGCCAGGGGAGAGGTGTTGGGGGCAGCAGCTCAGAAAGAGGAGAGCTGGGCTTGTCCGCTGCTTCCTTGGAACAAGGCCCCTGAAAGGTGCCAGGGATGCACCGCGCAAACTAGAGGTTTTGCCAGAAGCTTTGGCAAAATGCAAGGAGAAAGTGCGCAAACAGTGGGGTGGGATGATCGCTGACCGTGACTTTCCCGCCCAATTAGTGAGGTGGTGCAGTGTGGGGGGTTCATTGCATTGGAGCTTTTAAAAGCAGATCTACGTTTGGTTACCATTTTACATTGATTTGGTCTCAGGAGAGGAGAGGGCAGCATGTTGAATCGCAACCCCCTCTTGTTCAACAAGATTCTCCCTCATTAACAGGTTCCCTACCTGTGCTTCCGGGTCTCTCCACAGAGCCTCCGGCACAGCTTCTGTGCGGCCAAGGAGGGCACTCAGTTTTGAGGGTGATTTTCCCATGTCTGGGGCATCCGTCCTCTGCATTTAAGTCACAGTTGCTGTCTTTAAGAAGTTATCTTCCAAATGACTGGCCTAGAAGCTCCCTGTGGTTCAAGGTCCTCTCCACCTTGTCTTGATGTCTCACCTGACCTCCTACCGTGATGCCTGCTAGTAAAAGTGACCAGGAAAGTTAGAACAGGGGACAGAGGCCTCAGGCCTACCCCCTTCTCCGTCTTGGCTGGAACATGGAAGCTGTGACCTTCACTGACCACTGGTTCCCCCTCCCTCTCCCCAATTTCCTGTAGTTGAGACCAAAAAACCAGTATCAGCCGGATTCGACAGCCATATCATAATATCGTTTATTTTTTTAATCCTCACCCAAGGAGTGAGGGTTATTTTTCCATTGATTTGTAGAGAAAGTGGGTGGGGGGAAGGAATGGAAGAGAGAGAGAGAGAGAGAGAGAGAGAGAGAAAGAAACATTGATATGAGAAAAACATATCAATTGGTTGCCTCCCACAGGCATCCCAACCGGGGGCAGGGATTGAACCCACAACCCAGATACATGCCCTTGACCAGGAATCAAACCCGAGACCCTTCAGTGTGCAGACCTATACTCTAACCACTGAGCAATGCTGGCCAGGGCCATACTAAAATATCTTTATAATAAATTTGCCTTATGTTTTTGGGATCACTTTGCTGGCCCCCAAAATCACCGTGACAGTTATGGGAGGACAAAAAGAAAGTGCTATCTGGCGAGGAGAGACAAGGACAAGCCTGTCAGCAGTCCCCACCAGCCTCAGAAGCCAGGACTCCCCTGCCCTCCCCACATTTAATAAAAACCTTCCACACAGACCCCATCAGGAGCATCTAGTTCTTCAGGGTCACTCACTTCTCAAGTGGGTTGCGTCCTGTCACTTTAATAAATTTACTGTGCTTTGCTAAATCTTTCTGTCACGCTCTCGAATTCCTTCTTGTTCTGTGACAAGAACCTGTATCCCAGTATCAGATTGAGGTCTCCCTTATCGCCAGGATCAAAAGGAGCTCAACAAGTCTCTTTCAAAGATAACATCTCAGAGGTCTTTACAGGCATAAATTGTGCTTCCATAGAAGTACTGGATTTACATGAGATCCAGAGAATCTCATGGAGAATTAGCCATGGTTTCAAAAGGATTTGAAGTTCCTAAGTAGTTTTTTCTCTTTGAAGGATAGCAGCATAAGCCTTCTAAGTTGGTGAATGAAGAACCAGGGGTAGATAGAGACTTGTTTGTGTTTAATTCAGGGTTCAGCTAAGGGTTCACAGATCTGAGGTGCCTCCTCAGGTCCCCATTTCACACTGATCAGCGAGAGACCAGAGCTCATGAATTCCAGGCTAGTCGCTCTGTCTCCTAGCGGTTTTAAACAAAGCCCATTCTTCTATGAAAATGTTCCATTGTTCAGGTCAGGAATCAGGTAGAAAAATTTATTATAATTTTCTAGTATGCAAGACATGGGAAAACATTTTAAAAATTTGGAGAATCAGGCAAAACGTTCCCTCCTAATAGTTCTATACTAGCCCAGTCGTTTTCAAAGTGTGGCCCCCGGACAGAGTGTCAGCATCGCCTGGAGGCTTGTCTGAGATGCACATTCTCAGTTCCCACCCAGACCTGGTCCATCAGAAACAGGGATGTGGCCCAGCAGTTTGTGCTTTAACACATCCTCCAGGGAGCCAGATGCACTGGAGTTTAAGAACTGCTCCAGCTGCACACCATTATTAGCATTTTACAGCAGTCTTGTGTGAGTGTGTGTGTGTGTGTACACAGGCATCACCAAGCTGTCGGAGTACAAAGGCAGTCATCCTGACACCCCTGAATCTCTCTAGCCTAGAGCCCCACCCATTCATGCAGTAAGCCCAGAGGCTTTCTGAGTTCCCTCACGTCAGGAATCTGGGACTCACCATGGTGGGCCTTATAGTGAGTAAGTGTGCTCTGAGCGCACCTCCTCATGGGGCCTCGGACAGGTGACTCTAATGGTTTGTCCTAGAATCTAGGACAGCCGTGGGCAAACTACGGCCCGCGGGCCGGATCCGGCCCGTTTGAAATGAATAAAACTAAAAAAAAAAAGACCGTACCCTTTTATGTAATGATGTTTACTTTGAATTTATATTAGTTCACACAAACACTCCATCCATGCTTTTGTTCCGGCCCTCCAGTCCAGTTTAAGAACCCATTGTGGCCCTCGAGTCAAAAAGTTTGCCCACCCCTGCTCCAGGACCTAGATTCTGATGGCTCAGTAGCCCCACCTACCTCTTGGCAGGACTTGCATCTTTCCCTGGCTGGTGTTTCTCTGAGACACATTCCTTTAGAATGGATCACCAGAGCTAACTCTTCACCCTCTCCAGCTGGTAAGGCAAATGCAGGGTCAAAGCTCACGGGATGGTCTGTGCGCGGAGCCACCATTCCCTTTGACCCTCAGGCCTGGGGCGGAGCCTCCGCCAACATCAGCGAGGCTTTTATAAGAATAAAACAGGCAATTTCATCTAATGACAAACACAAAATGCATGTGGGCACTGGAGAATGTCCCTGCCTGGTTCGGGAAATGGGCATGCATGTCAGGGTAGACTAGTGTTGCCACAGTAACAACTCCAGACTCAGTAGATTAAAATTCCCCAAGGTTTATTTCTCACTCATGCTAAACGTCTGTTGAACATCAGCTGGTGACTTTGCCCTGCTTGGTCCTCACTCTGGATTCTGGTTGATGGAGCACAGCTATTTAGAAGACTGTTGCAGAGGGAAGCAGGGAAGTGGAAGCATTGTTGCATCTCATACCAACAATCAATCACATTCCCTGCAAGAAGTGATCATCACTTTCCTTCCTAACCCACTAGTAATAACGTGTCACTGTCTCCCCACTTAACACACACACACACACACACACACACACACACACACGGTGTTTGGAAAGTGCACTTCTACTATGTATGTATCTGGAAGGGACATTCGAGGTTTACTCATTTCGTCTGCTTCTCTCTGTGGAACTGGCTCACAAGTCCACGTGCTCTTCTTACTGGTTCCTTATCCACCACGATCAGCTGGCCTCTGCTTTGACGTGTTTTAGTTTACATTACCAGGACATGATTGGTACCCCAGCTTGCAGACAGGATCCCCTTCTATCAGATGTTCATCCTGTGCCCACGCAGCCTGCCCAGGGGTGGAGGTGAGGCCTACGGTTCTGTTCAAGCAGCAGGGGTGGTGGAGGAATGAAAAAGAGTCCTAGTACCCATGCTGCTCCTGTTCTTCCTTGGCAATGTTTCTCACCTCGTCTTCTGTCACTATGTCCTCTCCTTGTAACTTTCATCCCTAACTGGGGACAGCATTCAAGTCCGTTCCTATGTGCTCCTGGGTCCTAGAAAAGCCAGAGGAAGTGGTTAATTCCCAGAAATTAGAACACATCTAGTGCTGTCCCGCTACCAATTCATCGAATTCGATCAGAGTTCCGCTTGAGCCCGGCCATCTGTACTTTGTGACACGTGCAGTATTTGTATAACTCAGCATCACGCTTGCTCACATTAGATAGATAGTGTTTGTTTTGGATTGGCAATCTGCAACCCACCATCGTAAGTGAAATCCAAGTTCACATTCGGGCCTTTTCATAGCTGTAAACAGAGGTTTAAGTGCGATTACTGTAGTAATAGCCCACTTCAATTTTATTTACCCAACTGTAAGGATTTTTAAGAATTTTGTTCTTTTTAAGTCTTTACATTGTATCAGATCAAAATAAATACTAAAGAAGGGTTGGTGGTTTTTCCTAAGGTACGCAGGTTTAAGGGGCACTGAAACCAGGGCAGAGAAGTGCTTGCTGCGGGCAGCCAAGCAGGGCCAGGCAGAGTAGCAGCGATGACTTATTCATATCCCCATGGGGCGCCGCTCCTCCTTCCCAGGCCGCGGAGGCCAGGCTCAAAGGGCGGGCAGCGCGCTGCGGCCACCTGGGAGCCAGCAAGACACCTGAGTCCCGCTGCTGCCTGGGCCATCGAAGCGCAGGGACGGCCCACAGTCCGCGGAGCCACGAACCGCGCGCCCAGGACCTCTGACCAGGCAGCGGGCCCGCGAGTTCCGCGGAGCCGGGTCCGCGTGTGGGGCGCCCGCGCGCAGGTAGCTTGGTCCGCTGCACCTGTCCGCCAGCCCCGCGCCCGGGGCGGGGCTTCCCGCGTCCCCTTTAAGAGGGCCGCATCACCCGCGCCTGACGTCGGTGTGTCTATCCGCACGTGCCCCGGGTCCCCGCGCCAGCTCCGTGCCCCAGAGGCCACAGCCCCGATGGCTGCAGAA
>NW_005871192.1:1411527-1602271 GCF_000147115.1 Myotis lucifugus | reverse complement strand
GGGCTGAAGAAGCAATTCCATAAGCCACGCAGGTAAGGCGCCGGGCAGGTGCGCGGCGGGGCGGTCCCGGGCGGAGCGCGAGGGGCGCGCTGGGCACTGGCAGAGGCCGGGGGCGCGGGACCCCGCTCTCCCCGCCTGCTCCCGCATCGCCCGCCCACCGCCGCCGCATCGGGGACTGGGAGCCCGCCCTCCATTCCCCACCCCCGGCTCAGTGCGGCGCTCGGGGCGCCCGTGAGTGCCCGGCGTCCCGCCTCCGCACCGCCCAGTGCGGGGACGAGCGGGAGGGGACCCGCTGCACCATCGCCCGGGCGCGCAGGTGCCTCGCGGTGGGAGATTATGTAAAGTCGCCCGTTTTCCCCGGTGACCTTGCGGTGTCTGTCGGTGCCCCCGATTGTCCTGGGAGATTGTCCTGGGATGTGCTGGCACGAACGGTGGCCGGCGCCCAGGGTGGCTGCGGGGATGTCCGCGGTCGGTGCTCCTCCCAGGTCTCTGAATCACTCCTCCCAGGGCTCAGAGGAAGGCGAGGACGGGGCTGCCTTCTGGAAGCTCATGCATCAACTTTTCCTTGGGGAACTTGGTGGTCAAACTCCCTTCAAGCCAAGGCTTGACCAGCAGTCTGCATGTCTTTAAAAAATTCCCAAGGGTGTCGCTGCCTTAACCAACTCATCATATATTTAACAGTAATTTTTTAGTGAGCCTTTTACATCCCGGATGTGGCTATCTTTCTCTGTGGCTTTGATAAGCTGTGATTATGGTGAAACATTAATTCAGATGCTAATGATTGACATCTCAGTGGGCTTGGTGGGAGGATGTTATGTAGGGAAAAATGCGTGAATGCTTATAGTGTGACCTATATCTTACATAATGAGAATGAGTACTCTTTTTTACAATCCAGAAACAGTTGTTGTTTAAGGGATCTTTAGCTAAGGGCTTTGTTGATTTATTTAAATATCCCTCATAATTTAGCCTTACATCTTGTTTTCATAGATTAGCTTTAAGTAATGCTGAGCTTTCTGGTGATTCCTCAGAAGTAGTGAGGTTTTCCCCAGGCAACTACAGTAGCAGTCCTGCTAGAAACCACATCCAGACAAGGTGAGGGTTGTGTTTGATAGAATCTTGGTTCAGTTAGGGTGACAGATGCAGCACGAAATTCCTCTTGTGTGCACCCACGTGCCATCTCTGTCACCACGGACTCGCCTTGCCTTTATAGAACCGGTTATTTTGGTCCATTTGGGAAATCAGAGAAACTGAGACCGTTTTAGTAGAAGTGCCCGTCAGTGTCACCATTTTTGCTTTTCAAATTGGATCTCTCTGCGACCTCTCTGCCAGAACTGTGTGTGAATATAAGTGTATTGTTGGTGTCATTTGGAAGGCCTCTCACAACTTTATGCTTCAGATCCCCTCAGATTTACAGACCCAGCATAGGTGCCACCCGTAAGGTCGCAGGCAGGACGTCTTTGATGTCACTGACCTGTTTTATTTCAGGTATTTGTCACTTCTCTAGGGCAGACCTCAGCACCAGATTTACCAACCCCACATTCTTTTTTTTTTCCCCACGTTGATTCTGAGGACTTCCTTTTGCAAATCTTGGTGCTCTAAAGGCAATTAGGAACCTTGGTTTTAGGATGGGAAAGGCTGTCCTGACCCCTCCTCTGCTGTCTATGACCTTGAGCAAGTTCTTTAACTTCTGAATCTGTCCTTGCTAAAATGAGGATAATATCAATTTCTTAGAATTGATGTGAACATGAGCGAGTTTGTAGAACACACACACACAAAGTGATCACTAAATGCTGTTAATATTAAGGATAATTTTATTAGGTTAACATACTGTCCCTTCTATTGGCAAGAATGAACATGAGGAGATTATAGAAGCTAGACTTTTTTTTTAAGTTTTGCTTCCTTAACAGAAATAATCAGAAGGCTCCATTTCAGCCAAATCCTGAAGTTATATGTAGCTTTGAATGTTCTGAATACAAAATTGAAATTGTGATGTGAAAGAACTTCTTAAATTCTTGGAGGATGTCTGCCTGTGGTAAGATTAGTATTTTTCACACCGAATCCAGATGCAGAATCTCCACATCATTTGCTGCTTTTTACTGAACAGCCTTTCATTTTAAAGCTGGAGCAACACACGGTCTCTTATCCATTGCTTAATGTAGCACAATCTTAGAGAGCCCAAGGCAAAGGTTATTCGTCCTGTGCAGGTATGTGTATTTTGAAGGGTGTGTAAAGCCAGCACTAATGTTTGCATGTGACAAGGATGTTAGGGGAAATAGCCATATTCCCCATTTTCCCCACACAGCTCATGAACCTGATCTTATCTACAAAGGAAGCTTTAGACATACAGTTATTTCCATTTTAGAACAGATTTGCTGGATTAGATAGTCTGTGTTTCTAAGTGGAAGGTCCCTCTTGAGGCAAATGTCTCTGCTGTGTGTGTGTTTGCTTATGTGAGGGAGGGGTGATATTTGAATGAAAAAAAGTAGTGCATGTTTAATGTTTGCCCACTGATTTGAAATATCTGATTAGATGTGTCATAACTATTCTCTTGGTTTAGAACTATTTCTATCTTGTTGCTGACAATTCTTTTCAATATCTCAACTATTTGGAGGTGAAAAGCTGCTTTTGCCGGATAAATTTTACTACAGTAGAAGAACATGTTAAAATAGCAAAAATTGATCATCTTTTTACTTCAATAAACTTTATTACTTTACTTTTATAAGGTTTTAATTTACCTTGCAGTTAGAATAAATAAGGTACTCTCTGTTTATTCCTGTAAAATAAGGAAAATAAGCATGTACTGGTATTATTCTACTTTTAGTGTTTTATTCATATTGAGATTTCATTTTAGCAAGAGTAATGGCAATATTGTTTTTCACTTGTTTTACACTGGCAGTAGATTAGTAACATACTGTTCTTACAAAATCTATATAATTTTTTTTTTTTACTTTATCAGGCATTGATGTGGATGTAACTTGCTTTATAGTAACACGTGAAAGTCTGTTACAGAGTAAACTTTATCAGGTCATTATATTCGTTTGCTAGAGCTACAAAACAAAGTATCACAAACTTAGTACCTTGACAACAGAAATGTATTGTCTTGTACTTCTGCAGACTGGAAGGCCGAGGTCAAGGGGTGGGTAGGGCCAAGCTCCCTCTGCAGGCACTGGGCAAGCATATGTTCCAGGCCTCTCTTCTGGCTTCTGATGTTTTGTTGGCAATCTTTGGCGTTTCTTGGCCTGTATGGGCATTCCTCGTTTCACTGCGCTTCACTCTAGTGAGCTTCACGGATGCTGTGTTTTTTATAACTTGAAGGAAAGACTCTCCATGCAGAAATATTACTGTGCACTTTATTGTGAGACTTGCTTTATTGTGGTGGTCTGGAACTGAACCCACAGTAGCTCCAAGGTATGCCTGTAGACCCCTCACCCAGATCTCTGCCTTCGTGTTCACATAGCATTCTCCTCTGTCTCTCTGTGTCCTAATTTCCCCTTTTTCTATGGACACCAATCATATTGGATTGGGGCCCTACTTCAGTATGACTTCATCTTAAGTAATTAGATCTGCAATGACTCTATTTCCAAATATGGTTACATTCTGAGGTACTAGGGGATAAAACTCAACATGTGAATTTTTTTTTGGGGGGGGGCAATAATTCAAACTATAAGACTCATTATTTGCAAAAAAGGATTCACAAGTGTTTTAACTATTGTATTTGATTCAACATTTAAAAGGATAATTCAGTTTGTAAATAATGTGATTTCTTCTTTCACTGAGTTTGGATAGGATATGTACCGATTGTAGACTTTGTCTCCTGATTTTGTTTTTAGTGATGAAACTCATTTGGTTAGGGTGTGTAGTATGATGTAGTCTGGTATGTGATTATTGTCACACTCAGATTCTTCAACTGGAAACATTTAATTACACTGGTATTCTGTGCCTTTCTGTTTTAACTAATTTCTTCATCCTTTATTATATTTAAAATTTTGTGTTTTCAAAATGCAGCCTCCTCTGAGGGGCGATCAGATATTTAAAAATCCTCCCAGAGGTGTCAGGATCGACTTAGATAATGTTTGTGAGAGTGCCATCCTTGCAGAAGAAGGATAACTAGAACCGTGTTTTTAAAAAAAGTTGTTAATGAGCTCGATCTTTCTCATACACATGGCTAGGGGACATGTACCTTGTTTGGAATGAAAGTTGCAACAGGAAATAATTTCCTTTGAGACTGAGATTCTTTTTGATCAAAGTTTTTGTTGTTGATATAGTTATATATTTGCAAGCTCACCCCCCCCCCCCCTGTGATTCTTCAATGTTTTAAATTGAGGTTATATGAATTTTAGTTTCAATTTACTTGTAAAATTTTAAAGTATCCCCCAAATTAATTAGAGATATTATTGAAAATTGCAAGACCTGGCTGGTAATATTTTCTATTTTGAGAGGAGAAATGTTATTGGGGGGGGGGGAGCTTATGTTTGCAGAGCAGATTCCATTCTGCCAAGCCTCTTGTGCTACATACAGATTCCCAGGGCATCAGGCAACCCCAGGGCTTTCTTTAGAGTAGGAGGAACTTGAGAAAATGACAGAGAAGGGCAAGACCCTAGTACCCTGCTGGTGGGAATGCAGGCTGGTGCAGCCACTGTGGAAAACAGTATGGAGTTTCCTCAAAAAGCTAAAAATGGAACTGCTGTTTGACCCAGTGATCCCACTTCTAGGAATATATCCTAAGAAATCTGAAAGAATATATGCACCTCTATGAAGATCTGGAAGTAGCCCAAGTGCCCATCAGTAGATGTGTGGATAAAAAAGCGGTGGTACATTTATATACTGGAATACTATGCAGCTAAAAAAGAATTTCTTACCCTTTGCGACAGCATGGAGGGACCTGGAGAATAATATGCTGAGTGAAATAAGCCAGTCAAAGAAAGACAAATATCACATGATCTCACTTACACGTGGAATCTAATGAACGTAATAAAACTGATTAACAAGACAGGTTCAGAGGCATGGAACAGACCGACACATCTCAGAGGTAAGAGTGAGGGGGAGATAGGAAAAGATTAACCAAATAACTTATATGCATAACTCATGGACACAGACAATAGTGTGGAGAAGGCCTGGGCTGGGGCGGGGGCTGGGAGGAGGGGAGCTTGGGGGGGGGAATTGGGGGACATCTGTAATACTGTGAACAATATTTTAAAAAAAGACTCATTGATGGGTGAATACAGGTTTCCCCACTCTGTTTCCTGAAAGTAGAGTGTTCCCATGAAGACTTTCATAAGCAGAAACAGTGTAAAGCAAAGAAGCTATTGCCATTAATTTATATGGACTCATGTTTGAGTGTTTCCACCCCCACATTTCAAGGCATGCACATGTTTCATTTCATTCACCACAACCCAAAGGCTTAATTGAGTCATTTTACGCTAAGCCTAACACCCTAGAGCTCTCTTGGGTTCTTCTGATACCCTGGGACACATCTTGCTAATGGAGGCACAGAATAAATCGAGATAAAGCGCAGGTGCTCACAGACGCAGGGCAAGCTCCGGCGGCTGGATGCTCAGGTGCTGAGGGGGCTTCTCAGGGAAGGTGCTTGGTGGGCCACTGTCGCTGCTGGGACACGGCTGCCTCTATCAGGCTCACTAAATGCTGAATTCACTTTTTGCCTTTTTTCATAAAAGTGAAAATCCTCTTTGGATTTCTTCTGGTTGTGAAAACAGATGCTAGAGTGGGTCTTTCATAAAAGGGAGGGGTCTAACATGCACTTTCAGAAGGAGGGGGTGCCGTAATGAGGAGCAGGTGAGGTGGAGTTTAAGGACAGCTGCAGGGTTCCTCAGAATGAGCAGGCCTTCAGAAGTTAAGGCCAGACGGGCAAGATATGGAGGGTCAGAAACCAAAGGATTTCCTTGACTTCCTCTCCCTTTCCCCCTTTCTTTTATTTTGATCCTTTGTGCCCTTGCTCTGTGATCTTAGGTGTGATAATCAGTCAGGCGTGTCCGCAAGAGGGGACCCAGAAAGGTACAGGAAAACAGATTATTGCCAGTGGGGAGAGGGCCCGGGGAGCAGGCTCAACCAAGCAGGTGAGGAGCCAAGAGAGCATGGGGACTCCAGGCAAGTGCCTCTATTGGAGTTCAGGTTGGAGTGCACAAGAGAAGGCTAGAGGGGGATTTCCTTGGTGCATTTGAATGTTATTAGGTCATGGTCATGGTCAGGGGCAGCAAGAAAGGGGATGGGTCACCTATCACACTGGTGTACTTGTTCACCTGGGTAGGTGCTTACAGCTTGTGTGGGGCATGTTAAGGCAGCAGTTGGCAAAATATAAAATTTTACAGTAGCCCGGCCAGCATGACTCAGTGGTTGAGCATTGACCTATGAACCAGGAGGTCACGGTTTGATTCCAGGTCAGGGCACATGTCCTGGTTGCAGGCTCAATCCCCATTAGAGGGTATGCAGGAGGCAGCCAGTTAATGATTCTCATCATTGATGTTTCTCTCTCTCCCTCTGCCTTCCTTTCTGAAATCAATAAAAATAAATTTTTTAAAAATTTACAGTACAACTTTTCTCAGTTTGAAGGTTTAGATTTTCTTTATTTCCCTAATCATTTTGAAGCCCAAATGCTTGAGGCTTTATATGGTCTGTAATCTATAAAATAAAAGCCTAATCGACCCTAACGGCGGAACGACCAGAACCACTGGTCACTATGATGTGCACTCAATGCAGGAGGTCAGTGCGCTCCCCCTGTGGAAGCTGGGCTCATGGCTGGCAGTGCTAAGGAGCAGTGAGCCGAGCAGTAAGGAGCAGTGAGCAGGTGGGCGGTAAGGAGCAAGGGGTCCCAGATTGCAAGGGGGATGTCTGACTGCCGGCTTAGGCCCACTCCCCACGGGACATCCCCCGAGGAGTCCCAGACTGAGAGAGGGTGCAGGCCGGGCTGAGGGACTCCCCCCCCCCACCCCCACCCCCAGTGCACGAAATTCGTGCACTGGGCCTCTAGTGGGTAATAAAGACTCAGAGGAGTGCTATAAGTCTACCTATTGAAACATCATGGCTGTGACACCTGTCACGTGGTTTTGCAGACTACCAACAAATACATTCAAACACTACTAACATCATCTAAGCCTGATGCTTCAGGAATAACTTTACTATTTATGAAGATTATACATTTAGTACAACTTTAAATTCAGAATATAGTGTTCCAGAATATGGATGACGTGGGCAATAAAATTATTTCAAAACCTTAGAACACTTATGAACTGTTTTCTTCTGGTCAGTTCCATTTGCCAGTTACCACAATGGAAGTTCTTCTTTCGATCTAATTTTCAACCAGTTGGTTTGGTTGTGTTAATATCAACTTTGCAAGAGGGCCTAATGCTTTAGTTTAACCAAGAAATTTTAATGGATCTTTGTTGCTCAATGCTTGTTTCATTCACATTTCCTATCTGCTTCATGGATCCAGGATGATTAGGATTCCACTATCTTTAACATACACATTTTAAGGTTGCCAAAGGGAATGAGTATACTGGAACAAGAATGGGAGATTTTCATGGGCCAGGCCTGGAAGAGGAGTGTGCTGGGCAGAAAGCTTAGGCCCTCAATGACCCTCCCTCTTGTGTAGTCCCCTCCCCTCTGAGTGTGGGTCAGCCTGTCTCTATGAAAAGATGTCACTCCCAAATTGTTACCTTTTATAGCAAAAGGGAGAATTTTATGGTTGGGCTTGCTCTCATCACATGAGTGCTTAAAAAGCAGAGCATTTTCTCTGGCTGGTACCAGAAGGGCAAGTCAAAGAGATTGGTATGAGAAAGACTGGACATGCCGCTGCTGTTTAAAGGTGGAGGGGGCTGTGTGGGAAGGAATGCACTCAGCCTCTAGGAGCAGGGAATAGCTCTTGGATGACAGCCAGCTGGGAATCAGAGATCCTAGACCTGCAGCCTTAAAGAAATGGATTCTGCCAACAACCTGATGGAAAGGAATTCTTTCCTAGAGCCTGTAGACAGAAGCCCAGTCTAGCTCATAACCTTGATTTTTGCCTCGTGAGATGCTAAGCAGATAACCCAGTCAAGCTGGCCCAGACTTCTGACCTGTAGAACTGTGAGCTAATAGATGGCTATTGTTTTAAACTGCTAAATTGGTGGTAATTTGTTATGCAGCAACAGAAAACTAATAACTGGAACAATCACTTTTGTTTGTGCTCAGTTGGCTGGAACTCGTAATATGATCCAACTGTAAAAGATGTAAGTGCAACAGAAGAAGGGAGGAGGCTGGGAATTGTAGTCCAGCAGTGTACCAACAATGTAGAAGTAGGTATTGGTAAGAAGTGAGAAGTCTTTGCTTTCCTTGTGACTATAACACATTAATTTATATATGATTACTAGAGGCCTGGTGCACAAAATTCGTGCACGGATAGGGTCCTTAGGCCTGGCCAGCGATCAGGGCCAATTGGGGCCTTCCAGCTGCTGGCCGGGGCCTTCTGTCGTTCTGCGCCACCCCTGGTGGTCAGTGCATGTCATAGCAAATGGTCGAACTCCTGGTTGGTTGAACTCTCCAGGGGATAATTTGCATATTAGCCTTTTATTATATAGGATGAGTTTATGTATATGCACATAATCCAACATAAATACACACTCATATACATTGTAAGTCTACTTTGCTGAGTCAGTCTTTTCTAAATACATGTCATGTTCCATATATTTTTAAAAAAATACACTTTATATTTTACAGGTTTTTTCCTACAATGTTTAGATTTTTTTGGTATTTAGGTATTTTTCTCTGGTGAACCATGTTTTTTGCTGTTGTTTTGTTCCTGATCAATTTTATTATTTATTTATTTATTTTTTAAATATATTTTATTGATTTTTTACAGAGAGGAAGGGAGAGAGATAGAGAGTTAGAAACATCGATGAGAGAGAAACATCGATCAGCTGCCTTCTTGCACATCTCCTACTGGGGATGTGCCCGCAACCCAGGTACATGCCCTTGACTGGAATCGAACCTGGGACCCTTCAGTCCGCAGGCCAACGCTCTATCCACTGAGCCAAACCAGTTTCGGCTTCTGATCAATTTTAAACAGTGAAGTTGTTTACTTTCTGAGCAGCTTCTTAACTTGGTAGGACAGTGACGGCTTCATTAACCTTGGAATGTAGAGACTGTAGAACTATGAAGAGGTTTTGAATTATGAGTCTCAGTGATTTTTACCAGTGAGAGTAGAGTGGTTACACTTCACCCTGCTTCTGTTTCTGTGCCTGTGGAAGGTCAGTGCCAACAGACACAATGACATGCCCTTATCTAGCACATCAGCCAGCTCCGTGGGAATCTGAAGTTGTTGATGAAGTTGTTTTTGAGGATTGCAGATGCATGCAGCACACATTGTGGGGTTTGTCTGTGCTATGTTAGCTCTATGCTCTTTGACATGATTTATGGATCCAAAGCCCTGAATGGGGTTCTAAGTGCAGCTGGTGGACAGTGTCAGACACTCGGGAAAGGATGAGTTCTGGCACCTGGGATGTCCTGTGAGGACTCGGTGCCAGTCGGGCAGCGTGGCTGGGGAGAGCACAGACCTGGTTGTGCATCTGAGTAATAAAGTAACCCAAAGGGGAGGTGTCCAGTAGGAATTGAGTTCAGGGCGGGTGCAGCTTACACCCTTCTCATTCTTTGCGTGTACTACTCACGGAAGTGATTCCAATGTGCTTCTTCATGTTGAATAAATGCTGTGTACAGTGGCTAGCTGGCCACATTTATATTACTCATTAGACTACTTCTAAGCAAGAGGGACCTACAGACCTAAACCCTTTGCTGTCACTCTCCTCCATCATGCTTGCTTTCCAGAGATGTTCCTCATCAATCACCTCATCAAGATTTCACACCTGAGAGTTAATGTCTCGTTATCCAGAGATTCTATTCTATTTCTTGTGTTCAACCTTGCACTTGAGTTCTGTCTTCTGTTATACTTTTTAATTAAGTTTAAGAAACATAAAATTGTTTTCGATTAAGCTCTTTCGTGTTCAACTCTTCCACTACTGTCTGTGTATCTGTGTCCCTTCAAAGCTCACAAATCCAGAATCTTTATATTTTCCACATTTTTGGTCATTACCTTCACCTTGAACCCAGTACCAATTATTCATAGAGATCCTTATAGTGCTCGTCATCCATCTCTTCTCTAGATTTATTTTTATTATTATTATTTTAATCCTCACCTGAGGATTTTTTTTCACTGCATTTTAGAGAGAATGGAAGGAAAGGAGGGATAGGGAGGAGAGAGACACATTGATTAGTTGCCTCCTGCTCTTGCCCCGACCAGGAATTGACCTGGTGACTCTTTGGTGTGCTCTAACCACTGAGAAAACTGGCCAGGGAAGATAGGAAGGATCGTGGTTTCAAAATTTAAATTGTCCAACAAGTATTTTGTAATCAATACTTTAAACAATAAAGAATTTAAATAAAAAAGTGTTTTGTAATAATTGAAAATACATTTAATTCATGACACAAAAGCTCTTTGCACTACCTTTAATGTCACAGGATATACATATTTAAAACATTTTGATCCATTTTCACTGTAAAGCATTTTATATGAAAGAATGTGTCCTAGCCAGAAAGATTATCAGAAAATTCCTTTATCAATGCACTTGTCTAAATTTAATTACTTTTACTTTTATGAGGCAATTAATTATGCTGATATCATGCGATATGTATTGGCTTGCCCTTTATAAGATCTAAATTCTTGGTGTCTGATGTCACTGTCTGCTAGTTGATTCAGGTGCATTTAGGCAGTCAACTTCTTTAGACTCTTTTCCATATGGTTATGGTGGAATAATTTGACTGTTCCCCAGATTTGTCATTCAGTTTTATCTTCATGACTTTTGGCATCTGTATTCATGTTTAAACTATTGACTTGAGTTTAATTGAAAAACAAATCATATCACTTTCATAAATGGAAGAACCACTATCACTTGTCACAGAGGTGTAGGAAATTTCCACACACAGATATGTTAAGTCCTAGATACCCTTGCTGGAGTAAATCTGTGAGCTTGAAGTTTATTCTGCTTTTGTTAAAACAGAAGATTATCAAATGTTAGACAAACAGTAGATACCCTACAAAACAATGAGACCTTTTCCTTCATGAAATCAGATGATTGAAAGAAGACTACAGCGAATGTTATCCTTGTCCAGGATACAGTTCTGCACCAACTGATCAAAACGTGCCCACTTCCACGATTCACTAGTAACTACATAAGTGGTTGACCAGTTTCTGACCATCAAGGAATTTTCTGCCCAGGACAAGGGGCTTTGATTATGTATCATAAAAGGGGCCATTTGTGGAGTAATCCGTTCTGTACCTAATGTTCAGAAAAGAGGCAGAGGCGTACTTCAAAAGAAGCTTTTGAAATCACTTAGAAAATGGTGAAATACCGTCAGCCTGTATAGAACATGATCCACAGGATCCCAGGAGAGGAAGCTCAGAGAATTCAGATGTCCTGGCCAGTTTTCCAATTCTGAGGACCTGTGAGACCCCAGAGAAGACACTGGTCACTTGACTTCACCACCCCCTCCCCTCCCCCAACACAAATCCCAAGTTCCAGAGCTGAGGAATATGGTCTTGTGCACGAGTTTCAGTTCCGACGTTTTGTGCACCTTGTCTTGTTCCCCTCTGATTCATATCTAAGTGTACCTACAGTCATTCTGAAGAGCACACCTAATGTTGCTCCTCTGCTTTAACCTCTTCAGTGGCGCCTAATGGCCACTCCCATAGAGGAGTTTGGACCATGATCTGACCCCTGTTTGCAGATCTAGTCTCATCTCTCACAGCTCTCTATTTGTGTGATTATCTTTTACATCTTGCCTTTGTATCACTCAAGTATACCTGCCTCTAAGCCTTTGCACCATGCTGTCCCTCTGTGGACTTTCCCTTTCCTCTCTTGTACTTATACTTGAATAATCACTACATCTCAGCTTGATAATGTCTTAAGGAAATGTAACCTTCCCTCATTTGGTGGGGGTCAAATGCTCTTCCATGTGCAATGAAAACTGCCCAGAGTACTTCTAAATGTAGAGGTTGGCCCTGACCGGAAATCAAACCTGTGACCTTTTGGTGCACAGGATAGCGCTCCACCCAACTGAGCCACAACAGCCAGGACCACATCAGATACTTTTAAGCGTCAATTTAGATGTTAAATTAAAGCATGCCCTCATAAAATTGTAAGCATTTTTGAGGAGGCAACTGATGGATGTTTCTCTCTCACATTAATATTTCTCTCTTTCCTTCTTCCTTCCACCCTCTCTAAAATTGATAAAAAATGCATCCCTGGGTGAGGGTTAAAAAAAAACAAAGAAAGAAAACTGATGCATTGCAAGCATCAGTTTCCTTGTTGGCATCACCCAGGGTGAGTATAAAGGAAGGAGTTCTGTTCTGTTCTTCCTTGTGCCCCCAGTGCCTGTCCCACGGTGGGCATCCAGTAGACATGTTGGATTAATGCATCCTTTATGTTTCCTTTCTATTATCTATCTGTCTGTCTATCTGTGGAATTAGCCAGTGTATATATTTTAATTTGTTTGTTTATGCTAAAAAATGCATCAGATTTTGAAAAAATGATCAGGTGTTTTCTTTTTTTGTTGTTTTTTAACCCTCACCCAGGGATGCATTTTTTAACAATTTTAGAGAGGGTGGAAGGGAGAAGGAAAGAGAAATATTAATGTGAGAGAGAAACATCCATCAGTTGCCTCCCAAATGTGCCCTGACTGGGAATCAAACCTGTGACCTTTTGGTGCACCCAACTGAGCCACAACAGCCAGGACCACATCAGATACTTTTAAGCGTCAATTTAGATGTTAAATTAAAGCATGCCCTCATAAAATTGTAAATTTGTAAATTTAAAATAGACTTCCTTAATTGTAAAAAGGGCTAGCATGGCTAGGCATTATTTTAAATCATTAACTACCCATGACAACCATATAAGGGCATTCTTGCTCTAATTTTACCGAGGAGCACTGAACACAGAGAGGTTAAGTAGACTGCCCAAGGTTACACAGCCTCAGAGGCAGACCAGCTAGTTTCAAAGTTGGTAACTGGCAGTAATTCTCAACTGTGAGTTCTATTCCAACCTTAAATGTCAAACTAGGAAATACCTGAAAGCATATAGTAATAAGTACGATAAAGATGAACACCTTAATAGACAAATTAGAAAAACACATGGAAAGGCAATATATGGAAGAACTACAAGTGGCCAGGATACAAATATACAAATCATAGGAATCAAGCAGCAGTTTATGACATTTTTCATTCTTTAGAATGGCATAGATGGAAAGAGGAGAACTTAGTAAGCAAGGGTGTAGGAATGTGGGTTCTCATTGGGTGTTGGGAGTGTAAACTGTTGAGACACTTCTGGAAATATATGGAAGAGCTCAGCAGTTCTCTTCCTTGTAATTATGTTTTCTGGAATCCAACCACGGAAAATAAATATGTAAGCATGCGAAACTTGTGCCCACAGTTGTTCACTTTAGTAGGTATTGTAGTAAAAAATTGGAAACAACCTAAATTTCAGAATGTTAGGGGACAGGGAAATAAATTACTGTATGTCTATACTATGGAGCAGCGGTCGCCAACCGGTGGTCCGTGGGGTCTGAAAGGTTGGTGACCGCTGCTATGGAGTATATATAAGCCGTTTTACCTATAGGGCAGTATTTATTTATGTAGGGAAATATTTATGATTATTGGTAAGTGAAAAAAGCAGGCCAAAAACCAGTTATGCAACAGGCCTAATATTCGGAAAAAGGATCTATCATAGTAGCTAAAATACACTGAGAATTTATATACCAGACTATGTTGCTGTAAGATCTTTTTAAATTTATTTATTTATTAAAAATTGATTTGAGAGAGAGAGAGAGAGAGAGAAACATTGACTTGTTGTTCCACTTATTGATGCATTCATTGGTTGTTTCTTCTTTGTGCCCTGACTGGGGATTGAACCTTGGCATATCAGGGATGATGCTCTCACTAACTGAGCTACCCGGGCAGGGCTATAAGATTATTTTTAAACTTAACATTTAAACAGTGATTTTTCCTGATCAGTAAGCCCATGGATGAGGAGTTTGTGTTTCTACATTTCCTTCCTTGTGATTTATAGTTAGATGTGTGTCACTAAATTTTCTTTCCACTCCATGGTCTTCACTTCTTATTCCCATCTCCACCTTCCTCAGGTTAAATTGAAAATAAGGAACAGAAGAATCTCTCAAGCAGTCACTGTGATTGAGGGCAAACCAGTTTACTGTTTAGGCATTCAGCTTCAGACTATTTGAGCACCTGCCTCACCCTCCATGGAGCCCAGAATTAAACTGTTGCTTGGGTTTCTTCTGAATGCATTTCCTGTTTCTCTAAGAAGTGTAGAAGCATCATAAAAAAGAACGCTGCTAATGACCTTTGCATTTCTTTCCTTTTTAAAAAATTAAAGGATATTTTTTCATTGATTTTTTTTGAGAGAGAGAGGGAAAGACAGAGAGAAATATTGATGTGAGAGAAACACATTGATTGGTTGCCTCCAGCAAGTGCCCTGACCAGGGCCCTGGCCAGAGAGGAGTCTGCAACCGCAATACGTGCCCTTAACCAGAATCAAACCCGGGATCCTTCGGTCTGCAGGCCGACGTTCTATCCGCTGAGCCAAACCGGCTAGGGCAGTGGTCGTCAAACTCATTAGTCAAACAGAGCCAAATAGCAACAGTACAACGATTGAAATTTTTTTTGAGAGCCAAATTTTTTAAACTTAAACTATATAGGTAGGTACATTGTTATTAACTTAATTAGGGTACTCCTAAGGCTTAGGAAGAGCCACACTCAAGGGGCCAAAGAGCCACATGTGGCTCGCAAGCCACAGTTTGCCGACCACGGGCTAGGGTGACTTTTGCATTTGTTTTAAATGGAGGTTTTCCCCAGGTCCCTAGTCTTCCTTAGGAACAGTGTCCTGGCTTTGATTCTGGGAAGGAGGGTGGCTGGGACACGTGGAGTGCAGAAGAGCACTTCTGCAAGATGTTCTTGGTAATTTGGTGTTAAGTGCTCAGCATCATTCTTCAGCCCTTACACCAGAAGTCTCCTGGGTGCCTATCCCTTCTTAGCTTCTCCACAAAAGGCTTGGAGGCAATGCCATCCCAGCCAAGAAGAATGAGTGAGGAGAAGATAGGAGACCTTCCCAGTGGTCCCCTTTGAGCATGAATGCAAAATACCTCTGGTCGGTTTCTACTTTGAGGACAGAAAATGTAAAATGTAGGAAGCCATGAATGGAAAGATAATACCCCCTGCTCTCCACCCCAAACAAAATAGAACACATTGGAGGAACCACTACCATGAAACACAGCCTCCCCACCCCATCTAGTCCAACCTGTGACCCTCTCTCAGGCATACTACCTCCGTAGCCTCTGACGGGTCTCCCAGCCTTGAGACGGGCAGGCCACGTCCAGCTTCCTCCCAGGGAGGACATGTCTGACAAGAGCTCGCAGAGCGCTGCGGTGGCTGCTGATCGGGCACGAGCGTGCCCTCATGGGTGGTTTGGCCTTTCTTCTCTGGGGCCTGGCAGTCTTTGGTGGCTGCAGTGAAAAGTGCCTTGAGCTCTGAGACAAATAGGCTGTGAAGTCATTTCTGGAGGAAAGCTTGTTTTTTTCAGCTTCTACAAAATGTCTTCAAATTTATGGAGCCAATATTAACTTTTAATTTGAAAAACAGAGTCAAAGATCCCGCCTCGTGAAATAAAGAGTAATAAACCGTGGTGCTGTTGAGTTACAAATAGGACAGTGCAAAGGCCTTTACCCACTAGACTTTGTGGTCTTGGTTTAATATCGTTTGTACATTCACTATATTTAATACACAGGAGATGTCTTTTCATAGTTGATAATTAATATCCCTTGGATGGCCTGGCTGTGTGGCTCAGTGGTTGAGCATCGACCCTATGAACCCGGAGGTCACAGCTTGATTCCTGGTCAGGGCACATGCCCGGATTGTAGGCTCTGTCCCCAACTGGGGGTGTGCAGGAGGCAACCGATCAGTGATTCTCTCTGATCATTGATGTTTCTATTTCTCTCCCTTTCCCTTCCTCTTTGATCAATAAAAATTTATTTAAAAAAATATACTAGTATATCCTTTGGATGAGTGAAATTGCTCACAACTGGGACTCCTCTGTGGGGAATAGACTTTATTTCAGTTTACCTTCCCATGTTGACTTTGTAGGTTCTCTGATTATAATGACTCCTTTCTACATTGTAGTCTCACATTTTGTATCAAGGTTACTAGTCATGTAGAATTTTCTTTTCTGATGCCAAATCTGTCCCCATGAAATATTGACACTTGTCACAGTGTCAGTTTTCGAAATGCCATGGAAGTTCCCGAGACAGTCCACTGCTCAATACTCCCCCCCCCCACTGTGACCATATCTCAGGCACACCACCTCCGTAGCCTCTGACTAGCCTCCTAGCCTTCCCTCCTGTCTCCAATCAGGCCACATGTTGGCCTGGGTGATCTTTTCAAAACCCAAGTATGCCCCTCCTGCTTCTGGTTGCAAAGACCCAAATCCTAAGTAGCGAGCTGCAAGGGCCTGCGTGATCTGACCCTTGCCTCTGCCCCCTGATTTAGTGCTGGTTCCCCCTCACATTGGGCTCTGGTCATCCATCTGCCTTACAAACATAGACATGAAATCGATTACCTCCCAGGCTCTGTGATGAGTTCTGGGTACAGAGAGGTGAATAAAATACTCATTCCCTGCCCGCACGGAACTGGCATGTAGGGTAGAAAACAGAGCAATAATCATGCAAATATATAATTAGACGCTGTCACAGTACAACAAAGGAATACGAGGGTGCTGTGGTAGAGAGGCCATGGCTGACACTGTTTCTTCAGCATGTAGACAAGTTGAGGGCTGTTTATCAGGTGTCGCCAGGGAAACTCTGACCAGCAGAAATTATTCCAGATCTGAGAAAGGTACTGTTATTTGCATGTAAAAAAAATAACAGATGTTGGTTTCACAGACACTTGCGTACTTTAATTCAGAAAGGATAGTCTTGAAGTTAAAGAACTGCTTCTTGTGTTTTGCTGAAGCTCAGATAGTTGCTGTTGAATGAATAAGATTGTATGATATGATTTACATCATTATCTTTCTTCTGGAAGACCATATCTCTGGCTTTTCGGAAGAGGCTTTTCAGAACAGGCAGGTGTGGGCGGGGCTCTGCGGCCAGGCCCATGTGCCTGAGTGACTGTCCACCCTCCCATCACCCTGGGGATACTTCACTCCTGCTCATTGATTCAAGTGTTACTTCTCGGAAGCACCTTCTCTGATCTGCCAGATTGTATGAGTTTCCCCTTAACTCATTTATTGTGGTTTGTCATTGTGCATTAATTTTGTGGCCATGTGACTACGTGTCTGTCTCCCTCATTGTTCTCTAAATTCCTAAAGGCAGGGATCAGGTCTCTTTGCTTACTTTTAGTGTTGATGATAAGGCACTTTTAGTGTTGATGATAAGTATATACTCTTACCATTTAGTGTAACGCCATAAAAACCTTATAAGGTAGGTACCATTATACCCATCTTACTGATGAGGTAGTTAAGGCACAGGTTCAGGGCCTTATCCAAAGTAGCACAGCCATTCGTTAACTGTAGAGATAGAATTTGACACTGTCAATCCATCCTTTGGTTGCTGGAATAGACTTTAAATTGATCACTTAATAATGCATTCAGTCAATGGAACAGAAAAGAAAGTCCAGAAATAAGTAGTATCAGTATATTGTGGTAATTTTGGTAGGTGATAAAGGTAGCATTTCAAACCAGTGAAGAAAAAATGGATTATTCAGTAAATCATGTTCGGATAGTTACCTATCAGTTTGGAAAACAAAATAGAAATGGATCCTTTTTTCACACCTTATACTACAATAAATTTCAGGTGGCGAGAAAATATGAAGGTTCAAGTGTAAAGCAGTAGAAGAAAAATATGGGTGCTCTTGAGCTGCAGAAATACTTTCCAGACGTGATTG
Source organism: Myotis lucifugus (assembly GCF_000147115.1). Classification (NCBI taxonomy): domain Eukaryota; kingdom Metazoa; phylum Chordata; class Mammalia; order Chiroptera; family Vespertilionidae; genus Myotis; species Myotis lucifugus. The sequence continues at coordinate 1,584,285 of NW_005871192.1, read as the reverse complement.
ATAAGGTTTAGAGACTGCAGAATAAAGGTGGGTGATTTTTGCTACAGAAAAATGAAGTACTTCTGAGCAGCAAAAGCATCCCAAATGTCTAAATGACAAATGAGAGCAAGATGTGCAGCATATAACTAAAACACAAAATGGACACAACCCAGTTTTGGCAAGAGTGTGGAGCCAAAATTCATATTAATTTTTTCCGGGAGCCAATTCGGTATTGTGTCAGTGTGTAGGCTTCCCTGTGATGAAGGCACTTCTTAACATTTATCAAGTACGGTAGGAAAATTAGAGATGTGTGCAGAGACATATGCTCAAAATTCATCACTGTGTTAATGGTGGTGAAACAGGTACAATCACGCAATGGAGGTCTCTGCAGCCATTACAAATGAGGTAATCTTCCCCTGGCCAGTGTGGCTCAGTTGGTTGGGCATTGCCCTTGCACTGAAAGGTTCTGGTTTGATTCCTGGTCAGGACACAATGCCCGGGTTGTATGTTCAATCCCCAGTAGAGGGCACGCATGAGGCAACCGATGGATGCTTTGCTCGTGCATAGATGTTTCTCTCTTCCTCTCTCTTCCTCTCTCTCTAAAAATATATAAAAATATATTTTTAAAATGAGGTGATCTCTATTAGCATGGACACCTTTCTTTGATATACTTGAAGCAGAGGGCAGATTTTAGCAAGGCAAGGATAGCATGAAAGTACATGTAAAATTGTGGGCATGGCTGTGTCCAAATGAGTTGCTGCATAGGGGTTTGAAACGAGGGTCACAGTGTTAATGATTATCTCTAGAGGTGGACTTTTTAAAAATATATTTTATTGATTTTTTACAGAGAGGAAGGGAGAGGGATAGAGAGCTAGAAACATCGATGAGAGAGAAACATCAATCAGCTGCCTCCTGCACACCCCCCACTGGGGATGTGCCCACAACCAAGGTACGTGCCCTTGACTGGAATCGAACCTGGGACCCTTCAGTCCGCAGGCCGACACTCTACCCACTGAGCCAAACCAGTCAGGGCTAGATGTGGGCTTTTGAATGTTTTCTTTTTTCTTAAAAATTTTTGGATTTTTTTTTAAATAGAACAATGAGCATATATCTTTTGAATAAAGAAAACTATCCAGGAAATGACAGTAAATAGGTAAGATTGGGTATCATTATTTATTCCTTTTCAATCTGAACAGTTTTTTAGTTCATGAAATAAAAAATTGAGATATTTGTTATCCTTTTGTAGGTATTATTCAAATTCTTATAACACTTATTTCTGACTCCTACAAATGCTACTCCCACTTCTGACCTTCCGAGCGAGCCACAGGATTAGAGGTGTTTGAAATATTCAGGGGACTGAACAGGAGGCCAAACACAAAAAGGAAGTGGGGTTCCGAAGCACTTTCATTAAAATTGCATGAATCCTGGAGATTATTCTCCAGCACAAAGCCTTCCTGCATGAACCAGATCAATGTTTCATAGAAACACAGCTTTTTAAGCATCACTGTTCTTAGACTCTTCTGTTGCTAATTAAACGTTTTATGTTCTTTGCCTTAGAAGACAGAGTAAGACAAAGGAGGAAAAACACCACCACCACCAAGGTGTCAAAGATGTTGAAGTGTAATGTTGAAGGGAGAATTTCAAATGAACCACCTACACACACACCTCCGCCAAAGAGAATATTAAACAGTGCAGCTGGCTCAGATTCTTTTCTCAGTCAGATCTTCCGAGCAGAGTTTAATAAAGCATTAATTATGTAGTTTCCCCCCCACCCCCCACACACTGTAAACAGGGATAATCTGCATAATTTTGCTAATGATATATGCATAAAACCCTATTTCTATCCTACTGTAAGGTATCTGCTTGTTTTAGTTACTAGGGTTATGCTGATTTCAGAACTGTAAGTAGCATTTGATATTCAGCACTCTGGGTGGTTCAATAAATCTGTACCACTATTTTGGATTTTGTGGGGAATGGACTTTAAAGATTGGGGTTATGATAATCCACAATGTGGGGACACATTTGGGATTTTGATTAAAAAAAATCTTTACCTTTTGTCTTATGCGAGGGATCGTGGGAAGGCAGAGCTGAGGGAAGAAAGGGATGGAGTGTCTGTGTTGATGAAAAATGCCATGTGGATCTAGAGTTTAGGTTTTAGGGGGTGGAGATGGTAATGTGTTGTTGGAGCTGCAATAGATAATGGATCACTGTCATTTTTTTCTGCAATTTCTTCTTTGTCATTAGCTCTGTGATAACCATTTTGATTTCTTTTTCTTAGTCACTGTGTCCCTCAGCGTTTTGAACCATGGCATGCAGACACCCCCTGAGCTTTCCCTTGGATGCCTCATGCGTGTTGTTATTTCTCCTGTTTCATTGCCCCGCGCGGCCTCTTCAGCCCATAGTGCGGGTCCTGTTGGGGTGGGTGTGCCTGACGGGCTCAAGTGTGTCTCTTCTTGGTTATCGAAGCTCATGTTGTCTTAGTGATAGTGTATTCTTTAGTCTGAACCAATCTGTTACCAAAGGATATTTAGGAAAACAAGTGAAAGGTGAAAAAAATAAACACAGGGCTTAATAATCAGAGGGTATTTTTAGATTTAAAAGCAGCACACCACTCTCCGTGAAATAGTTGGGTATAATTATTGGTTCATGTTCCCATTTTTGGTGGTTTTTATTTAAAGAATGAAATGCTGGTTTTAACGAGAGAGAGAGAGAGAGAGAGAGAGAGAGAGAGAGAGAGAGAGAGATTGGTAACCCAGATTTATGGGAGTGTGGTTATTTTGTCTAATGGCTATATGGATAGCATTTCCTTATATCTCTTGTAAAATATCATTTTTAGTCCTTACAAAAATAAAATATTTCCATAGAAGCTTCAGAAAAGGTGGAGTTATAGATTAAAATAAATCATGACATTAATTAAATTTAAATTTTTTTTTAGAATTACAGGAGGAAACCAGTGAATGGAAAATGATGTCGTTATTTTTCTAGGTCCACTGGAATGTTTAAGAAGAGCTAGAAGTAATTTTTTAAATCAGTTTGCGTGGCCCAGTTTATTTGGTGACTTGTTGAATCCTCTCATACCCCTTGGCATATGGTTATTGGGGGAGAGAGTCTCCGAGTGGGAAAGTCTTCATCTGTCTGTAGTGGATTTCATTCTGTCAGATCATTATAAGTAGTTCTAGTTCTGGTCGTTATAAAAGGGAAATGTTGCCCTAGCCAGTTTTGCTCAGTGGATAGAGTGTTGGCCTGCGGACTGAAGGGTCCTAGGTTCGATTCCGGTCATGGGCACGTGCCTGGGTTGTGGGCTCGGTCCAACGTGCAGGAGGCAGCCAATCATTGATTCCCTCTCCTCATTGATGTTTCTACCTCTCCCTCTCTGAAATAAATAAAAACATTTAAAAAAATAAATAAAAATAAGAGGGAAATGTCAAGATTGGGAGTCATGAGCTGGGGATCTTATAGATCATTTCATGTAAGGGGATCTGAGACCTCACCATTTTAAGGGCACTGCAGGCAGAACTTCTTGTTTAACTTGATGAAACCTCACCCTTCCTTCCCAGGATGTCTCTCCCCTTTTGAAAACCAAATTGGCATTATTTATATTGAGTGCCAAAAATGAAGAGCTCCGCTTATTGGATGGTATGACTTAAAAGAGGAAAAGACTGAAGAATGGCAGTCAGACATCCTTGACATTCTCTGGACTCGAGGCAGGATGCGTTTGGCACCCAGCATCCTTCCTCAGGACCAGGATAGCTAGTGACACCAGTGATCTTAACTCATGGGCTGCTGGGCTCCCATTTTTTAAGTTGTTTGCAATGACCTTTGAATTTATTCTCAGGTCTGTCCTGTCTCTCCTGCTCTGAGGCTGGGCTTTTTCATAGACTACTTCAGCCCCCTCCGACCCTTAGAAGCATTCCTGTCGCTGTCTGGCCCTCTGGCCCACAAGATGCTGTGTCACGTGCAGGGACATTTATTTTCTTTAGTTTATTCACCTCCCAAACCCAGTCAATGGAGTGTCAGTTTGATTGCTCTTATCTGAATGTCTTGTTTCACTTAGGGAGTCAATGGTAGGTCAGTGTTGAAATCAATTTTATAGCTAGGTTATAATGAAGCATAAAAAACTATCTCTGATTTGGTACATTTTGGCAAAAACATATCTCTTTGCAACTTCAGCTTCTCTCTTTCCAAGTTCTTTGAGTTCATTCTGTTATCGAGGCTTCCAGCCTCCTTATCCCTTTCGCCCTGGCCTTCAGGAGGTTGGCAGGTCTGAGGACTGTCAAGGTGGTGGATCCTGCCTTTCTGGTGGGACTCGGGGGAGAGAGGGGGGGCCCCACTCTTATTCAGACCAAACAGAGTAAAAATACCTGAAACATTATTGATTTGCAAAGGAGGGATTATAAGCAATGCTAACAAGATAGTTGACTGTCATAGTTTCTTCTTTATTCTTCCAATTTTTTTTTTTATTTTTTTTTGAAAATGGAGTAGGGACATGTAGGAGACACCTGAGCAAGAAAAAAAATTTTGTGAGAATAACAAAGGACTTTTATTATTGAGTCTTTTTTTTTTTTTACTGCTTTCACTAACTGCAGGGTGGTTAAAAGAAATCCTACTTATCTTAGAAATTGATATGCTGTCAAGAAAACTCCACCTTCAGTCCCCTGCAAAGTGCACTCAATTTTTCCTCGTTATGGTACTTTTTTGGCAGATTATTTTCCTTAGGCAGATATGTTCATTATTCTTCAGTTATAGGCAAAGAGCCAGATTAGCGACGGGACTCTGGACCTGTGATTGAGCAGTGCTGTGTGTGCCTCTGTTTCCCATGCATGATACAGACGGTCTGGGCTGTGATTACAGTGCTTGGTCCATTTAGGAAGGGCAATGAATTCGGGTTTGTTTGAGTAAATTGAATCCATTTTGCCTCATTAAAAACCCAAAGGATACCCATGTCATAGCAGCATTAGCCACTATAGCCAAAAGGTGGAAGCAAACTTAAGTGTCCATTGACAAATGAGTGGATAAACAAAATGCAGTATGTCTATACAGTGGATTATTATTCAGCCACATGCTATCACAATGAACCTTGAGGAAATTATGCTAAGTGAAATAAGCCAGGCACCAAAAGACAGATGCTGTGTGATCCCACTTACAGGAGGTACATTCATTGAGACAGAAAGTAGAATGGTGGCTGCAGGGACTGGGGCATGGGATGGGGAGTTAGTGTTTAATGGTTAGAGACTTTCAGTTGGGAAAGATGAAATGTGTTCTGGAGATGGAGGTACAACAATGTGCGTATACGTGATGCCACTGAACTGTACACTGAAAAACGGTTAGTGTGGTAAATTTTATGTTACGCTTATTTTATCACAATTAAAAAACAGTGAGTCCCCCGAGTGAGACACTGATTTTCCTCTCATCACAGTGCAGAGTGGCTCTCTTGGTCCTGTGGTTGGTGCTCGGGATGATACAGTGAGCAAAGCAATTGGTTGGAAGGGGCCTTCCTCATTATCTGCTCCCACACTCACGTTACAGGTGAGAAAGCTGGGTCTCCCGGGAGGTGATTCACCCTCTTCATTGGAGGGCGTGGCCCTCCAGCCTCTGGCTCAGCCAGTTTTCCATGGAGGCAGCCCGGATAGAGACTATGAAGAGGTGGGCTGGGGAGTCACAGTGCCTGGGCTTCTCTCTGGCTCTGCTTCTTTACCCAAATTCACCCAGATGGTTAAATTCTCCAAACCTGTTTCCAAATATATAAAATGGGAATCCCATCAGCGGTGAGGTGGTTGTGGGGATTAACTGAGCTGGTCCATATTAGGCACTGAGCGTGGTATTTCGGCACACAGTAACAAAGGAATGCTAGCTGTTTATTACCATTATTGTCTTTGTTATTGTTGCTAGCTTCTGCTGCAAGGAGAATTTGGAGGCAACTTGGGGGATTGAGGCCCAGAGGTAACCACCTGTTGTTAGCTCTCTGTTCTTAGCCAGACTGCTTAGTCTCTCCTGTGTACCAGTGTGTGAGATGGGGGGATGAGTTGCTGGTCTTGGTGTGGTGGTTGTGAAGGAAGGAAGCCCCAGACGGAGCACTTGGTTAACGGTAACAAGCTCAGTCTATTGTGGTGGTGAAGGGAGGAGGCCTTCAGGTCTGCAGGTCTGCAAGGTCCTGTCTTCAGGAGCAGTGCTGAGAGCAACACGCTAAACTCTGATTTGGGGCTGAGGGTGGAGGTGTGTTCTTTTTTTTTTAAAAAAAATCTTTATTGTTGAAAGTATTACATATATCCCCTTCCCCCCCTATTGACCCCTTCTAAGCCCCAACCCCTGCCCTAGCCTTCACCACCCTATTGTCTGTGGGAGCTGTGTTCTCTTGAGCCTGCTTCTCACAGTCTTCTGAGGAAGGGGGTCACTGACTCTTCTGTGTCCCCAGAAGTTGGTCAGCTTGGCATAGTGCGAGGCAGGGACAATGATGATAAACACCCCCCCACTACTGACTCATTGTCTGCCCTAAAATTTCTACACTTGACCTCAATTCACTAATGCTTTCCCCCCTCTCCCCCCACCTACTCTAGTCCAGTAATTCTCAACCCTCACTGCTGGGTGAGCATCACTTGGGGAGCTTAAAAAAAAGTGCTCAGACCCACTCCTCCTCAGACCAATGAAACCAGAAGCTTCCGAGGGATACCAACACGCAGCCGGGGTTGAGAAGCATGATCCTCTCCTTTGCTTGAATGCCATTCACTTTTCCTCTTAATTGGTGTGAACTATGCTGGTCTGCTTGCCTCACACCCATGGCTGTACCAGTTGGGTTTCTTCTTGTTAGCCATCCTGAGAGCTAACAAGCAAAAAAAAAAAAAAAAAAAAAAAAAAAGAAAAGAAAAAATTACCTTTAAAAGTTTATATTAGATTTAATTGATGTTCTCTGGTGAAGTGAAAGCTTGACATTCTCCCGAAGTCTGAGCTGCCTAACATTTTCTGTTTGACATTTCCTTTGTCTCCATTAGGCGAGTAAAGGAGGAATCAAGCATCCGGAGTTCTCTGTCCCACAATGCTCATAGCTACCACAACAGATAAACAGTGTTGTGAACTTCAAGATGTTTTGAGTGGCTTCCGTTCTTGTTTAGGCAGCTCTTTCCCGGCAGTGAAATGGCGATTTAGAAGTGGAGCGTCACCAGTTGGAAACAAGGCCTCACTGTGCTTTCCCAGGAATGCTCTTGAAAGATGGAAGAACCTCCACGAGCACGACGCTTCAGAAGAGCATGCTCACTAGCTGATGCACTTTCTTTCTCATCTTCTTTCAGGGGCTGGTAGAGAGGAGGAGAGTTCTTTAAAATTGTGACACATTGCCCTGGCCAGTGTGGCTCTGTTGGTTGGAGTGTCAGCCTGTATACTGATCCATGTTTCTCTCTCCTCACATCTATGTCTCTCTCTCTCTCTCTCTCTCTCTCTCATTCCCTCTCTATCTTCATCTCTCTAAATTAAAAAAAAGCATGACTGTTCCAAGAAAACTTTATTTATATAAAAGAAAAAACAATGATAACACATTTAGCTTAAATAATGATTAAGTCAAATAAATTATACAAAGGCCTTGTCCCAAGTATCTTTTTTATAGGCTCACTATTCATAGGCTGTATATATTTACATCGTGTTATAGGGCGTGCAGTTGTATTTTTGACTTGTTTCTTCAAAAATTGAATGACTAAGACTTCCAGCAGGCTCCAAGAGCTTGTCTGTTGTGATTAGATTTGTTTCCGTTCATAGCAGAATCGCCTCTGTTGAAATTACATGAAAATAATCGTGTGAAACTTGGTACTGTCACACACTGATCCTTCAAACTCATGGATTAATACAGTTCATGATTTATGGAATACCTTCTGTCCCAAATCCTTGTGCTCAGCGCTGGACCTATGATAATATGAAATGTTCTTACCCTGAAGAAATTCAGGATTTTTCTTTCCCTTTCGTTCATCTGTTGAAATTAAAATGGAACCCTTGTGTTTGGGAGGCTGGCTTGCACTTGTATATAAACAACTGAGGAAGTTAGATATTTAGAAATAAATCTTGTTTGAACTTGGAATTTGTAAGCCTCTCTCATTAGGGTCAAACCATATTGTAGAAACCTGTTAAAGGAAACTTGGATGAATAGGTTTGGTCTCACTCACTCAGATAGGTTGGAAGCAACGATTATTTCCATTTTGACTCATACTGTCTCAAGTGAAGTGACAGTTTGTTGATGGATGAAGTGCGGGTGATATTTTAAGCTGCTTTGACATTTCAGAGGCAAAGTATTGTCAGGAACAGAGCCCTGAAGTTTGAAAGAGTTGCACATGCTTTCATGATTCTTCTCTGTCTTTACATAGACATTTCAAGAAAGCAAATAATCATTCAAGGCTTGAAGCAAAGGAGTTGTCAGCTGGATTTGAGGTTGTAATTAGGGTTGGGGAAAAGCATGACTTATTTTCGGTAACATTTAAGTGGAAATACAATTTAACTAAATCTTTTTTATTCCAGTGAATGTAAGGCACTTACATTTTCATGGAGGTGGCTACAATGCTCTTAATTCATAATAATTAAAAAATAAAATTTTTCGTAAAGCAGCTCTATTTTGATGGATGGAGATCCAAGAGAAACGAACTGACACATAAAGTGGATCTGTTCTTTCACTGCCGTTATCTGTACTAGTAAACTGATCCCAGTGTCTCTTACCAGTAAACAGACTTTGGGGAGCTGTGGGGGTGCGGGGCTGATGAAGGCATGGTCCTTGCCCTTAATGGGCCTCAGTCCAGCAGGTGACATGGTTAGAAATCAACATTACTGAGCACTTAATGGACAAGAATTCTCACAGCCCAGTGACGTAGTTACTAGCGGCATCCCTGTCTATAGATGTGGCAGGGGAGGTGCAGAGGTGCAGCAGCTTGCTCAAGGCCCCAGTTTATAAGAAGGGGAATTGGAGTTTGAACCCAATTACCGTACAGCCCAAGTACCAAGTAAGTAGTTTAAGTAGGAATTTTTCTGGGAGTTAGCAAAGGAGGGTTAGGACTGAAAAGAAAAGGCAAAGATGCATAACCTAGTGTTGAAGCAGATCCATTGAGCACTTTTTTGGTCACAGTTTCTACCTATGAAACCGACAAGTTCAAGGTTGCAAATCAGATGCCTACAGAAGCCAGGCAGGAGAGCGGAGGAGTGAGCCTGCCAGGTGGGGCAGTGGTGAGCGGGAAAGCCTCCCGCAGCTGTAGCTGTGGGAAGGGACCCTCCCCCCCACCCCCCCACCCCCCAACAAAGGTTTAAAAAACATTCGTGGGTCATAAAAATAGATCTTTAGACCATAATGAGTTTGTGAGTCTCTGATGTGCTGTCCTGGACATGTACTGGAGAGAAGTTTGGGGAGACGTACTGAGATTGTGGGGAGAACACTTTCTTCTCTGAAACAAGTTACAGATCACATTGCAGAGCTTCAGCTGAGCTCTGTGAGGTTGCTCCTGGAGAAGGGCCTGGCTTCCTAGCTTTTTCCTGCTGGGCTGTCATTGGTGGGTGGGAGACTGAGAAGCTACGGAGTTGTTTTGCTGCCCCAAAGCTCCAGGCCACTAACGGAGGTACTTTCTTGATGCAAGTGCACTGCCCAGGTATTTATTTCCTAAGTTAAGGCGGAGCCCTTGTACCACTAAAGCACATTTTTCCTACGTTGATCAGGGTGTTATTGTGTCACCTGTATGCAATTTTAGCTCCGTGGGCCCGGATTTGACTTGAGGTCCCACCTTCTCCTAGCTGTGCAGCCTTGGGCAAGGTCCACCTTCTCAAAATTCAGCATCATTGGGGTACTGAAAGGAAAAGATACTAAAGTGCACCTAAGGGTCTGGCATACAGCAAATGATAGTTTCCTTTTCTTGTTATCCCTTCCAGTGATCACTTGATTTATGGGAGTGGTAACTCAGGAGCTTTCTGAAGATCAAGGCTGTGTGTGAGCACAGGGCTCTGATTCTAGTTACACTGTGTTCTGGCCGACAGGCTCCTGCAAGGGCGTTTGAGATGGGAGTTAAGGCCTGCTTCTATTCTCAAGGAGTTTATAATTTAGGATGAAGGGCACATAAAAATTGATATTTGTTGGATTGGTTTAAGGGGTCAATTCACTTGGAATGGCTACAGTGACTGTTCCATTGGGGTGAATGTGCACTGCAATGGGAACTGAGGACTTGGGGAAACCCAAAACCAGGGCGTAAGCATTGTGGTGGTTGAATAATGTCTAGATATATTTTTGTGGGTTTTTTTTGGAGGGGTGGGGTGGGGCTGGGGAGGATTGGAAGAAGCAAAAGTGTCACACAAATTTTTTAAACAAAGCCATAGTAAAATTTTCTAATTTTTAAAAATTGCTTTCTGTAAACTAGTTTGCTGACTGACAGGGTAGAATTGTAGTAAAAATAGGGTAATGCCTTTTCAAAATGAGGCCTTCTCTTATGCTAATAGGATCACCTTTTTAAGTGAATACATTATAATTTAGGGCTCCTTACCCTGAAGTTAATACACTTAAAATTTACTGTCTTAATAAAGAGAAGATGTTAATGGTACCAGGTTTTAAATAAGACTAATTTCTTTTCAGCAAAGGTTTTTTTTTTTAAATTGGCAATTAACTCTTTTTATCTTGTTTCTCTAACACTATACTTAATCATTATGACATTTTATTTCATGACAGATGTAAATAAGTTTTTTTAATTAGGTTTTGGTGTTCATAGTGTAGACATTATTTTAATAGCCTTGCAAATAGAAAGAAATGCTTTATCAGTCTTCTATTTTATAAAGTTTAACAATGATTTTTGCTATAAGGAAATGCACAGGTAGAGTAACTTCCTCTGGTTTTAATAGTGTCTCGTAAAAGTTAACTGGATGAATAGCGTTTTACAAGTCTTCTAAATTTGTTTTTGAAGCAGTTTTTAGGGAAATACATCATAAGCTCTATATTTCTTTAATAGTTTTATAATTATGAAAGTAACTTCTGATACTTTTTTAAGTTAAAAAATTATTTAATTTATTGGGGTGACATTGGTTAATGAAATTATGTAGGTTTCAAGTGTACAGTTCTGTAATGTATCATCTGAATATTTTGTGTTCACCACCCAAAGTCAAGCAAGTCTCCTTCCATCACCATTTATCCCCCCTTTACCCTCTTTTACCTCCTCCCACTCCCCTTTTCCTCTGGTAATCACCATACTATTGTCTATGAGGTTTTTTTTCTGCTTAATCCCTTCACCTTTTTCACCCAGTCCCTCTAACCCTCTCCTCTGACAGCTGTCAGCCTGTTGTCTGCATCTATGAATCTGTTTCTCTTTCGTTAGTTAGTTTATTTTGTTCATTAGTTTCCACATATAAGTGAAATTGTATTGTATTTGTCTTTCTCTGACTAGCTTATTTCATGTAGCAGGATGCTCTCCAGGTCCATTCATGCTGTCGCAAAAGGTAGGATTTCCTTCTTTTCCATGACTGAGTAGTATTCCGTTGTGTAAATGTACCAGACCATTTGTATCCACTCATCTACTGATGGAAGCTTGGGTTGCTTCAAAATCTTGGCTGTTGTAAATAACACTGCAATGAAAATGGGTCAACATATATACTTTTGAGTTAGTGTTTTGGGTTTCTTTGGCTCTTCACAGAAGTGGAATTGCGGAGTCATAAGGCAGTTCCATTTTTTGATGAAACTCCATGCTCTTTTCCACACTGGCTGCACAGTCTGCATTCCTACCAACAGTGCATGAGGGTTTCCCTTTCTCCACATCTTCGATGACAGTGCCTGCTATTTGTTGATTTATTGCTTTCTGATAGCCATCCTGACAAGTGTGAGGTGATACCTCATTGTAGTTTTAACTTGCATCTCTCTGATAATTAGTGACACTGAGAATCTTTTCATATGTCTATTGGCCATCTGTAGGTCCTCTTTGGAGAAGTGCCCATTTTTAAAAATATAATTCTCATCCCAGGATATTTTTTCCAGTGATTTTTAGAGAGAGTAGAAGGGAGGGAGGGAGGGAGGGTGGGAGGAAGGAAAGGAAGGCGGAAGGGGGAGAGAGAGAGAAACATTGATGGGAGAGAGACACATCAATTGGTGTCTCCAGCACGTGTCTCAACTGGGGCTGGGGATCAAACCTGCAACCCAGGCACGTGGGGTTGCTCCTCATGGGGTACCCTTGTGTATTGTTAGCCACTGCCCACAGGGGTGGAGCCAGCCCTTTTCGTGTCTCCGTCCTTCCTACCACTCTGCATGTGGCTTCTTCCGTAAATCCTTGGCTATAGGACTTCTGTTCAGCTGGTCTTCATCTGGTTATTCAGGGTGATTGTTCCACATTTTAATTTTAATTGCTGTTTGGTCTTGAGAGGAGGTGAGTGTGACATTCACCTACTCTGCTATCATCTTGGATCCTCCCTGATATTCATTTTCATGGGGTAAATATGGGTTCACGGTAGACATTTACTACATTTCGGTTTCTTTTGTTCATTTTTTCATTTGGTTGAAATGGTTCATGAAAACTAAAATACATTCTGCAGCAAAATAAGTTATCTCTTCTCCTCAGGGCACTACAATTTAATAGAAAGGAAGGCTCACTTGGAACTTTATTGGCTTCCATCCCTCCAGGCCACAGTATAATCAGAGACCTTGAATATTTATGTCATTGCAGTGGTGTTCCTGTGATGTACGCGTGAACTGAGTACGGGACCTCAGATCCCAGACTCCACGACTGATAACCGAGCTCCCCATTATGAAGTTGTTAAGTTCATGATCTCACACTGATATTCTAAAGCTTTTGCCGCCTCGCAGAACACGGCTGGCTAACTTTGCCTGCTGAAGTCTTCCTTCTCTGAACTGGTCTTCCTTCACTAAAGCCTCTTACTTAGAAGGGGGCAGGAGGACGGTTTGCCTTGGCCTCTCTCATCAGTGCTCACAGGAACAGGAAGCAGGAATTGCTTCCATCCTTCAGCTTCTCTTGTCTTTCATGTCCATCGGGGAAATCAGAACAACAACTTGCCTACCTCAGCACTTTATGGTTCTTTAAACTGTTTGCATGCGTTTTCTTATCTCAGCCTGGACATGATGCTGTGAAGTCGGCCTCTAGTAGTTTTGGCTCCAGTGTACATACAAGGAAACTAGCTCAGAAGAGGAGGTGCTGGTGGGAGGTCTTGAAGCACTGGGGCTGGCATAGAAGCCAAGCCTGTGAGTCGGAAGTCCAGATGCTCAGTGGTGGCATTTCCTCCCGTCCTCTCTCTGTAGGACTTCGCATGGAGAGACAGGAAGGAGAAGCTCTTCCTGGGATACTCCTGGCTGTGGCTTGTGGCTGGACTTGTGACCATGGCTCTTGTCGGTGTTTATTGCTTTAGGACAGCGGTTCGCAACCTGTGGGTCGCGACCCCTTTCACAGGGGTCGCCTAAGACCATCTGCATATCAGATATTTACATTACGATTCATAACAGTAGCAACATTACAGTTATGAAGTAGCAACGAAAATAATTTTATGGTTGGGGTCACAACATGAGGCACTGTATTTAAAGGGCCAGAAGGTTGAGAACCACTGCTTTAGGATGTATTGAGTCCATGTATGTAGTACAACATCTATGATGTGGGAAGGACACAGGCCTCTTCATCTTGCCACACCTAAGAGTGTTAGAAAATGCAGACTCTCAGCCTCCCCCCAGGCCTAAGGAATCATAATCTGCTCGCTCCCCAGGTCTGCAGGCGATTCTTATGTTCATTAAGTTTGTGGAGCACCGGCTCTAGAATTCAGGGGACAAGAAGCCGTACAGTGGAAAGCGAGATGAGGGGTGTGTGCACAGGAGACTGAGAGCATGCATTTCATCTGGTGTGTGCCTGTAAATGTGAGAGTGTACTTGTCTCATTTTACTTTTCTGTAAATAACAGATTTAATGAGCTAGAATTCAGAGACCATATAATTTACTCACTTAAAGTGTACAGTTAAAGGAATTTTAGTATATTCACTTGAGCAACCATCAGCACAATCCATTTTAAACATTTTTGTCATCCTGAAAGGAAACTTCACCCTCCTTAGCTCATAGTGGCCGTTTCCTGCCTATGCCCACCCCCTTCTTGGAAGCCCCTGACAGTCGCTCATATACTGCTGCCTTCATGGCCTGGATTCGCCTATTCTATATGTTTTGCATATGAAAGAAGTACAATATGTGGTTCTTTGTGTCTGAATTTTCTCACTTTCCTTAATGTTTTCAGGCTCCCTCCATGTTATAACATGCGTTAATAATTAATTTTTTTTTACTGTCATTTTACTTAAACTTATTTTGAGAAGGAGGAAGGAGATGGAGCCTTTTTTCTTAGCCTTGCTGGAGTTGAGACCGTCTTTTCCTTGTACATTAAAAGTCCACAAGAGTGATTTCTTCTTGCCTGTGTTGCTTTTCTAAGCCACCAGCCTGGGATCTGAGAACTCTAGGAGCATCGATACATACTTTCAACTGAAGAAATAAAATGTCAGTATTTTCCACTTTCTTTTCAAATGGGTCTTCATTTCTTAGTTTTTGACCACTTTTTCCATGAAAGCGGTGGTATGTCCTCCACGCTCTGCTGAACACGGTGCCTGTCTGTACAAAATATCCAGCTGATGTTGGTGAAAATGAAAATGACAAAATATTGTCTTCGGAGAAATAACAACAATGGCTGTATTTTTGGCAAGAAACCACACGATTGCCCCTCCCCCAAGCAGTCTGTTCCCTGCAGTTGTGAATGTTCCGTCATTTTAAGCTCCGCAGAGGGAGACAGCATTCTTTCCTCTGTTATCCGTACTGAGATCTGAAATTTTTGTCAAATAAAGGCCAAATGTGTTTTCCTCTGGATATTTAAAAACCTTTTAATGAACCTTCCCCATTGGGGAATATCTTTGCTCGGTTCTTGGCTTTCTGGTGAGCATTTCATGATGTGTGTCATATGTTGTGCCCGGGAAAAGAATGGCAGGAAGATTTTTAAAAATATATTTGTATTGATTTCAGAGAGGAAGGAAGAGGGAGAGAGATAGGAACATCAATGATGAGAGAGAATCACTGATCAGCTGCCTCCTGTACGCCCCACACTGGGGATCGATCCTGCAACCCAGGCATGTGCCCTGATAGGGAATCGAACCGTGATCTCCTGGTTCATAGATTGGTGCTCAACCACTGAGCCACACCGGCTGGGCGGCAGGAAGATGTTTTTTATACCAGTACTGAAGTCATTTTAGCATGTCACTGTTCTTAGTGTTCACACAGTCCCTTTGAATTCTGATTTTGGTTTCAGCAATATGAAAAGCTTTCTCTCTCCCTCTTCTCTCCTCCCTAGGCTCCTCTTACCGCCACTGAGTTGCCAGTGCCTTGCTTGGCTGGCTGCCTGGTCTATCAAATGACTGAAGACAATACTGGAGATCTTGTGTGGTCACTTTCTAAAGGGTTTTGTGCTGCCTTTATCCTCTTGTCTCCCTTTCCCTCTTTGGTGGGTAGACACAATTATTTGGCTCCATTTGAGAAGGCTTTGGGCAAAATACTGTTTGTCTTTTCAACTTTTGGGGACATGCTTTCTTAACAGATCTCTTTGGGATGTCAGGTACTTGCTTTAACCTGACTTCTGTTTTTCTAAGTGCTGTGAAGCTCTGGTCCTTCTAAGCAAACCACCAGCATCCTGTTCTCCTCAGTGTTCCAGCGAAGCTGCCAGCTGTGTGTGTGAGAATTTGTAATGCTGAAAACGTGTGGTTTCTGAGAAGAGAACAGAAGATAAAAATCCTTGCCCCTTTCCGACTTGGAAATTAACGTGACTGGGTTAGCCAGATTCCTCTATTGGAGGAAAGAGGAAAGATTGGATTGAGGCCTTCTGTCAAGGAAATTGACTTGGCTGGACTTCAGGGAGCAGGGTAGGCTGGCCTATTAAGATCTGTGTCAGTATCTTTGGTGGCCCTGGAATTGGGACAAGATAGCTATTTTTTTTTTGTAACAGGTCAAACTCTGGGGAAAAAGAGCAGGCCACCAACATTCATTGAGAACCCCGTATGTGTCAGGGATGGAGTGTTCTATAAACACTATGTACGTCTAGCAACCTTGTGAGCTATGTATTACTATTCCTATGACCACAACTATTTTATGAATGGAGAAACTGAGGCCCAGAAAGGTTAAGATTCCAATTTTCCTGTGTCCATATGGCTATACAGCATCATTACCAGGTTCTGGGGCAAGCGTGCCTGGCCTCCTGGACCCACAGAGGTACCCAAATGCCAATGAAGCCCGTTCCTTAGGATGAGCACCCCATTGGCCCATCTGAGCATGCCCTACCCTTCCTGCTCAGAGGGTCCCCTGTCCTCGGGACCCACCCAACTACTCTGCACACATTGTGCGCTGCCTGCTCGCAGGTGCTGAGTGTCCGGTAGCAACCATTGTGTTTGTTGACTTTCTGGTGAGCACCAACAGGTTGAGGCTGTGGACCTGCCCAAAGTCTATTTTGCTGGAAGTGTTTTCTGGGACCTTTTAGCCATTTTCAAATAAAACCATATAATCGACCATCTGTGTTTTCTATGAATAAATTTGGCCTTAAAATGCATTATCTTTCTGTCTTCAATTTTTTCTTTTATAACACCGCATTTTTTTATTCCCTGTAGCAATATATGCTCATTGTGAAATAGAAAATAATTCTTTTTCTTTTCTATAGAAAATTTTGAATACTGCCCTTGTAGAATTCAGGCAAATTGTGTAATCATTGTAATCCGTGGATACTTTGCTCTGGCAGTTTAAAAATTAGTTTTGCACCGTTTTACTTTCTCCACTGTGAGGCAGGTTGTAGCTCTGCGAATGAGAAAGTTAAAATTGTGCCCAGTGGGAGGACCCAGAGAGGTGTGTATGGGAATCGAGATTCTGAGGCAGTCAGCATTCTGCCTCCTCCAGGTCTCCCTAATTAATGAGGTCTTTGTTCTATAGCAGAGAGCTACTGACCCATCATTTTATTTCTCCTACATCAGCCTTAGTTTATCAAGGAAAATGTATTTACTAAGTTTTTTTGTATTACCCTGCATCACTCAGTGGATGAAGCACGTAGGTCCCGAGGAAAAGATAAACTAGGAAGCTCTGCAGTTTTTAGAAAAAGAGATACAACGCTGCAGAGGTGTGATGGCTTTTACGATGTACACAGTGAATCATCAGTGACCCATTTTTCAGGAAGGTGGCAGCTGCATTTTTGTTCCATTGGGGGAAACATAATATATAGGTACAACTTCAATTATAGCTAATGGGTTGTAGTGATACTTTTTAAAAATTGCAATCAACAAGGAAAAATCTGCCAAAACGAATTCCATATGCACTGAACTAATAAAAGAAGCTGTTGTAATTTTTGTGGAGGTAATGTTTTTGTCATTTTTGTTTTGTTTTGGGGTTTTTTTGTTTTGTTTTGTTTTTGAAGTGGTGGAGGAGGGAGGGAGGAGATTGAGGGCCTGGGAATTGGAGGAGGCCACAAATGAGAGCAACATGAATTGCTAGATTATGAAACTTTATCAAATGATGAAGAGGAATAAAATGTTGTTACTGCTTTATCCGAAAGTATTTTCTCCTATATTTATCATTAAAAAACAGAAGGTATCAGCCTTCTGCCTCACATCCTTGATTTAATAAGTTCCTTGTTGTGCCTCTCTACTAATACAGCTTGCACTTTTAGTAGATTATTGCATCTTAACTTTAATTTCTATTCTAAAGAGACAGGTACAATTAGTTTATATACTGATTTTTAACTTTAATTTGCTTTCTGAATATATAATACAGTCAGCATAGTACAAAATTTGGTGTCTCTCTTTTACTCCCCTGACTAGTCCCCTTCCCTGAGGCAAACAGTAATATCGTTATGTTTCTCTACAATGTGCATATGTTGACACATTTGTATATGTTCTTTTAGTTTCCCTCCCTTCTTTCTTGTATAAATAGAGGCATGCAGAATATACCATTCTGTCTAGTTGTTTTCACATTCTTTACTTTGTAAATTATTCTGCACCGGTACATTGAGAGCATTGTTATTGTTTCATGTAGGGTAGTATTCTGGTGTATCATTATGCTGTAACTTATTTAACCGCTGTGCTACTGGTGGACATGTGAAATGTTTCAATTTGCTCATTTGAACAATGCTGCAATTTATAAAATTGCACACATAGTTAGATTTCTTTAGAAAGAAGTGGAAACAAATAGCTGAAACATGGTTTTAGGATTGTCCCTGGAAGGTAGGGCTCTGTCATTGTTGCCCAGACTGGTGTTCCTTGGAACCCTCACCAGGAAAGTAGATGTTACTGGAGAAGGAAACAGGATTTAATGGCCACATAAGCTTGGAAAATGCACTGTTCTCTATTTTCTTTTTTAAAAAAATATATTTTATTGATTTTTTACAGAGAGGAAGAGAGAGGGATAGAGAGTTAGTAACATTGATCAGCTGCTTCCTGCACACCTCCTACTGGGGATGTGCCCGCAACCAAGGTACATGCCCTTGACCGGAATCGAACCTGGGACCTTTCAGTCCGCAGGCCAACGCTCTATCCACTGAGCCAAACCAGTTAGGGCTATTTTTTCTTGGAGCTTTGTAAAATAATCAGCATGTTAAAGGCTTAAAGTACTCATGTGGTTTTTAATGACAACAAACTGTCAAAGAATTTTTCAGACTTATTTGAGCATCATATGTTTCAAGATGTCTGTTAACATCTGTCAAGACAGTTTGTGGAAAAAAACAGTTTGGAAAATGATGGCCTGTGTGATTCCTGTCTCCCAGGTTCTAGTTCCATAGATAGAGAAAATAGCTAAACGTTAGAGAAAATAGCTGAAGGTTTGACTTTTCAGCTGACGGAGCGCTTGCCTTTGCAGTCCTGTTTCTGGACACCTGTAGTTTGCTCACTTTTCTGGTCCCAGTATTTAATGTGGGACACACCTTACTTGGAAAGCTGTGTGGCAGGACCATCTTCTGTGGATGGGCATGAGGGCAGGTGAGAGCAGATATTCTGGGTGGAGCCAGGTGTGACGGAAGCCTCGAGCTGTGGAATCCTGTTGTACTTGGAGAGGAAAGCAAGCCGCTCATTTGGCTCGGATCTGGAGTATAGTAGGGGGTGAAGGAGAGATGAGACTTTCTAAATTAAGCAGCTTTCCAGGAATTTCAGTTTGCAGTCTGTTGTGGAACATGGAGAGGAAAGTGGTAGATTTTTTTTCTCTCTAGTGCACTGATTTCAATGGTGGGCTGGAGGTGCGGGGGGAGAGAGAAGAGATGATTTTGCTCCTCTCCTCCTTCCCCTGGGAATATTTGACCATGTGTGGGGACATTTTTTGTTTTTCACAACTGGGAAGGTGCTGTTGGCACCAGTCTAAAATGTCAGACGTATCTCATGGAGAAACCTGCTCTAGTGGGACCCTTCTGGGGTTGGGGACTTAGTATATCGTCATTATTTCTTTGTCTTAGTATCTCAAGTGACATAAGTCAGCTATGTGCCACTTTCGACTGCTGATGTTGCCATTATACTAGCATTTGATTATCTAGATTCAGGACCCGTATTCACATTTCTACAATTTAAAAAGCTCTGAAGATGTAAAGTTTCTTCATAATTTATTGAACAGTAATACCGCACCTGCACTGACTTATGGTTCATGTGTTTGACTGCAGACCTGTCTTCTGGTTTTATATAGAACTCTCAATGCACTGCATCATCTTTCTGAAAAATCTGAAAAATGTTGTGTTTGAAATACTTTAAGCCCCAAAGGTTTCTGATAAGTAATGGTGGAAAACTTTTTTTAGTCCTCGCCCAAGGATATGTTTGGTTTTTTTAGAGAGAGGGGAAGTGAGAAAGAGAGAGAAACATCAGTTGCCTCCTGTACACATTCACAACTTAGGTATGTGCCCTGACCGGGAATCGAACCCACAACTTTTCCGTATATGGGATGATGCTCCAACCCACTGAGCACACCAGCCAGGGAAGGGATTGTGAATTTATATATTGATGTAAATTTTTGCCCAGTGTGGCTTCTTTTAAGAAATTAGGAATGGTTAGGAATGTTTATTGATTTTTTTTTTAAATTTCAAAAATGACTTAATATCATTGGGAAGAATCTCATCTGTGTAGTGCTTACTGTTTGTTAGGGGCTGTTCTCAACACATTACGTGTTTTAACTAATCATCAGAATTCTGTTATTGGCAAGTGAGGAAACTGGCACAGTAACACCCCGTACCTAGTAAATGGCAGAGCTGGGCTTTGACCTCAGGCACACAGAAGGAAATCTTCCATAATCTCAGCCGCTAAAGAGGGCTGCTGTTTGTATCCAGCTGTGTCTCCTACAGCCTGCCTCCCCCACCCCTCTGCCCCACTCCCTGTGGTTTTACATAAATGTCTATGTTAAATACTTTACAAAGTCTGATTGTTAAATGGCTGCTTAAGCACTTAAAAGAATAGTTGAGTGAACCATAATTTATTTAAACAGTCTTCTGTTGTTGGGATTTAGTCTATTTTCAGTTTTCACAATGAAACATTGGCATGAGCATGTTTATGTATAAATATTTGTCTACTGTCTACATCGCTGATTGTTTCTTTTTTATATTTTTTTATTGATTTCAAAGAGGAAGAGAGAGAGAGAGAGAGAGAGAGAGAGAGAGAGAGAGAGGAGAGAAGAGAGAGAGAGAGAAACATCAGTGATGAGAGATAATCATTGATTAGCTGCCCTGACTGGGAATCAAACCATGACCTCCTAGTTCATAGGTCATGGCTCAACCACTGATTATTTCTTTAGGGAATATTTTTTAAAGGGAACCGCTTGGTGTGGGTAACTTTTTACAGCCCCTTCATGTATCCTGCCAGACACACCAATTTATCCTCTCATGAGACTTCGCCCTCAGCAGCATCCATTGTTCAAATCTTGCTTTCTCTGTTTTTGATTCTGAGATGAAGTAGCTGGTGTTTTCTGAGAAGATGGACAGAGGGCTGGACACTTAGTATGATTTTTTAATTTGTCAGGAAATTAGAGGTAAAAATAAAAAAAGAAATTTCCCAGGGAAAAAAGCACCCAAATTAGGTAGTTGGAACAACTGATTTTTAAAAACTTAAATTAAAAAAATATATAGATTGCCATTTTCTTTTTAGGTTGCTTCATGTTGTTAAATTGTGGCTCCATTTCATATTTTTATGAAGAGCGGGAGGAAATAAGTATATCCAGCATTAGGGGATATTCTGGTCAGAATAGTATTGGTATGTGATCAGTGTATGCGGAAAATAGCCACTTCATACACATTTATGGAGCATCTACTTTGTACCACACCCTGCACTTTGTGTTGGGGATGCAGTGAGGAACAAGTTTATCCTATCTAATAAAGACAGAATATGCAAATTGGCTGTCATGCCATCACAAAGATGGCAGCGCCCAGTCCCCTCAGCCCCGCCGGAGTCCCCCAGTCCTCTCAGCCCCACCGGAGTCCCCTAGTCCTTTCAGCCCTGCCGGGGGTGGCAGGCACGTGGTGTGACCAGACCCACCCTCAGCCCCCCAGCCACACAGCGCCAGCCCGAGGAGCAGGCAACCCTTGGATGGCAGCTGCCCAGCTGCCCAGGGCCGGTAACCAGGGCCAGCCAAGGCTGGCCAAGGCTTGCACTGCGCAGCAACAGAGGTGTGATGGGGGCATCGCTTTCCCCTGATGGCCAGGTCCCCTCCTGCCCCTGAGGGCTCCCGGACTGTGAGAGGGGGCAGGCCGGACTAAGGGACTCCCCCCCCCCCCACCCTTCCAGTGCATGAATTTCATGCACCGGGCCTCTAGTAATTACAATAATAGCAAACCCTTGTAGTGCTTCTTAGGTGGCAGGCACTGTTCCAAGTGTTTATATATATTAACTCATTTAACTCTCATAGCCTGTAGGTAGCTACTATTATCGTTTCCAGTTAAATGATGAGAAGCACAGAGGAGGTAAGTACCATGATGATCATAGACATTCAGCTACAGAGCAGCTGAATCAGGATCTGAACCCAGGCAAAGCCTGAGGCTGCCAGGTTGAGGGGCATCCGTTAGGGGGTTGGTGCTATACTCTGGGCATGACTGACAGTCCAGCAATGGGGTTGCAGAGAAATGGAAAGCTCATAAAGGTTTATCAGGAGGAAATTCATCAGAGTTGATGATTGAATGTGAAAGAAGAGGGTCAAGCCCACATTTTCTGGTGAGTGACGTGCTAACATAAATCGAATAGGAAAGACCAGGGGAG
The DNA here is from genome assembly GCF_000147115.1 of Myotis lucifugus. Lineage (NCBI taxonomy): Eukaryota > Metazoa > Chordata > Mammalia > Chiroptera > Vespertilionidae > Myotis > Myotis lucifugus. Next base: position 1,562,115 of record NW_005871192.1, on the reverse strand, counting down.
AAGGAGGGGCAAGTTTTTGGGGAGGTGGAGATGATTTTAGTTTGGGGTTGGTTATAGATGGGAGGGATCTGAAAGATAAAGATGCTCAGAGGCCACTGTCTCCAAATTATTGAGCAGTCATTAGCTTTGGAGCTCACCTAATTTGTTGTGGTAGTTTATTTACCAAAATGTAATTTTCTTTAAATATTTCCAATGTCTACTTTATGAGAAGGTTTTGTAGATTTCAGAGCTGTTGACAAACATTTTATTGATTGCTGGGTTTTCATGTATCAAACATAAAAATTTGTGTTATTTTAATATCTTTTTAAAAACTCATTTTAATGCCTGTAGACAACTTTATAATGTGATTTTATGATTATTTGCATAATCAGTAATCTTCGAATGGATAAGTTATTGACATTTTTCTTTATTATGGATAATTTTACAGTTGATATCTTTGTGCAGAAAACACTTTAAGCATTTAGCAACAACTATTTCCTTGAAGATAGATCAGAATTAAAATGACTAGATCTTAGTACATATTATGAAATTACATTTTGTGTGAATTGATTTCCCCCAAGTATGTGCAGATCCACCTCTTCATCGGGCTGTGTTGAGGGTTATCCTGATGATCTCTGTGACTCGATCATTTACTTCCTACTTTGTGTAACAGATCCTATAATCACAGCCATATGATGACTTCATATACTGTGTGTTTATTCAGTATGACCCATACCTGATTCCCACAGAATATTGCCACATTTTACAAGTCTAATCAGGTAAGAAAGTGGAGATGATGATCATTGTTCTTTAACTCCCTCAAAGCATTGATTCCAGGGTGATATTTAAAGTTACTTGAGAGTCAGTCGGCTAACGTCTGGCTGATGGTGGGAGAGACACCTGGAATCTACTACAAGATACCTATTCTTCAGTGTGCATTTTGCCTGCCTCTGTGTGATAAGTGGTGGAGAATTAAAGCCATTACATGGATCATTCAGGACAAAAACAAAGCTTACTTTAAATTATCTGGTTATTTTTGGACAAAATTATAATGACTTTTTGCCTGGAATTATGCCCGTAATTATCTTAGTTTTCTAGTTTTTTTACACTTTGCCCAGTGAAAAAAAATTTACTTTCTGGGTTGGCCAGTGTTCAGTTGGTTGGGCATTGTCAGGTGCATTAAAAGGTTGCCAGTTCGATTCCTGGTCAGGGCACATGCCTGGATTGCAGGCTCGAGCAAGCAGGAAGCAGCCAATCTTTGTTTCGCTCTCACATCGGTGTTTCTCTCTCTCCATTCCTCTGTTTCAAATCAATTTTTAAAAAACTTTCAAAGAAATTTTACTTTCCAACTTTTAATTTCTATAATTTTTCCACCTCAATTTTCCATAGCCACCATCCCTATTTTGTGTAATTGTATTGAAGTTACTAATTCCTGCCTCAAGAGCCAGGGGATCTGGCTTTTTCTGGATTATTCCCAAATGTAAATTTTAAGAAATCTAGAATCAGGCTATTTCTCTGTCACTTTGAAATTTTCTGCATTCATAAACTGACCTTTTCCTCCTAACCGTTTAATGAATTTGCAGTGTGAGCTGGGGAAGTTCATTTTTTAGGGATTGCTTATCAGCCTGGTTACTCACCAGAGTGACACATTAAAAAGAAAGTTTGTCCATCCATCTGCTTTTTCCCATATCCCCCCCCCAAATAATTATCAACTAGGAGAATGGTAATATGCAAATAAGCCATCTGCAATGTCCAAATGGGAGAATAGCTTCCAGTTCTTACTCAGAGACCTGCCAGGGGCTGGGTAGTAATTTCAGTAGCTTTAAGAGGGAGGGGATTTCTAAAGGTAGCTTGATGAAACATGTTTCCATGGTGATAGGGACATTGGAATTGGGTGCTCAGGCTGCTTGTAAGTGAAAAGTCTCGTTTCCAGATTCAGCCTTTACCTGTAGGACTCTTGTGTTCCATCATAGATGTCCTCAACTTATTTTTTGTATCCCGCTACAAAGATTTTTTAAAAATATATTTTATTGATTTTTTACAGAGAGAAAGGGAGAGGGATAGAGAGCTAGAAACATCAATGAGAGAGAAACATCGATCAGCTGCCTCCTGCCCACCTGCTACTGGGGATGTGCCCGCAACCAAGGTACATGCCCTTGACCGGAATCAAACCTGGGACCCTTCAGTCTGCAGGCCGATGCTCTATCCACTGAGCCAAACTGGTTAGGGCTACAAAGATTTTTTTAAAAAGCAATATGAACTAAAAATGTAAGACTGTTAGCTGAGATTAAACAATACCTGCGGTTTCCTGGTGCAGCCTTTGGCCTGTCTTACTCCTTGAGAAAGGGTGCCCTTGATTTCCTAATTTTCAAAATGAGGAAGGTCAGAGGCAGCCGTGGTGGGTACAGAATGGTGGATCTGGAGCCTGGCCTGCTGGTCCTTCATTGGCAGAGTGTGGGCTGGGACATATGAACAAAGACTGGAAATTGTGACATCTCCTGCCACGGTTTGAGGGTGAAGACTGCTGACTGTTGTATTGCAGAATACAGTTATACCTGCTCTTTCCTCAGTCTTCCACTTCTCCTGAGGTTTCTGGTGATCATTCTCCTTGAGCTGGCTGTTGATTGGAAGCGTAAAATAAAGCATTGGTTCTGTTTTTTCTCCGTTCCCTTCCATCTGCAGGGGCCCTTAGTGGCCAGTGACAAATAAGGGCTTGGTGTCTTGTGGTGTTACTTTTCTCAGGTCCCAAGCTGTGTCTGAAAGTTTCCCGGACCTCGAAGCTGTGTCCTGCAGTGCCCAGTTGTGTTCAAGGAGATTGTAGGAATCTAGGTGGGGAAGTCCAGTAAGTATAGTGGTTGGAAATAAGGACTTAAGTGGCGTCCTGTTCATGTACAGATCAAACCTCAAATGTGACTGACAGACTTTATACACTAGTGTGTAGACTGAGAACAAGAGACCCACAGAGTTTGGGGAATAATCTAAAGAACCATTGCCTATGAAGAAGTGAGAGAAGAAGTAGGAAATCCAGAAGAGAATGATGTTCTGGAAGATAGAACATTACAGTGTTTCAAGAACAATGTAATTAGAAAATGAGTTTTGTTTGTTTTTTTCTTTTTCTTTGGAAGTAATTTTAAACTTACAGGGAAAAAGTACAAAGAATACTTGTGCCCTCTTTATCCAGAATTACCTGCTGTTAAAATTTAACCCAACTTTCAGCTTTATCATTTCCTACATTCGTGCTTGCAAGCATACACACACACATGCCTACAAACCTGCATACACACAATGTGCTTTTCTGAACCATTTTGAGGATATGTTACATACATATATCATGGCTTTCACCTCCAAATATCTAAATGTTTATTTTTTAAGAATTGGGATAGTCTCTTATTTAACCACAATACCTTTCTCAACTTCAGTCAATTTAGCTTTGGTACTTGTTTTAAAAAAACCAAATCTAATACTTATATTCTAACTTGGCCAGTTAACTCAATGACATATTGTATATTTTGTTCTCCAATACAGGATCTAGTCTAGTGCGTGAGATTCCCTCTAATTGCATTCATTAGCTTTCTTAAGCTGAAACACTTGGACAGTCTTGTTTTATTTTTCATGACATTGACAGTTTTCAAGATAGATATCCCTTCCCCCTAAAAAAAGTAGAATGGTCCTAAGTTTGGGATTGTTTGAGATTTTCTTATGATTAGATTCTGGCTATACAATCTCGATTGGAATATTTAATAGGTGATGCTGTGTCCCTCTCAGGACATCACCTCTGGAGGCAAATTATGGGCATTGGTGGTCAGAACTTCCTTCTCTCTGCCAGGGTCCTGCCCAGTTTCTTGACGGGGCACTGTTTTCTTTTTCTTCTAAGTCTATGAGGATACACTTTAAGATCATGCAAATATCCTGCTTCTCACCAAAATCAATGCAATATTTAGAGTCCTTTGGTGATTTTCACTGGATCCAGTCTTTACTGTGATAGGGGCACAATCACAGTTTTTCATTCAGTATTCCTTCCATGTTTACCAGATCAGCCTTCAACATTCCACTGTGAGCAGGAATCCTGCCTTCATTCCTGTCTGTCTATCTTGCTGTCCACCTCTCAGCTGTTATTCCTATGGACTCATGAATTACTGTTTTCCAGTGGTTTTAAGTCACTACTGAACTCAATTATTTTGATGCCCAGATTGCCCCAGCGTTGTCCAGTGGAAGCCCCTTCAAACTGGCTCTTGTAATATTTCCCCATCTTTTTTTTAAGAACTCATTTTTGCTTTATATCATAATGAGATGTTCCAGGCTCCTATTGTACCTACTCTACCCCAGCCCTGAAATTAACCATTTCTTTGAGAAGCCCAGGTTCCTTTTAGTGGAGCAAAGGTGCAGCATTTTAAGGCATGTTTTCATTGATCCTCTAGGCCAGCGTTTTTCAACCGGTGTGCCACAAGGATTTTAAAACATGCAATTCCTGGCTATTTAATCAGCAGCACTGACCTCTTTTCCCTTAGATTGTCAAACAAAAAAATGACAACAGCCAACACAACAATAGCCATCTGGCGTGAATGCCTTGTTTTGAATCATAAATATATAGGTCATCTTATTGGTCACATGACATAATAAGGTTATATCTGATTAATTAATTCTTGATACTAAAAATCTTTATATACAAGTTTAGGCACCTGATTTTTTAAAAAGTCACATTAGAGCAAAGGAAGGATAGATAATGACTATTACTTTTTTAATAAATCAATCAAAATATCAATTTTTGTCAGATAGGCAAAAAATATATTTTGTGGTGTGCCACAGAATTTAAGTATTTCGCTTAAGTATTTCGAGATGAAAAAGGTTGAAAAGGGCTGCTGTAGGCTGTAAGACACGTTGAGCCAAGGTTTTGGAAACTGCCAGTTGCTTGGTTGATGAATTTTGGATCAAGTAGAAATGTTGGGGCAATGAGAAAGGAAAGTTGTGATTTGTAATGGTTAAATGAAGAATATATATTCAGAGTACGTCTGAGATGAAGATTGTTCTTATGTTTAATTTATTCATAAGCCTTGGCTAGAGTTAGCTGGACAGATGGTGTTTCTTTCCCTCTGGCCATACCTTTTTGGGAGGGTCTGGCCTGCATGTTAATGAGCATGCCTGGTCCTCTCGCCTGCCTGCACTCTCAGCTGTCCTGCTGTCTTATGAGCTCCGCAGGCTCTCCTTCAACATGGGATCCTGTGTGAATAAACATGGAGAAGGTGAGGAGGAGGCCCCGGCTCCCAGGGTGGGAGCAGCCTGTGGTGCCATTTCCTTCATGTCTGCTGTGGACTGGGTGCTGGTCCAGGAGCCACACCTTGTGCTTCGGAGTCAAAGGAGCAGAATCCTAATTGCAGGGCTTTGGAGACACGGTTCCTTTTGAACAGTCCACCTTCCCTCATTGTCTCCCCCACTTCACCTGACGTTTTCCGACATTTTCTTACTGTCAGGAGCTATTTAAAAAGTATTCCTGTGTGTCTTATCTTGGGACCCCCTCAATAGTAGCCTGTGTGGTAATCGAGGAGAGGTTAATTCCATTCTACAGGCGAGGAAACGAGGCAAAGAGAGTAACTTTCCAAAGGGGAAGCAGCTGGTAAGTGGCAGAAGCAGGACTTCAATTCTGTATTCATTCACCTTGGTCTTGGAAATTCAGAGACTGAAGATGGCAAGTGAGCCCCTTAGAAGTGGTCTAGGAATGGGAATTGCTGGGGGCAGGAACTGGGGCAGATCCTTACTTCTTTGTGTATTTTTTAAAATATTAATTCGAGAGAGAGGGAGAGGGGAGAGGGGAGATACATCAATCTGTTGCCTCCTGCACATGCCCCGACTGGGCATCGAACCCACAACCTGGGTATGTGCCCTGACCTGGAATTGAATGTGCAGCCTTTTGGTGTACAGAATGATGCTCCACCCAAGTGAGCCACCCAGCCAGGGCAATTTCTTCCTTCTTAATTAGCATCCTACATGGGGCTTCACATAGCCAGGTTTACTGTTTCAGTGTGAAAGGGACTGAGGTCACTGCATCCTCATGGAGAACCAGACCCAGGAAGTAGGTCCTAAACCCCAGGGTGACCTGAGGCCACGAGGGAGAACCGTTCCATTCAGTCTCGCTGTTAGTGGTTGAGGAAGCAGAGCAGAAAGGATGCTCTTTTCTCCTTGTCTTTGTTTTGAGCTTCCTCACCCAATCCCTTTATTTGAGCTGATGGGCTCTCCTGTGGGGGTGAGAGGGGGTGGTTATCCTCCTGTTTCTCTGGTTACGGCTCACAGAGGGAGGCTCTGGCCCGAGGACACAGCAGATGGAGCCTGTGGGAGTCCCGCAGGTGCAGGTCTGGGGTGGGTTCTGAACCCTACCTGGCACCTGTTCCTTTTGTTGCCTCCATATGTCGGGATCTCACCTCCTATGAGTATTTCCAGATTTCCTCTGGCCCAGGGCTGGTTTGGAAATACCAGCATTGCTGTTGAGGGGGCCTTTGTGATGGGCAGTTGAGGAGATGGCCTGAAATTAGAGAACCACACAGCTGCCCCTTCTAGAAGCTTCACTGGTTCTGACGTGTGGCTTCAAAACGGCTGTAGTTCTCTTCTCTCATGTTTCCTACTTCACATTTGTTTTTGTTATTTTGTTAAAGGCTTGGATTTGCATATATTTTTAAAGTAAAACAATGACATTAGTACGTTTATGTCAATGTACGTACCAGCTAAGCACCACCAATAGATCTAAGCCCATTAAGTCGGGAATTCTTAGGGAATCTGTGGACCCCTGACATTAAAGGAAAGTGTTACCTGCGTGGATAAGCATATTTTTCTGAGGAGCAGCTTCCATGGTGTTCTGCAGATTCTCGGGTATCTGACAGCCTTTCTCCAAAGCACGGCCTCCAGTATGCCTTCTCCACCTCTGTGGGAGGACTGGCGTTGCCTGTCCTTGGTTTCTGAGCCCTTCAACCCGTGGAGGAGTCCAAGGAGAGCCGGCCTTGAACATGGCCTCTCCGTGCTGTACACTCTGGGTCCTGTCTTCCCGCCTCACCTGCCCCCTCTTGTTTTCCTGAGCGGAGTTCTGGGCCAGAACAACCTTCTTTCTCCTGGCGTGGTGTCAGGCTCCGGAGTCTGTGCTGTGTGCACTTGCCCTCACTGGCTGCCTGTGCGTGCCCTGTAAGGTAGGTGGTAAACATTCAGCAAAGTTCCAGGTAATAAGGAGAGGCCCTGGGACTCCAAGTAAAATCTGCCAGATTGCCCAGCCAGTGTTCCTTCACTACTCTCCAGGGACAAAAACACCAGCTGTCATTTTTTAGCACCCACCAGCAAGACAGCCGCCAGTTCTCCCTCTTGTTCGTCTTGGAGTGCCAAAGTCACCCAAAGCTTAGAGAGTGCCCAGGGGCCACCGTCCACGCAGCTTCCACAAGAGGCAGAGAACGAGCTTGCTCCTTGGGGAATCATGGCAGAGCTCTCAGCACCTGCTCGATCTCCAGCCACTTTGCTGGGTTCTTCATTCCCAGCCCAGCTGAGAGCCTTCTAAAGTGAAGGGGAAGAACTGTCACCTGTTTGCCTACAGTGATTCTGCTGGAGAAAGAAAAGTAGCAGAAGTGTCGTGATAGCAAGCAGACCCCATTTGTTATCTTGTTATCTAACTTTTAAAATTAGAAATAATGCCCAGCTGGCGTGGCTCAGTGGTTGAGCATCTGCCTATGAACCAGGAGGTCATGGTTCGATTCCCGGTTGGTGGGGGCTCAATTTTCTATGTGGGGCATGCAGGAGGCAGCCAATCAATGCTTCTCTCTCATCCTTGATGTTTGTCTCTCCGTCTCCCTTCCTCTCTGATATTTATAAAAATATACATATTTTTAAAAAGAAATAATTATAATTACTAGGTCTTTTTAATGTAGCCACATTGGCATGAAACATATAAACCTAAAGCTCAGGGATTTTAATTCTGGGAGTGTAATTTGTATGTAATGCTCGATTGTCAATTAAAAATATAAATTGCTGTGGCTGGGCTCAGATGGCATTCTGAGATGTAAGGAATTTATTATCCCGCCATGGCCCTTCATCCTCCTGTGACTGCAGGTAAGCAAAGGACAGCGCCCGGCCAACCTCCGTGGAAGGAGGTTCCAGGTGGCCGTAGCGGAAAAGACACCTGCCGTCCAGGGAGGCCGTGCGGCTCTTTGTACATGAACCGTTTCCTTTTGCTGCTTTAGCGACTCAGTGATCCCACAGTGGCCTGGGAGGGTGTGGCTTTAGCCTCCCCTCTGCTCTGTTTTCACCTCTTCATTTCTCACATTTCTTACTTTTCTCAGGCTGGTTGTGAAGACAAGTGTGTGTGCAGGCCATGCAGGAGCTCCAAGTTCTCTTGGGTCACAGGCATGCTCTCCCTCCCAAGAAGCACAAGTCATTGAAGGTCAGAGACTCTGTGACCTTGGGAAAGTTACCTAATCTCTCCTGAGCCTCGGTTTCCTTTTTTTAATGTGATTACGTCATTGAAAGTTATGAGTTGTAGTTTAAGGGACAAACAGAGATCAAGCAGTTAGCATTGGCATTGGCCCATGGGCATTCAAGAAGAAGGTGACTCTTCTCCCTGCCCCCTCTCCTCCCAAAATATCTCAACCCCTCTGACTGGCAGCAAGTAGAGTGGGAACATTATCTATTTCTCAAACACAGTCTCATGCTTAATAATTCATCTCTAGTTCTGGAGATGACAGGTAACTTACTTTTTGTGGGTGCATACACACGTGTGTGTGTGTGTGTGTGTGTGTATTAACTTATGTGTGTAGCCTCATAAGACGGTCCCACCTGATAAGATACAGCTTGACTTGACTTCAAACCTTTAGACTCTGATTTGACAATTTTTATTTTATTGATTTTTTTACAGAGAGGAAGGGAGAGGGATAGAGATTTAGAAACATCAGTGAGAGAGAAGCATCGATCAGCTGCCTCCTGCACACTCCCTATCGGGGATGTGCCCGCAACCAAGGTACATGTCCTTGGCTGGAATCGAACCTGGGACCATTCAGTCCGCAGGACGACACTCTATCCACTGAGCCAAACTGGTCAGGGCTGATTTGACAATCTTAAGGTGAAAGAAGATAGAGTAACAAGGTATATTGGAGGTAGAAACCTTAGCACAGTGATGGCGAACCTTTTGAGCTCGGCGTGTCAGCATTTTGAAAAACCCTAACTTAACTCTGGTGCCGTGTCACATATAGAAATTTTTTGATATTTGCAACCATAGTAAAACAAAGATTTATATTTTTGATATTTATTTTATATATTTAAATGCCATTTAACAAAGAAAAATCAACCAAAAAAATGAGTACACGTGTCACCTCTGATACACGTGTCATAGGTTCACCATCACTGCCTTAGCAGCTTGTTTTGGGGGATTTTTCTTAACGGGTTGCTTTACTTTCCAGCAAAAAGTTCTGGGTAGGTTTTGTCCAGCTAAAAGGAGAATTACATATCGGGCACCAACTATTAATGGGTGAAATCCAGCCAGCTACGCTTGCTTTTATAGATCTTCCATGTGAAACGAGGCTTTGTATAGGTTGCCAGCCACGAATCGATCTCGGATCCAATTCCATCAGAGAAGCTTTAATATTTTTAGAAGTAATGCGCGCTCTAGCACAGCATATGGTGATATATGCGGTACCAGCTGTTTATAAAAATCCGTGTTTTAATTAATTTCTAGAAAATTAAATTGTTCCCCGCCCTGATGCCTTTTGCCCAAACTGCATGAAACTGTACTCAGGTGTAGGATGTGACTTTTGCAGAGGACATAGAGACAAATCTGAATGTTGACCTTCAGAATGTGAGCATTGCATAGTATTGGGATGGATGGGAGCCAGGAGACCTAGGTTCTAGCCCTTGTTCTGCCTTTCATGAAATGTGCGATTTGGACCTCGTCACAAGGCCATTCTGGTTCTCAGATTGTGCAGTTATTAAATAAGGGGGTTGTATGGTTTCTAAAATTTCATCATGTTTTAATTTTAATAAGTTTTTATTATAGCTACATGATAGAAATGAAATACAGTGTTTGTAAGTCTTTCTCCTAAAATTGTGATATTATACTCCTTAGAGACATGCAGCTTGGGTGGTTCTGAAGAATTGTTTGGGAAAAATGAGACTTAAAGAACCAAGATACTGATCTCTGGCTGTCTGGCACAACATCCTTGCCATGTTAACTGGATTCCCTGGTTATATATTCAAAGAGCATTTGTAGCTTGCTTTAAACCTATCTTCCCCCATTATCCAGTGTTTACTTTTTGTGATCATCTGCTGTAAGGCCCATCTTCTGCGTACACCTGTGACCAGGTGTTTCATTCAGTGAAGGTCTGTAGTCTGGTCATTGACACTGATTTGGACTTCCAGGTGCTTCCTTGACTATTTCTTTCTCTATGTATCCTAACTTCTCTTAGGCCACTGTTTAAAGGCTACCTGTGATAGAATCACCTGGAGGTGCTTGAAAAAGTGTGGGTTCCTGGTTCATATCCCCTTCTCTTGGAGCCAAGCCTCTTAGGGTCAGATATCAAAATCTGGATTTTTAGCCAGCTTTACAAGTGACTGAAATTTTAATCAGCCTCAGAATCGCTATCTTTGATTGTTGGGGCTATACCTTTGTTCATATTCTCAGGATCTAATGTATAACGAGTGCAATGAATATTTTTTGAGCAACTGAACAGGTACATGAATGGGTAAATATGTAGCAGTTAATTGGAGAGCACCTTTACCAGCCCATTTATAATGGAAGGCTCTGACATGTTTACTGAATGAATGGATGAGGCTGATAACAAGATAATGGAAGTAATTTTTCATTCGTAAGTGTCTGACATACTACCTTTCATTTCATAACAGTGTTCCAAAAACAGTGTATCTGGGTGAGACTGTTATTGAGCACATATTGAATATTACTGGTCGCTGCTCTGGGTGTGCACAGTGTCTTTAACCTTGTATGGAGAAATACACCAGTTCCTTGGGGAGAAGCTTGTAGGAAAGCACGTGCACTGGGTTTGGTGTTAGGAGGGCCCCCATTGGCTGGCTGGGAGAAGGTGGAGGGAGGGGAAGAAGCAGAAGGCACAGGTGCTCTGGCTCCTTGCTTTTTCTTGTTTTAAGAATTTTGTGGTAGCCCTAACTGGTTTGGCTCAGTGGATAGAGCATTGGCCTGCCGACTGAAGGGTCCCAGGTTCGATTCCGGTCAAGGGCATGAACCTTGGTTGCGGGCACATCTCTTATCGATGTTTCTAACTCTCTATCCCTCTCCTTCTCTGTAAAACATCAATAAAATATATTTTTTAAAAAACAAAAAACCACCGAAACCGGTTTGGCTCAGTGGATAGAGCGTCGGCCTGCGGACTGAAGGGTCCCAGGTTCGATTCCGGTCAAGGGCATGTACCTGGGTTGTGGGCACATCCCCAGCGGGGGCTGATCGATGTTTCTCTCTCATCGATGTTTCTAACTCTCTATCCCTCTCCTCTGTAAAACATCAATAAAATATATTTTAAAAAAAAAATAAACCTATGAATTGTTTATCACATGTTAGTGCTAATATTGGGTCATTAAAAAACAAAGAAGTTTGTGGTACTTGTGGAACTCCGCTAGAACCTAGAGACTAGGCAAGACCAAAAATGCACTGATTGAAGAAATTACTGCTCATTAGCAGTTAAGCTGGAAATCATATGTTTCTTTAGTTTCTTATCTAATGATGATGGAGCTTCAGGGGCTTCCAGATCCCATCAGGCAGATGAGGGATGAGAGGTGGTTGGGTCATAGGCCCAGTCTCTGCCTGCTATCTATGGTCAAGGCAGGGCTGGCCTGTGACCATTTCTTCCGTCGTGGCCCATTTCTCCTGTAATGATTGTAGACTATTAGGATGCTCACATTGTTCAGGAACTTGAGGATTCAGGATATAGATCCAATCAGAATGATGGGAAGGGAAGGGAAGCAGCTGTTAATGTGGTATGTGATCTTTGATAGCATTAAAAAGTGTCCAGAGCCTATGCATGCTGCGATTGTGTGGTAATCTAGTTTTCATCTCATGGCACAGTGGTGGCGGATGAGAGGAAGAACTGAACTGATCTCCACCTTATGAATTCTTGGAAATGGTTCTGTTACTAAAACAAGCCTAAAGAGGGGAAATGTACTAATTTAATAGTTAATAATGTCCACATAGCAGATTCATCACTGTGTTACATTTCTTCTAAGTAATTATTTTTTGGTAGTATATTTTGTTTTTTAAAAAAACTAACTAAAAATGCAGTAATTTGTTTTTCAGAATGCGAGATAGATGCTATCCAGCTCTATCCCCCCCTGGAATTCACAATAATTCCCTTCAAACAATCAATGCTTTGATGTTCCTAATATGTCTTATTTTTCTAGTCATCTGGTCTCAGTTTTTCATATCTAATATGAACGTTTTGTACCAGAAATTGGTCTTAGAGGTCTCTTTTAGCTCTAACAGCCAGATTCTGGCTAAGAGATTATGTTTTCCAAATGGATAGCCAGTTTAATTAAGATCACACTTCACTTTCACTATTGAAGATTTCTTCACATCTGTAATTGATTCCCAATATTTCTTCGCTAAAAAAATATCTGCTTTTATCCCCTGTTGCTGAGATTTATTGAAAATGTATGGTGGTTACCAGAGGGAAGGAGGTGGGAGGATAGTAAAGGGTAAAGGGGGCCAAATATCTGGTGACAGAAGATGATTAGACTTGGGGTGGTGGACACACAATGCAATATACAGATCGTGTATCATAGAAACATACACTTAAAACGTATATGACCCTACTAACCCGTGTCACCCCAATAAATTTAGTAAAATAATAAAAAAGAAAACGTATTCTCTAGTTTGCTTGAATTGATAAAGAAAGCCTCTGGACATCAGGTTGAATTTAGATTTTTGATGAACTGTTTGTATTTGAAGGTGGGGCCACCTGCTGTTTCATCAGTTTCATAAAACCTGATGGTGGTGGAGTTCTGTGCTGTGTGCTATCCCCTGCGCTCTGTTGACCAGCCCCCCACCTCCCAGTGCCCCCACCAGGCTTCAGTGCACTGACAGTGATTGTGTAAGAGGCTCTTCTGGTGTGGAATCATGAAGAGAAATGGAGTGTGTTCATCCCAGGCCTTTGGGAACCTCCTAGCTTGTACCTGGTCTTGCCATGGATGAGTTGTGTGTCACTGGGGAGGCCATTGGTTATGTTTTGGTCTTGGTTTACTCATCGGTAGAATGAGAGGGTTATAGTAGGTAAGCGTTAAAGCAGATGACCTCATGCTGACCTGGAGTGTCTCAGGTTACTAATGTGTCTTCTAAGTCATCAAAGAAATTACACTAGCTATCGTTGAGTATAATATGAATCTGTATTCTAAATCACTAAAAATTGGTACTCCAAATATGGCATAGAATGGACCCCACACTGGGTCTGTAAGAAAGTATGTAGCGATGTAGGAAAAATATTAGAACTTAATATTTCTATATTTTTATCAAACTTAAAAACTTTTTTATATTTTAAATTATATAGTAGGATGCATATCGTCATAAAATATCAGGGGCTCGCATGCTGAAAATTTTTTACTGATTGGGGTTTGTATTCAGAGTTAGGAGATCACTGGAATATACTTATCTGTCTCTTTTGCCCCAAAGAATGTTTTTTTAGGATATTCAGTGTCGGATTATTATGCATCGGTATCTTATGCCTTTCCTTGGGAAAGATTATTATATGACATAATTGGGTGTGTTCAATTTAGCAAACCTTTCTTGACTGCTGTGTATCTTGGGGTGTGTTGAGAAGGGAGTAGGTTTTAAGGATACAGTTCTTGTCTTCATAGCATATAGTTAAAATAAAAACAGTAGCTGACATGTTCTGACACCGTCTCCTGTTCAGGTCTTCGTGTTCACCTAGGCGTGGGTGTGTCTGGTGAACGTTGGCTGTTAGCATTGTTCTTGCTGTCATCTCTCTTGCTATCTTTTTCTGGGGTTTATTGTTGTGTAAACCCACCAAACAAGACTTCTAAAAGCTCCTGTAGATGGAAAATAATTGAATTTGATACCTGGGGAAAATGAAGTTCAGTTACATTGATGTTCCTGTCAGCTGGGCTGGTGGACAGTGCTGGCTACTCAGAGCTTTGGAGGCACCAGGGTTAAAGGTTTTGAATATCACTCGCAAGCATGGGATCTTGGGTTCTTTGGGGCCTTAAACATCTTTTTTTCAAATATATATTTTATTGATTTTTTACAGAGAGGAAGGGAGGGGGATAGAGAGTTAGAAACATCGATGAGAGAGAAACATCAATCAGCTGCCTCCTGCACACCCCTTTTTGGGGATGTGCCCGAAACCAAGGTACATGCCCTTGACCAGAATCGAACCTGGGACCCCTCAGTCCGCAGGCCAACGCTCCATCCACTGAGCCAAACCGGTTAGGGCACCTTAAACATTTTTAATTCTAACCCATTTCTCACTGACTTTCACAAACATATTAAATTTTTCTGTACTTTCTCTGAAAGTCAGGTTTTTTATTTCCCAATCCATACCTGGAAGAGGCTAACTTTGCAAAGTAGAGAGGTTGGTTTATTGATGGCTCTAGGTCTGCTCCTTAACAACATCGTGTTTACATTTTTGTCAACCTCAGAAACATTAATATTTTGTCATGGCTTTGAAATTTATTTGATAACTTGTTCTGGGCATGTTAAAATATTGATTTTCTTGGCAAAGCATTTTTTTGTTTTAGGGAGGAGCATCTTTTCAGAAAGATTTTAGTGGAGCTTAAGGACTTAACCATTGATAACATTATCTCCTCTATAAATTTATGGGGGGAATATCAATGACAGGGTGAGCATAACACTAATTAGTGACTGTCAATTTTCTGTTTTTAGCACCTCTGAAATAGATTCGCCTGTTCTACCTATGCCTTGCGCAGTACTGGGCTCATTGGCACTCAGTAGAGGCTTATGATTCTGCAACTGACTGTTGTGAGTTGGGCAAATTGCTTAAATGTTTCTAGGTGTTTTCCTAAATGCTAAGGTTAGGCTAGTTTCCTCATTCTCTCTTCTCTTAACCTGTGGCTTGGTTGGTGTGTGGTTGGTTCAGTGCCCTATGATGTCTCCTGTGCACGGTACAGAGAAGCTGTCCTTGAGCCCAGTTACCCCTCTGGCGCTGGGAGTTACAGAAATAACCAGTGCAGGCGTGTGTTCTTCCTTGTGGAGCCTGCAGCAGGGTCCTGGGTGGAGCAGGCTAAGATGCTCTGACATTACTATGCTGAAAGCTGCTGTGGGGAAGCACAGAGTCCAAAGTGAGTATTCCTTTGAGCATCTCTAACCACGATGAAGTGGAAAGAGAAAGGGATGGTGAGATGAGCAGCTGACTGTGGTTCATGAGACCTGATTAACTGCTTCACCTTTAAGAGCTCGGTTTACTTCGGAACCATGTGGAGGCTACACTGTGCCTAGCACCTGCCTTCTGAGGGCTGGGATGCACAGTGCCTGCCTTCACCGAGCTCCCAGAAGGCAGGTGCTGGCTGGGAAGGTGCAGGGGGCTGTGAGTGTACACAGCAGGGGATTTAGATGGTCTGTGTTATCTCCTTGGAATGCCTCTTGGACTCAGATGTACTGCCCATGAGGGTTAAGGAGCAAGGGAGAAAAGCAAGTGGTCCACTTAGGCTTCGGAAGGATTTCTTGGTTGTTCTGGACTCCAGGGGAGTATACTGGAAGCTTTGGGAGGATGAAGGATGCTCTTTCTTTCTAGGGAATAGCTGCCGTTTATCAATCAGTTGATGGCAGCAAGTAACCAAGAGGTCCTGAAGGCAGGGGCTCAGTTATATGTGGTCACATGACTGGCGAGGCATTCAAGCACAGTGACACTCAGGCTTCGCTTCCCAGCACAAAGTTGGGTTGTCTATTTCTTGTCTTCTTGCTGTGCTGTCCACAGAATATTAATTAGGGTTGTATCTTGGGGGTGGGTAAGCATGCATGTGCAGGTGGTTGTGTGTGGAGTACTAACGATGGGGTTTTACAACAATATTAACTCTTTAAAAGGAGGTAGGTAGCATAAAACAGCCTTGGATTGAGAATCCTAAACTACGCTTTGTCACCGTATTTCTAGATTCTAGCACTGAAATTACCACTGTGGGCACCATGGAAAATGGATGGGTGGTCTATGTATGTCATGAATAGCTGTCTAATTTTTTTGGAATTCTAAACATTTTATCTCACACCAAAACTCCTTCCATCTTCCCAAACAATGTTTCATTTTCCTTTCAGCTAAACTATTTATGTAAGGAAGCCTATGATGCACCAGGCATGTACAGCACAGATCATCATTCCGTTCTCCATGTTGGTCAGGACTCGGCAGAATGACCTTCTTCGCTGTTGGAATCGTGCCACAGTGCAGCTTCCAGCCACGTAGCTGTTTTCATTATGTTAAAAGGAAATTAGATATTTTCTTTTGGTCCAGGAAGATTGGGTTTTTTAAAGTATATTTTTATTTCAGAGAGGAAGGGCGAGGGAGAGATAGAAACATCAGTGATGAGAGGGAACCATTGATCTGCTGCTTCCTGCACACCCCACACTGGAGATTGATCCCCCAACCCAGGCACGTGTCCTGACTGGGAATCGAACCATGACCTCCTGGTTTACAGGTCGACGCTCAACCACTGAGCCATACCGGCTGGGTAGAAGTTTCGTGGTTTTTTGTTTGTGTGTGTGTGTGTGTGCGCGCGCACACACGTGCGCGCACGAGCAAGTTTACTGGCCATAGAGTTAATAACTCTTTCATCAAGTCAAATATTTAACCTATATCTAATTCAAATATTGCTTCTGTTAAGTCCGCGGAAGTGGCACTAGTTAAACTATCCTTGTCATAGCCTTCAAGGTGAAAAGCAAAATTAAGGCCAGTGGTCTTTACTTATAGTTGAAACAATTGCTTGCACTGGTTTTCCTGAGGGACTTCTTTTTCACTGATTTAAATTCATAATAGCTGCTGCAGCTTGTTAGACACTAGAGCAGCGGTTCTCAACCTGTGGGTCGCGACCCCTTTGGGGGTCGAATGACCCTTTCACAGGGGTCGCCTGAGACCATCGGAAAACACATATTTTCGATGGTCTTAGGAACCGAGACACCGCTCCTCTATCTGTCTCCAGGCGGGTCCGCCCACATGCAGATACGCCCACATACGAGTACCCGGCGTATTAAGGGGGTCACGGCATAGGAAGGTTGAGAACCACTGCACTAGAGCAAAAAGGTCTTAAGTCACTTCGTACATGGGAATGGTTGTTACTGCTAAATTTATTTATTTTGCTTAAAGTAGAATACCTGCTCTAAGTTGCTGATTGTGTATTCTCCATAAAATGGTCTCTTCTATAGTTGGTGTGTCTTCTGAGAAGAACTGAGGCTGCTGGGTGGAGCATGCAGCAATTGTAGCATTTTGGTTTGATAGCTTTAGGACATGAGAACAAACACTTGGTGACTAATTCAGCTTATGTTCTATTTTAGCCCAACAGGCGAGATCATATCTCAACTTTACCATTACTACTTGAGTAAGCATTGCTCATAAATGGAGAATGATTAAGGTCTGGCCATCAGATTCAGGCCCAAACAGATCATTCTTAAATTCCCAGACTTATCTAAGAGTTGTTGGGGAGCTCTGGGAACCTCTTCTGAATCCCACTGACCTCTGCTCATGGCTTCCATGTAGTACCTGCTACTATTGATTATCTGTTGATATATCTGTGTTCTTCACTCAGTTATGAACTCCTAAAGCCAGGAACTGCATTGTAACATCTCTGAAAGAATGAATTTATGTAAAGACAGAATTCCACACAGGCCTTCATAAGGACAAAGAAATAGTGGAAATAAGTTGCTTTTAAGACACAGAAGTGTGGTTTGAGTTCATTCTCATTCTTTCACTAGCTATGCATTTTTTGGCAAGTGTTTTCTCTTTTCTGAGCCTCAGCTTCCTTATCAGTGGGATAACCACAGAAATTACTGTAAATGTATTCGAAACAACTTCAGTGGTTGTTTGGAGGGAGTCAGAGAATGTAAGGAAATACCTGATACAGTGCCTATGGCATCAGCAAGTGCCCAGATGGTAATTGTTACTCATGTCATTATTACCAATAATCTTGATCAAATACTCAATTTCCATTCCTCCATGAAGTTTACTTTTTGATGTTAAAAC
The DNA here is from genome assembly GCF_000147115.1 of Myotis lucifugus. Lineage (NCBI taxonomy): Eukaryota > Metazoa > Chordata > Mammalia > Chiroptera > Vespertilionidae > Myotis > Myotis lucifugus. The sequence continues at coordinate 1,543,966 of NW_005871192.1, read as the reverse complement.
ACGGATTTCATAGGGCTGATATTTTTCAAGATATACCAGAGAAACCCTTACTATTTTTGAATTTCTCAGTACATTTTTTTTTCAGGTTGATATCAAAGAAGTCATTGTGCTATTAGGTATCCATTTGTTTATTCATCCATAACACAAATATTTTATTGAGTGCTGCATTTATGCCTGAAGCAGAGAGCTAGAGGTATGAAAATAAGAAAAACAGATCATATTCCTGGCCTAATGGAGATTCTTAGTAATAGTAGGGACTTAAAAAAAATCAACAAGTAAATGCAAGCATAGTCAGTTGTAAAAATACCATGCAGAAAACCAAATGAAGAGCTGGAGAAGAGTTGAGGTGATGGAAAACTATTTGGGACAAGATGATAAGAGAATGTCCCTTGGAGAAGGTGACATGTAGTTGAGACTTGAAATGGAACAATGCCACTGTGTGCTTCTGTGGGCCTGGGAGACCACACAACAGCCTCTGTGCCTTGTGGACTCAGCCTGAACCACCAGCCTCCACTGTGGTCCCCTTGGCTCTTTGAGCCAGTCTCAACGTGTAGATGGGCCTCCCTTCAGCTAAGCTACGACCCTCTTCCTGCAGGGTAGTCCAGCCAGTCACGCCTCCCCATCAGCCTATATATTCATCTCTCCAGACTGTGGGGCCTGACTTCTCTCACTTCCTGGCTCTCAAACGTTAATGGACGTCATAATTTCTGGGTTTGTCAGAGCTGGGCTCTACCTCTAGATATCTGATTCAAGTAGGTTTGAGAATTTTCTTTTCTAGAAAGTTCCCAGGTAAAATTGCTGCTGCTGATCTAAGGATCACACTTTGAGTGCCACTAGTTGTTGTTGTTGTTTTTGCCCTCAAATAGTTTGTATCTTATCCATAAAATAAACATGGGAGAAGTCACACTTACACAGTATTTACTATATGGTAGGCACTGTGCTGGTCTTCATACATGTTATGTTGTCAGTAGTTAAAACGATCTTTTGATGTGGGCATTATTATTTTCCTCTGTGCCACAATGAGGGAATGAAAGCAGGAGGTTAGGTGGCTTCAGTGTCTCTTAGCCAGGAAATGGTGGAGTGGGATTTGAACACAAGCAGTCTTACTCCCACGTCCATGTTCTTAACCACTAGGTGAAAGCGGGTAGTGTTAATATGTACCTCCTAGGGTTTTCTGTGATGATTATATGAGATAACCTATGCCATGGGCTGACTTATGTCTATTTTTAAGGTCTCCTTCTCTGACTCTTATTCCATATGTAAAAATGAAGGCTAATTTTCCAGTTATTAAGCCCTGAGGTGTGTTAAAACAGAGAAGATAAAGTGAGTTTGGCAGGAGAGCCTGCTGGCCAAGTGTTTCATGTATCAGCTGCTCTATAAAGGCGTGTTGAATGAACGTGCACATTCTGATTTGTGTGAATTCAGTTGAAACCATTGCCATTGTCTCTTGTGACATTAGATTGGATTTCTAACCTAAACCTTCTTAAACAGCGCACAGAAAGCTTGAACTACCAAAGAAAAGAGTGGTAAAATGGATCTTATCAAAATTCAGAACTTTACATCTTTCAAAGAATACCTAAGGGAAAAAGGCAAGCCCTAGACTGGGAGAAAATATTTGTAAGACATAAATCTGACGAAGGGCTTGGTGTTCAGAACATATGAAGAACTCCTTCAACACAATAATAAGACAGGGCAATCCAATTAAAATTTGGCCACAAGATTTGAATAGGCATATCCTAAAAGATATACAAATAACCAATAAACACATGAAAATATGGTCACCATCACTAGTTGTCAGAGAAATGCATATTCAAACCCAGTGAGGTACCACTACACACCACTAAAATGACTTAAGTTAGAAAGACTAACAGTCCTAAATGTTGATGAGGATATGGAGCAACTGGAACTCTTATATGTTGCTGGTGAGAATGCAAATTGTAAAACAGTATGGTGTCTTATAAAGATAAGTGTAAATTTACCATATAACTCAACAACCCAGTTTCTTGGTATTTGTCAAAGAGAAATGAACACATTTTATACTTAGACTTTTTCCGTGAGTGTTCATAGCAGTGCTATTCATAATACTGTCTCAGGCTGGACACCTAAATGTGGCATATCTGTACTATGGAATACTACTCAAAAGTAAAAAGGAACAAAATATTAATATATGCAAACACATGTCGAATTTTAATGATTTTTTAAATTATGCTAAGTAAACGATGTCAAATTCAAAAGAATAAATACTGTCTGGTTCTGTTTATATTAAAATCTATCATGCCAGACTAGGCATAGGAAGCAGATAGTGACTGCCTGGGCTGGAATTTGGGAGACCAGAGAGGACTACCAGGAGACATCCTGGGGTAATGGGTTTGTTATCATTTGAATGTAGTAGACGTTACAGTGTTGTGTACAACTATAAAATTTCATCATACTGCACAGTTAAAATGAGTGAATTTATTATTTTAATTGTAATTGGTAAAATTATAAAATGCACTTTAATAGAGCAGAAACATTTTTAAATGTTTGCCTTATTTATTCCAACCAGTGAAGCGTTCTGCGGTGTTTCTTAATTAAATGTGACAATAAAGGATTATTTTTCTAAGCATTTTGTACTGAGCATTTTTTTACTAGTTATTATTTGACTAGAGAATTTGGAAAAGGTCATTTTTTTCTTCCTTTTTTAAAAAAATATTAATCAAATTTGCTTGTTCTTTATTTTTTTTCAAGAGCATTATTTTCACTTACTAATAAAAGACAGAAGAGGTTTATGGGACACATTTTTAATTTTGAGCTAGAGAGCTTGCATTTCGTGATCATAAAGGAAACCAACATTTCTATTTCTTTAAAAGGACCTTTCTCATCAGGTGTTCTCCTCTGGGGAGTAGGGCCAGGTGCTGCCCACCTTGCAGTGCTGCTGTGAACATGACCTGAGACCATCTGTCAGAGGCAGCAGGACGAGGCTCAGGACAAGGCCTCACAGGGCTGGTGGCTTTACTCTATACCTGTGATGCTTTTTACATCTTCTCAGAGCTGAAGCCCTGGGAGTGCTTTGAATGGTTTACTTGAAATCTTTGTTTACTGTGACTATTTTATATGTTTATTTTCTTACATTACTATGTCCTTGAAATGAAGGCTATATTATATAAATATTCAGATCAGTTTGAACATATTATTTAATCCTAATAGAATATTTTTTCAACATGTTGCCTAATGTAGCACAGTAGTTAATAGCAGAGAATCTTAATGTTTTAAATTAAATTCCAGGGAAGAATGCAAATATAGGAAAGCTTGAGGAAACCACACTGCTTTCCACAGTGGCTGTACCAATTTGCAGTCTCCTCATTAGTACACAAGGGTTCCCTCTTCTCCACATCCTCACCAACACTTGTTTGTTGATTTATTGATGACTAGAGGCCCGGTGCACGAAAATTTGTGCACTTGGCGGGGGGTGTCCCTCAGCCTGGCCTGTGCCCTCTCACAGACCAGGAGCCCTTGGGGGATGTCTGACAGATGGCCTTTGTGGGAGGCGACCCACGGGCTGATCAGAGGATGGCACCGGCTGGTGAGAGCCAGCCCCGACTCCCAATTGCCCCTCCGCCACTGCCGGTCGCTGCCCACCCCCTCACTCGCCATCCCCTCCCTCTGCCCACCGGCACCCGCTTTGGCTGGCTTGGCACCACCCACTCACCAGCCCTGCCCCCTGCCGACCGGTTGTTCCACCGTTCAGTCGATTTGCATATTAGGCTTTTATTATATAGGATAGACATTCTGACTGGTGTGAGGTGATATCTCATTGTGGCTTTGATTTGCATTTCCCTGATGATTCATGATGTTGAGCATCTTTTCATATGTCTGTTGGCCAGCTATACGTCCTCTTTGGAGAAGTGTCTATTTCCTCTGCCCATTGTTTAACCTGATTGTTAATTTTTTGTATGATTTCCTTATATATTTTGAATATCAATCCCTTATAGGATATTTCGTTTGCTAATATCTTCTCCCATTCAGTAGGTTATCTTTTTGTTTTGTTGATGCTTTCCTTTGCTGTGCAGAGCATTTTAGTTTGATGTAGTCCCATTTGTTTATTTTTTGCTTTTGTTTCCCTTGTTCTAGGGGATATACCCAAAACAACATTGCCAAGATTGATGTTAAATAGTTTACTACCTATGTTTTCTCCTAGGAGTTTTATGGTGTCAGGTTGCACATCTAACTTTTTAATCCATTTGAGTTTATTTTTGTATATGGTGTAAGAGGGTGGTCCAGTTTTATATTTTTGCTTGTATCCAGTTTTCCCAGCACCACTTGTTGAAGAGACTGTCATTTCTCCATTATATATTCTTGCCTCCTTAATTGACCATATATGTGAGAGTTTATTTCTGGACTCTCTACAGAGGGGAGAAGGGTAGAGGAAAGGGTGAAAAGATGAAAGGGAATGTAATCAATAATAGTATGATAATTTTGTGTGGAAACAGTTATTAGATTTAGTGTGGTGATCACATCATAAGATACAGAAATGTCAAAAAAGAAAAGCAACTCTAAATGTATCCATATCATCAAAGTGCTCTTCAAATTTTTCTTGTAGTTTTTGCAGTCCATTTAAAATGAAAATCTTTTTCATGTTGATTCATGTTCAAGGATATAGGAATGCTTGCCTTTATAAATTGCTAAAATTTATGCATACATTTTAAGTAAAATAATGGAATTGAATTTAGACGTAGAACTATATATGGTCCTTTTGATTATAACAAAGTTGAAAATTTGCGTTTGGTTTTTACCTGGACATGTTCATTTTTTAAAATTATTATTAAGCTTTTTAAAGGAGCCTTTTTGGAAATAGATGCTGATAATTTTATCAATTTTCTAATATTATAGATCTGTGTTTTAGTAGAATATTACATTTTAGCCTTCTAACACCCAGGAGAATTTCCAAGCAAATAGCTTTTCCAATCCCTCTAAAGTTAAGCTCAAGCACCATCTCCATTCTGCTTGGAGTGCATGCTGCTTATAGTAGCAGATGAGAGGAAAGATGCATCAGTGAGCTCAACCCATAAACATTTTTAATTTACATTCTTGTTTTCTAATGATCTGAAGTTAACAGGCCACAAACCACTTTTCTAAATTGAGTTGTAAAAGAAATTCATTTTAAGAAAAGACGGAGTATTCTCTAATTGCTAATAAATTTTTTGTTTCTCCAATATGCCTAACGCTGTGTTAGATATTGTGGGGAAAGACTGAAATGGATAATAGCTAATGCCCAGTGAGGTCCTGTTGTGTGCCAGATGCTATGCCGAGTGCTGTATGTGGGCGATTTCGTTGGTGCTCACCACAGTTCTATGAAAGAGCTCTTGTTAGACACACACACTTTCTGTAACATTTGAGGAAACTGCTGCTTTAGGAAGATGCAACTGCTAGAGTCAGGATTCACATTCAGACCACAGAGCTAGGGTTCCTAACTCCCGCAGTTAACATCCAATACTTCACCTTCCTGGTCTCCTAGAATGGGGATAACAAACTAGTTTGTCATGAGGGTTAAATGTAATCAGGCTAAAAATCACTTGGTGCCATGTAGTAAGTACTTAATGTAGTCCCTAGTAAGGCTGCCATTGGGAAGGGATTGTAAAAATTAAGATAATATATGCATCAGGCACTTAGCATACAGTGTGGCATGTAAGCGCCCAGACTCAGAGGCATCCTTTAAATTGGACCGTGAACATCAACAGGATTTATGGAGATCAGAGCTTGGGAGAAAGAGTATGATCACGATTAGGGGAATGCTTGCACAATGGTATTGAGATAGGATTCGGGACTATCGAATAGTCAGGTTAGCTTCATTAAAGTGCCCAAGAAGGGTAAGAAGCTGATAGCAAAGGTAATCTGGGGCCAAATCATTAAAGATGAATGCCACGCAAAGATTTAGGTTTTTATCCTTCTTTAGGAAAGCCAGTATGCCAATTTAATTTGCTAAAAAATATGCAGTACTTCTTACATTGGTTAATTAATTATTTATACACTTGAGAAGGAGAATTCCCTTGAAATATGTTCTCGTTGCCATTATTAAATACATTAATTATCCAAAATGTACTGAGATAGTATCTTGATAGAAGCAAAGCCGTTCAGAAAAGTGGTTTGTGTCCTCCCACAGGCCTTCACCACCCTATTGTCTCTGTTCTCTGTCCTTTTGGAGTCCATAGGTAATGCATATCTACATATATAAAAGGCTAATATGCTAAGTGTCCCCCCTACTGTCTGACTGGTCGCTATGATGCACACTGACCATCAGGGGGCAGACGCTCTAACATAGTAGCTGCCAAGCTGCAGTGACTTGGCAGTGGCAGTTCTCGGGTGACGCACCCCGAAACCAGAGAGGAGGGAGCCCGATTCCTCGCGGGGCCACATGATTCTACCTTCAGCCGTGGGCTATGTTGTTGCCGGGGCACTGTCGGCCCAAATCTGCTTTATTGCACACTTGCGTTTGTGTTCCACACCCTGTACAGCAGCAACTTTGCAGAGTGCCTTCTCACACTCCAGGACCCCTCGGGGGATGTCGAAGAGCCAGCTTTGGCCCGATCCCTGCAGGCCAACCTGAGGGACCCCACCTGCCAGAGGGACCCTGCTCGCTCCGCAGACTTCTTTCTAGCCAGATGCCACTCAGGTGCAGCTGGCTGGGGAGGGATAGGGAGGTTGGCTCCAGGGCATGTCTGGCCCATCTCGCCCAGTCCCGCCCTGCTGGCCACCTTCTAATTAATTTCCATTCAATGTGCATGAATCTGTGCACCATGTCACTAGTATACATATAAGAGCTTTGGTTAATCTCTTCCCACCCTCACTCCTCTCTCCTTCCCTCTGAAATTCATCAGTCTGTCCAAGTTTCCATGCCTGTGGTTCTAGAATACATTTTTTAAGGCAGAATTACAATCGTAGTTTGAATTTAACAGCTCAGTTTAATAATGCCTTCGTTTTGGTCCAAAGGTCTCTGTTTTCAGTATGATTTAAGTGAGAAAATAATTAATAATGGCATGACGAAGATAAATCTATGTTAGCAAATGCATGATATTTAAAAGGGCAGTGGGAAATGCCATAAAACCTTTTCTGCTTCAAATGAAAAATAAATTAGGTGCCTATTTTACTAACACAGTGAGTTTGCTTCATTAGACTTAGCTCAAAGGAGGGAAAAGTTTTCTTTAAATAAAAACTATATAAGGTTCATTTCAGGCATGAGGAAAATAATGAATGTTTTCAGGTGTTTTGAATAAAAAATGAATAATACTCTTCCACAGAGAAGTTTAGATATTTTTTCTACTAAGCCTGATTTTGAACAGATAAATATTTCAAACTGATTTGTTAAACATCTGAGAGAAATGAGGAATAAAAATCACAGATGTCAATTTTGACAGGTTTGTACCAAAATGGTATTTAATAAATCTAGATGTTCTACCTGGAAAAAAAATGTAAAGTGACTCATACTTTAAGTTAATCTAATAGAAAAGCCTTCCTCACCACCAGTTTTAATTTATCGTCCCACACATTTCACATATACTGACAGCAGCATCTTCCCGGGAGAGAGAAAACTTGACTTCTTACCAGCTCTGACTAGACTTTTAGCTAAAACAACAGTTGAGATGATATACTTTCATTTAGATTCTCAACTCAGTTATGTGATAAAACATTATACAAGTGTATTGATATAAAATAAGTAAAATGTGATTCCTGGCAGCATTTTAATTAAACCAGAAATAAGTGGCATCCTTGTAACAATTTGAGGTACACAAAGAACATGAAATCTGGCCTGTGGGTTTCTCAAACTTTAATAATCATGTTACTCTTATAGATTGGTTGAAGGTATTTGAGGTAATATCCACGTGATTTTTTCATGATCAACTAACAAGTGTATTTTTGTAAACTCATGGGCAAATGTTAATCTAGAGCAGCGGTTCTCAACCTGTGGGTCGCGACCCCTTTGGGGGTCGAATGACCCTTTCACAGGGGTCGCCTAAGACCATCAGAAAACACATATATAATTACATATTGTTTTTGTGATTAATCACTATGCTTTAATTATTTTCAATTTGTCACAATGAAATTGGGGGTCACCACAACATGAGGAACTGTATTAAAGGGTCGCGGCATTAGGAAGGTTGAGAACCACTGCTCTAGAGGCTAAAGCAGATATCATTGCATTATAGAATCTGGTCCTATTTATAATGTAGCAGGTCCTCAGATAATGTCCTTTCGTTATCATGTTGATGAGGAGACAAAAAATCAACTTCCGCCTGGGACCACTGTCAGTCTAGAGTTGGCACATTCCCCCGTGGGTTTTCTCCAGGGACTCTGATTTCCTCCCACACCCCAGCGATGTGCCCAGGAGGTAAACTAGCATGTCTGATTGTCCCATTCTGAGTGATTGTGGTTGTGTGTGATTTCCCCTGCGAAGGAAGAACCCTGAGGGGCAAAGACAGGCTCCAGCCACCCACAACCCTGAATCTGGAGTAAGTGAGTTGGAAATAATTATCTCACTTGTTTTTATGAATCTTTATTCCGTATGTGTATAGCTCACATTTATTTCAGTGTTTAAGATTAGAGGGTTTTGGGGTCTTTATTTAGAAGTTTAGTGATTTTTTTCTTTTTGGACCAGAAATGTGCTGTGGGACTTTCCCTCGTTTATATCAATTAGCCTAGGGCAGTGGTCGGCAAACTCATTCGTCAACAGAGCCAAATATCAACAGTACAACGATTGAAATTTCTTTTGAGAGCCAAATTTTTTAAACTTAAATTATATAGGTAGGTACATTGTTATTAACTTAATTAGGGTACCCCTAAGGCTTAGGAAGAGCCACACTCAAGGGGCCATAGAGCTGCATGTGGCTCGTGAGCCGTAGTTTGCCGACCACGGGCCTAGGGTAAAACTGGTTTCATTATGCTTAAAGTTGCAGTTTCCAAGAACCTATCAATGACGTTAAGGGAAGACTTACTTATATAAACAATCAACATTGCTCATGATAATTCTTTGTTCCAGAGCAGTGGTCCCCAATGTGGGACACATACCCCACAGAGGGAGCAATTTGATTTTTAAGGGGGGCAATTCGAGAATGAGTTATTAACAGTGAATTTTTTGCATTTCTTGTGGTTCTAGGGGCCTCATATACAGTCTATTGTGACATATTTATGCGTTTCAATTCTCTATTAAGTTTTGAAACTTTATTTGCTATTTTTTCATATCACTTCGTATTATTTTTTTTTAACAATTTCTTAGTGATTTCTCCTGCAGTACTTCAACTGTCCTTTCCTTCTTTTACAGTATTTTTCTCTTTCATGGATGCCATGTTCTTTGGAAGCTTGTTTAGACTAAGTTAATGCTCTTGTGGGCTTCCTCCACGTGACTAGGAGTTCACTTTTTGAATAATAAGAATTATTTGTCACGGGGTTGGGGGCATCAGGATTTTAGAGATGCTTAGGTGGGGCATGGCCAAGAAGAGGTTGGGAACCACTGTTCTAGAGCATTTTGAATCTTTCCTCTACCTCTTAGGTGTGTTTCTTGTTCTGAGGAATACATAACATGGTTTCCTCCTTTTCATCTGTGACCCGATGTCCTAATTATAGACCCACGAGAATATCCCCAAACGTGAATTCTGACACCCACCCCACCTTCTGATTCTCCTCTTTCCCTATTTTGTGAGTTTGTTGTGGGGTTGGGGGAGGAAGGGAGGGAGGGATGGAGGGATAGAGGGAGGGAAGGAGGGAGGGATGAAGGGAGGAAGGAAGGAAGGAAGGAAGAATGGTTTTTTATATATGGGTTAATAATATTGTAATAACTATGTATCATCCCAGATGGGTACTGGAAATATTGTAGGGACCATTTTGTAAAATATTTGATTATTTTACCAATGTGCTGTACCTCTGAAACTAAATCCAGCTAGTACTGAGAGTAAACTATAATTTTAAAAAAATACAAGATATTTTGCTGGGTAAAGATAGTTGGTGGTGTTTTCTTTCAGTACTTTCAAGATGTCATTTTTCTATATCCAATATTTTTTATCTTTAATGTTGGTATTACTAGTTTTAAATTCTTATTCTCTCTGTTCCTTCACTCACTATTTCAGTAATTTTTCCTCTGTTTTTATTTGTCTGTAAACACCTTGGATTTTGCTTTTTCTTATGGTGTGAGGGAGGGATCTTTGCCATTTCTTTGCTTCTCTTTCATCAGTCTTGCCTGAGGCTATTCTAAATTAGTAGCCTTTAATAAAAACACCATTTGGGTCCTGGCCAGTGTAGTTCATTTGGTTCAGCAGCATCCTGACCAGGGGTTGGGGAGGTGGGGGCGGGGTGGGGGTTGCTCATTCAGTTCCCAGTCAGGGCACATGCGGACTTGATTCCCAGTAGGGGCATGCAGGTGGCAGTCAGTTGTTTTGTTCTCATATTGATGTTTCTTTCTCTCTCTCTCTCTCCCTTTCCCTTCCTCTCTTTCTAAAAATCAATTTTAAAAAATATTTTAAAAACATACAAACGAACAGAACAAAAATAAAACAAAAAAAAACACCACTTGGTGGTTTGTTAATCAGGTCTATTGTTTTTGTCTTTTTCCAGTTCATTGTTTTCTGCCCATATTTTTTTTTAAATATATTTTATTGATTTTCTACAGGGAGGAAGGGAGAGGGATAGAGAGTTAGAAACATCAATGAGAGAGAAACATCGACATGTTGCCTCCTGCACACTCCCCACTGGGGATGTGCCCGCAACCAAGGTACATGCCCTTGACCGGAATCGAACCTGGGACCCTTCAGTCTGCAGGCTGACTCTCTATCCGCTGAGCCAAACCGCTTAGGGGTTCTGCCCATATTTTTATTCTCTGTCTTATAATCTGGCTTTTTCTCTTGGTTTTGTCCTTGATGAATTAAGTTATTGGCTTCTTTTTAAATCTTTATTATTTTTTATTAAAGGTATTTAAAACTCATTTAATTTCCCACTATTACTTTCAGATGCATCCCATTAATTTTGGCATGAGTTATTTTCTTATCATTATGCATTAAGGATTTTTAGTTCTCATTATTTCTTCTTGAAATCGCACATTACTTCTTGTTATTTACATATATATCAAATATAACATATTTTCTAGTTATCCTTTTATTATTTGTTTCTGCCTTTATTCCATTGAGGTAAGAATATCATTTGATAATCTTTTTGGTAATTTTTTGAGGATTTCATTGAGGGTACAAAATGATCAAGATCTGTGAATATTCCTGAGTACTTAAGATGAACCAGATAGTCTGTTTCTAAAGTTCTATGTGTTACTATTAATTAGTATGTTTGCATTTTCTCCATTTCTGAGAGGGTTGTCTTAATATTATATGTAATATAACATTATTAATCATTTACTTAAAACTTTTGTCAGCTCCTATGGGGAGTATATTAAATGAGCAATGAAAATAGTTAATTTATTCATCCCAGTAGATCTGTCACTTGTTTACTTTTATATTTTGTGAATACATTAGGTTCATAAAACTCCCATGATTGTTGTGTTTTTCTTCTGCATCACTTCTTTTATAAGTAGGCAAATTCTCTCTTTGTCCTTAATGATGCTTTGGCTTCAAATTCTGTTCTGTCTGACAGTAAAATTGCTACATGGGCTTTCTTCCATTTTATGCTTCTCTGACATATATTTTCCATTCCTTGATGTTGACTGTTTGAGTTGTGATTTTTAAAAAACCCAATCTGAGAGTCTGTCTTTTAGTTGAAGTTTCATTCCTTTATTATAATTACTGTCCTCTCAGGCTTATATTTGCCATATTATTTTGTGTTTTCTCTTTATCATGCCTGTTTTCTTGCATTTTTATTTATTTTTATTTTTTACTTTCCAATGGCAAGTTTTTCAACCGAATGTCTTATATTCTATCCCAACCTTCAGTTCTTGGAAATTCTTGACTGGTATTTTTTCAGCCATTTTCTCCTATCTGTTTCCTTTTCTGCATTCTTCTGAGACTCCCAATGCTTCTACCTATAGTCTCCAAATCTTGTATCTCATTCTGGAGAGTTCCTTGAGTTGGTTTTCTCAAGGATGATATAGATTTTGGGGGGTTATTATCATTCATAGAGCTTGTGTTCCTCATCTGTCTTAAATTTTTCTCTGGACTAATTTTTAATTTTCCTGGAATTATCACCTGCCTTGAGAGTAGAAAACTTCAATGGACAAAAGGAGTGGGGGAAGGAAAATAGAAGAAAAGATAATTACAGGCCAATTAACACAGCTAATATTCTGTTAGATATTAGCTAACAGAATCCAATTGTGCTAAAATTAGTAAAAATAAGAATATATCCTGACCATGTAGAGTCTCAGGGTATGCTGCTGCATGGTGTTGTCTTACTAAATTTTTTCACTGATAAATCAAGACCCTCTTTGAAGCAAGAGTTGTGAGGCTCTATGGGAAAACTTGTTTGGAGCTAGGTTTGTTCAGTAGGGAGAGAGAGGACAGATACTCCTTGGTCCATGTTCCTGGGGACCTTCACAAGAGGCTGATGTGGATGGTATGTGGTCACCTAGCTTCAAGTAGGTAGAAAACATCAACTTTATCACAAAATAAATGACTAGAAAGATTTTTTTTTTTAACACTGAGAAAAGTAGTTGTGCAATTTGCATAGCCAGGCTTCTGTCATTATTTGTTCTGCACTTTAAGCTTTGACTTTTCCTTATCTCTAATTGGCAACTTTCAGCTGCTGGAGGTGTCAAGCAAGGAGAGAGCTGGCAGGCTGTGGGAGGCAAGAAATGGAGAGTCAAAGGAGACGCCTCCTCCCAGTCAGAGGAAGAAAATCAGGCTCAAAAATTAATCCTTCTCTGGCTGCTTCCTTCTGCTGCCCTCTGACCCAGGCTGCCCTGCTGAAGAATTAATGGTCCCTTCTCTGTGCCTTTGCTCATATATCATTCATAATCTCTCTTTACCATGGTGATTATTTCTCCTGTGGGTTTCTGTGTGTTTCTCTGGAATAATGGCACTATAAGAGAGAAGGGGACCTTTGTGCTTCTTCCTCTGTGTTTAGTGAGGCTTGTTATCAGATGAATGGATAAGCAGTTATTGATAATGGCTTTGGGCTTGGCAGCGGAGGGCTTTGATTGACTTATGGGAGAGCTGAATCCCTGAGCCAGTATTCCTGTCAGCTAGTCCAAAAGTGTAGCTTAGAGTTCAGGATGAATAGAATTTAATGATGAAAATGAGGTATATCCTGTCCAGCAGTCTCATAAGAGAAAACAAGAAAACATTTAGAAAGAAAAATGTATGAAAATAAAGCATAGGTGAGAATGCGTTTCATTGCCACTGACTGTATTAACCGGAAGCTAATGCGAACAAAACAGTCTGCTAATACGCTGCCGAGTATGAGAACACATAGTGTGTGACAAAGGCATAACACCTGATTGTACCTGTGCGCTAAGAGTATAATAAGTATATAGAATGATGAGTAAAAATAAATAAATGTGTGTGGTAACGTGACCATTTTCTATCTAAATTATTACCTTTAATGACAAAGACTTGCTGCTCAGGGAGGAAGGGAAGGCCCTCTCTCCTGTGAGATTAAACAGGCCCCGACCAAGCTGTGGTTCAGTGTCCGCAGATGCTCCCAGATCAAACAGCTTTTTGTCCTTCTGAGAAAATCCCTCCGCAGAGGGAGGTGATGAAGAGAGGCCCGGATCGGCATGCATTTTCCTTTTTCTCTGGAAAAGCTTTGGACTTAAGAGGTGTTAAGCCAGGTTTGTGAGTGGAAAGCAGCAAAGGGGAAAAGAAAAATCACAATCCAATAGGGTCAGGAGACTGTAAATTAATAGCTGGATGATGTTTCATTGTCTCCTCTTCCCGAATTTGCATGGGGCTTCCTTTCTCAAACAGCTGTGGCCGGGTGAGGATAGGGAGCACTCACAGACTTTCCCCCTCCTGTGCCCTAAATCCAATTCCGGAATAGGGAAATTGTATGTTTTACTGCATTTCCTGTCTCTGCCTTTCTGATCACACAGCTTCGGAAGTGGTGATATGAACTGAGTCCATTGTGATAACACACACGACAGCATGACTTCATATTTCACAATATGTTTCACACCATGCATTGATTATGTACCTTTGTAAGTTGAGATTGAATAGCCAATTTTCAAAAGCGATTTAAGGAGTAATTTGTTTTACATTGCATCTTAATAACCTAAAGCCATTTTAAAAAACCCAAAATAGCCCTAACCGGTTTGGCTCAGTGGATAGGGCGTCGGCCTTCGGACTAAAGGGTCCCAGGTTCGATTCCGGTCAAGGGCATGTGCCTTGGTTGTGGGCACATCCCCAGTTGGGGGTGTGCAGGAGACAGCTGATCCATGTTTCTCTCTCATCGATGTTTCTAACTCTCTATCCCTTTCCCTTCCTCTCTGTAAGAAGTCAATAAAATATATTTTAAAAAACCCAAAATAGTACTTACTTAAACATACCACTTAAAAGTTAAATGTTTTGAGCCCAGCTGGTGTGGCTCAGTGGTTGAACACCAACCCAGGAACCAAGAGGTCACTGGTTTGATTCCTGGTCAAGGTACATGCCCAGGTTGTGGGCCTGATCCCCAGTAGAGGTTGTGCAGGAGGCAGCCAATCTGTGATGTTTCTCTCTCATCAATGTTTCTATCTCTTTACCCCTCTCCCTTTCTCTCTCTCTAAAAAATCAGTATGTTTTTTAAAACACATTTTTAAAAAATTAAATGTTTTGAAATGGTGGTTGAAATACTTTTCCTTCGTTTTTCATATCTGTTGACTTAGGTGATAGCTCCTATTCTGAATATGCTTTCTGGCTCATGCACAGTTTTGGAACACATTGAATATACCTTATGCCAATGTTCAGAACCCAATGATCTCTGAAGGTTACTATGCCTTTCCTGATCACTTGCCTTCAGCCAGAGAGACCCTCCTCCCTATGTCATTCCCAGGCTGCTGTGTCCCAGGAAGAGAGTGTGTGTGGGGGGGGAGGGGGAGGTTAAAGGGGAGGGGTTCAGGTTGCCCATGCACAGACAACTGCTTTTCTAGAATGAAGTAAAGTACTGTTAAAGCTTAATCTGGCACATTTTAAGTCAGAATTGATTTGAGGTTGGCGTCTCTTAAGTTCTCTGTTTTGGTGCCTTGACATCTTCAGTGGAATGAAGTATGGGCATGTATAAGTGATCCCTTTCCTCTACCATCTCTACGTGCTGGTTTCTAGTAATACACGGTTATTCTGATACAGTCTTGGTTTAGATGCCACATAAAAAATACATGCATGCTTCGACCAGGGCTAAAAGCGTCACTATTCAACATACAAAACTTTAAATAGGTTTGGAGTATCTGTATATACTTGTAAGACAGATACAGCCTCAGCTTCATTTCAGAAGCAGTAAACATATTACAACTATAAACTTCAGCAGTGGCTTTGAGGTGACATTAGCCTTAATTTCGAGGGCAATGAACTGCTTAGCACAAAGGAAACTAATTCTAATGCTCATTTTATGGAGATTTGTTCCCTATATGAAGTATGCTTATATCATATCTTACTGGGAGAAAATGGATTAGAGTTACGTCTAATGGTGTCATCAATGTTAAAATAAAATGACATTGAATGAAATAACGTTATTTGAAGAACTACTGTACAGACTCTTTTTTTTAACTAACGAAGGATTGTGCGATAAAAAGTTTAGGAACTGCATTGGAAGCTCTGTTTGTTGAAAGGCAGCACAGTATAGTGGAAACAATAGAATATGGAGTCACTTATTCCTGAATAAAATTTTTCGCTTTGACATTTAACTGCTTATGACCTTGTTGCATAGGTGACATGGCTTCTTTGTGTTTCATTTTCTTCACTAAGTGTAAAATACATATTACAATACTTCTCTCAAAAGTGTGTTGGGATGGTTACAGCATGATTTCCCTATTTCTGTCAACTATTGATTTCTAGTTTGATACCATTATGGGCAGAGAATATACTCTGTATAATTTCAGTTTTTCTATATGTGTTGAGGTTTGTTTTATGACCCTGGATATTATGTATCTTGATGAGTATGTGATGGGTGCTTGATAAGAGTGTACATTGTACTGTTGTTGGGTAGTGTGTTCTGTAAACACCAGTCAATCCTGTGGTTGATGTGTTGTTCAGTTCTTCTGTATTTCTGCTAATTTTCTATCTAGTAGGTCTTATCATTTGCTGAGAGGGGATGTTGTAGTTCCCCTGATGAGATGATTTTTTTTTTTACCATATGCCTGGCCTGGTGTGCCTAGAGTAGTGATGGATAGCTTAGAGAAAAGAAGAATTAATGTATATGTAATATTAGGTTTTCAGATATTTGCGGGGCTGCTGAGTGGAAAACAGTTGGTTGCTTCTCTTCATATCAGAATATTGAACACAATCTAAAGCTCCTATATGGGGAGAATATTTGGCTCCCTACAAGGGAAGTGCCCTCACCCTATGGCTTCAGTATATGAGTCTGTTGCCATTAGCTCTCGGGTTTATAGAAAAACTGTCATCCCTTTTACCCCCTCATTGTTATTGAGATAGTCTAAATACCAGAACCTCCAATCCTTCGGTATAAAATGAGTTGGATTGGTTAGTCTTCTATTTTTAAGTGACTCATTCAAATACAGAATCAAATATTTTGGCCTCTCTTTTGGCATGTTAGCACATAGAACTAACATGCTTTCACGTTCCACAGTAGCACATACAAAGTTATGCTTTCTGTTCTTTGTCCAAATCCTTTCTTAATAAACCTCTTGGGGAGATTGTATTGTAAGCAAAAGAAAGAAGTTGCATGTTAAGTGACAAAAATAGCCTCAGGCTTTGTGCCTTAGCAAAGCAGTCATTCTTGAAAGTTCCATTTTATTTCTCCATGCCTCATTTTCTGAAGAAAATTGTCAAATTATTGGGGCTCTTTTTTTTCTGGGATTAGGAGAAACTATGACAGCTAAGCTTCTATTGTCAGAAAAGATTCATAAATATGATGTTCTCTGAAACATTAGTATTTATTAATAATAGCAGGGCAGCACCACTGTATTTTAGATATCGCTTTTAACTAGCATATTGCTGGAATTTTAAACATCTGACTGAGAAATGATCTTTTAGCTGGTGATTTCAGTATAGAACAGTAATGTCAACTGTGATTACTGTTACATAGAAATGTGTTTCCTCCATAGATCCCCCCCCCATTTTTATTTTACTTTTATACAATCTGCTAATGCTTTTTTTTTTCTGTTTCCCCCTGTTTATTTTAAGGATTAAATTTTCTTTTTCATTATTAACCCTCCCCTGGCTTGGACATTATGCATTCTGTTTGCTTTAGAACTAAATTTTAACATATATTCCCTGATTTATATTCCCTGATTTATTTTACAAAAGATGAATCTGGAATTTAACAAAGTTTATGAATCAAAGAAGTAGGAATTTATTGTTGTATCAAAAAACATGATCACTCAAGGCTCTGAAATAATGGCTTTGTTATTGTTGTTCTGTGTCTGTAGTCTGACATTTCATAGTCACTTGTTAATTATATTCTTACTAATGATTCTGGGGAGTGATCCATCACACAGATGTGAAGACTGGTAAAACTCTACTGTGGACCACTTTAATGCCTCAGCACTGCAGACTAATTGTTAATGGATCCATAATTAAAGTAAGGTTGCTGCCAGTAACTGCGCTTGAGTTAAAAAATGAAATAACAACAAAATCAAAACGAAAAATCAAAACTAAAAAATATCTATTGGAGTATTAAAGACTCATTAGAGAAATGAACTTTTTCCCCAGGTATGGAGAAAGAGACTCCTCTAATCACCATCTCTCAGTTGCTGTCATCTCCAGTGGCAGTTTTAAATGAAAGAATGCTAAGGGAGAAAAATAATTACATGCTAAAGGAGAAATGTTGTTGTCATTAAAAAAAAAAAAATTAGGCCCAGCCAGTGTGGCTCAGTGGTTGAATGTCGATCTGTAGAACCAGGAGGTTATGGCCGGGGCACACGCCCAGTAGTGAGTGTGCAGGAGGTAGCCAGTCAATGATTCTCATCATTGATGTTTCTCTCTCTCTCTCCCTCTCCCTTCCTCTCTGAAATCAATATACATATAAACTCTTTGTACTTGGGAAATGGTCTTTAGCCTTACTGTATTCATACTCAAAAGTTTTCATTGAGTTTGACTAAATGAAGTTGCTAACAACCAAAGGAACAGCTGTTGGGAATGCTATTAGGCTTAAATTTCTGATTAAAACATAGAAATTGTTTTTCCAATCTCATTTGGGTAAAAATGAATTCCCATGAATATGTTAGCAAAGTGAACTTCCTGTTACTATTTCTCTTACCACATGTAGTATCCAGAAATGTGTTGGCGCAAAACAAAATCAAGTCCATTGTGATGTGGAAATGGGATCAGGCTTCTGGAATTTTCACTTCTTGGCTTGCTTTGTGTTATTTACTCTGAGACGCATGCACAGCTCTTTATGTCTAACTTTAGTCTGTTGCTTTTTAAAAATGAAAATTATAATGAGCTTGAATTTCACGTGTTTGTGAAACAGTCAAAAGTTTTTAAAAAGGCAAAGTTTTGCATTTAAATACATTGTATGAGCCCTGGCCAGTGTGACTCACTGGTTTAGAGCTCATCCAGTACACCAAAAGGTGGCGGGTTCAATCCCCTTTTGGGCATGTGCAGGAGGCAAGCGTTTAATATTTCTCCTCTCTCTCTCTCTCTCTCTCTCTCTCTCTCTCTTTTTCTCCCTTCCTCTCTCTGAAGTCAATTTTTAAAAAGCCTTAAAAATAAATACATTGTATGTAATAATATATTATCAATTTATGAGAAAAACAAACTTGCTTGACAAAGAAAGGGAAAGTGACATTGATTCTGTGATTTGGAGTCAGGAGGTATTTTCCAACTACCTCCATGCACATAATCTTTCTTTCCTCATCTTTCTTTTCCCTTTAACTCCCTCAACTGTCAGTGACATTTCAGGGGGGAAATTCATTCAAAACACAGAAGAAGTTTAACATTTTCCTTGCTTGGAAAAAAAAAGTTCATTTTGCTTTGCTTATATTTTAAAGAAACTAATGTTTTTTGAGTAACTTTAAATTTTGAAATGATGTCAAACTTACAGAAAATTCATGGTTAGCATGAAAACTTCATACACTTGACCCAGATTCATCAACATTTAACTATTTGCTCCATTAATTTTATCATTAACTTTTTTCCTCTTGTATATATACAGGGTTGTTGTTTTTTCTGAACTATTTGAGAGTTAGTTGTAGGCTAACCCTTAAATATTTCCATGCATATCTCCTAAAATAATGACATTTTCTTAATTAACCTTAGTACAGTGATAAAAATAAATACATTTTACTAGTTCACAGTCAGATTTTAATTCAGTCAGTTGTGCCAATAATGATATTTATAGCATTTTCCTCTACACTAGGTCCAGAATCGTTTGTATGGATTGTATTTGTCCTGTCTCTTTAGTTTCTTTTCATTTGGAACCATTTATCAACCTTACTGGTTCTTTCCTGACCTTGATGTTTTTGAAGAATGCAGGAAGTAATTTTGTAGCATGTACCTTAACCTAGATTTGTCTGATGTTTCTTCATATTGTATTCAATTGTATTTGTTTTTTTGTTGTTGTTTGTTCATTTACATCTGTTATGGACTCATGGGTTCTTATTCAGTGGATTATAAATTCTTACTACCAGTATATTTATTTTGATGCTCAAATTGTCTCAAATTTGGCCAGTGGGAGTTCCTTCAAGCAGGCTCCGTAGCCTTTTGACATGTCCCCATCATAATTTGAGTATTTCCTTACTTTCAGGCACAACGTGATGTTCCAAACTCATTTTTTATTTTCTTTGCTTTAGCCCCCAAGTCATCCAGTTCACCAAGGGACCCTAATTCCCATTAGTGGAGAATGGTATTTAGATCTTGGTGCTAGGTGTGCTCATTGTTACTAGGATGTCATAACATTTAGGCTCTCTTGGAGCTCAAAACTAAAAGAAGAAAAAATTATATATATATGTATATATATATAATATATGTGTATACATATATACATAACATATGTGTACACATGTATGTCTGTCCATTTATCCATTTATCCATTTAAAAACCATGAATTTATATTCCTGGATACCCAAAATGTCAGTCCAGTACCACCGAGTTCATTCTAGTATTCCTCCTTTCCATATTTGCAACTCACTTCGCCATCTGTGAAAGACTTGGCTTCCATTATCTCATTGTACCTACTTATTTGCTCAATCAAAAAAAAAACAAACAGAAAAAACATGAATGAACGTATTTTTAGAATTTCTAACCTGCACCACTGTGAAAAAGAAACCTAATCATTAGTTTTCAATATTTATTTATGGCTCTTTTTGTCTTAGATTGATGGTTTGTAGTCAAAAGTACTGAATTCAGAAGTTACTTGGGTTAGTTCTTTTTTTCCTTTCTTCAGTATGATTGTTGTTTCGTTGAAATACAGTTGGTTTATTTTCTGTTGTTTTCTATTTGAGGATCCCTCTATCCATGCTGGTTCATTTTATTTATTTGGATATGTAAAATGTTAATATGGTTTCAAAAATTCAAGATGGCCCTCGCTGGTTTGGCTCCGTGGATAGAGCATCTGCTTGTGGACTGAAGAGTCCCAGGTTAGATTCCGATCAAGGGCATATACCTTCGTTGCAGACTCAATCCCCGACCATGGTTGGGGAGCCTGTGGGAGGCAACCAATCAATGTGTCTCTCTCACATTGATGTTTCTCTCTGTGTGTGTCTCCCCTCCCTTTGATTATCTCGAAAAAACATCCCCAGGTGAGGATTAACCAAAAAAAAATTAAAAGATGTACCCAGAAATGTCATGACTCCATTTCACCTTGTTCACATCCTAGTTTCTAGTACCTATAGGTCAGTAGTGTCGTTCACTTTAGTTTCTGTTTTATCCTTTTTTAATTTCTTTTGCAAAAATATGCAGATACATGCATATTTTATTTTCCCATTCTTTCATACACAAAAGGTAAGCTACTGTATACTTTTGAACTTTGTCTTTTCATTTAACAGTACAGCATATTCTGGATGTCATTGCATATCAGTTCATAGGGATTATTCTCATTCTGGGTAGTATCCTTTGTTTGGATAACACATAGTTTATTCAGCCAATTTTCTAAATATCAGCATTTAGGTTGTTTCCAGTATTTTTCAACCAGAAACAATGTTGCAGTGGATAAACATGTGTATATTTTCACATAGTTGGAGGTGAATATTTAGGGTAGATTCCTGGAAGTAGGATTGCTGGGTCAGAAGGTATACATATAAGTAAGTTTGTTAGATATTGTCAAATTTCCCTTCATAAGAGCCATACCAGTTTTCATTCCTACCTGCAAGGTGTGAACGAGCCTTTTTTTTTCACAGCCGTGGTGAGCACCCTCGGTAACTTTTCTTTTTCAGTGTTTTTCTAATTTGGATGGGGAGAAACAATTATGCCAGTGACATGATTTTGTCTAATTTATCCTGCTTATTGAATAGCATTTTCTCAACTTTAACTCTATCTTTGGTTTAATTTAGCTTGGAAAATTAAGCTACAGAATTAGGTTTTATTTCTCTCTTATCCACTCAAAATAATGAACTTCTATAAACATCAGGGGTTCTCTAACTTTAGTGGGCATCAGATCACCTGGAGGGCTTATTAAAACACAAATTGGGCCCTGGCTGGTTTGGCTCAGTAGATAGAGCGTCAGCCTACAGACTGAAGGGTCCCAGGTTTAATTCCAGTCGGGGGCACATGCCAGAGTTGTGATTCTCTCTTATCATTGATGTTTCTATCTCTTCCTCTCTGAAAACAATAAAAGTTTATATAAAAAACCCCACAAATTGATGGGTCCCACCCTGAGAGATTTTGATTCAGGAAGTCTGGGGAGAGACTAGATTTTTTGCATTTCTATAATCCTAGGTGCCGCTGATGCTGCCGGTTTGGCAACCTCTACTTATATTAATGGCATGGCTTATGGAGTATCTCAGGGAAGTTGTTAGATCTTATGATTGACACTATATTTGAGTGACTGTTTGGGACATATATCATCATGTCTATACTGATAAAAAGACAGATATCTAACAACTTTAAATCTTAGTACTAGAAGGAGATAGAATAGTCCATCTTTGTCATTCATTTTATTAAATCATTCATTTATTCATCAGGTTTCTTGGCTTCCAACTACATTTTTTAGCAGTGCAAGGGTTTTTATTTTACACTAGAGGCCCGGTACACAGATTCGTGCACTGGTGGGGGTCCCTCGGCCTGACCTGTGGGAATCTGGCCGAAATCGGTTCTCCAACATCCCCCAAGGGCTCTCGGATTATGAGAGGGCAGTTCTCGAGTGACACACCCCGTAATCAGGCTCCCTCCTCTCTGGTTCTGGGTGTGTCACCCGAGAACCACAGCTGCCAACTCACCGCAGCTCAGCAGCTCCTGCACTGTGTGTCTGCCCCCCTGGTGGTCATTGCACGTCATAGCTACCAGTCGGACAGTCGAATGGTTGGATGGTCGCTTAGGCTTTTATATATATAGATAGTGAGGAATTTTACTTAAGAAAAGTTAAATATATTTTCTAAGATCCAACATTGAAAAAACAAAAGCCCTTGACTTCAGGGTCTTTTGAATAACCCTGGCAGTTCTGTGCTTCCTTTTGCACGTAATTGACTTACTGTGCTTGAGCCAAATGAACGAAAGATGAAATATAATTTTAAAAACTTAATAATGGCCATTATAATTGATAATGACATTGTGGTTGACCTGAAATAATGAGGGCTTTGGTTGAAACACCAGGTCTATAGGGATTTATCTCGCCTATGACAGCTATGTTACTTCAGCAAAGATTGTGCTCATACCTTGACTAGAATGAAACTGCACCAGTTAATCCCATTGAAGTGAGTATAGAATTGACCAGGGATACCTACTCCATAATGTCAGAGCTTAGCATTTCACAAGAGACCTAATAGGAAACTGACCTCTGCAACCAGATGTTTTATTTTGACCTACACCTACTTTGGCATGTGAAATAAATAGTGATTTAAAGATGTTTATAATGTAGAGATTTAATTTGCTTATTTTGTTGTTAAGGTTATACATGCAGATTTCTGGTTTGGCAGTAGTTAAAATTGGGAGCAGAAAAAGGAAAATTTGAGAAATATTGGTTTCCTGGCAACTGAACGCACAGTATGAGATTCGTGTACCACTTGCTTAATGTTAAGATGCCTAAATTGTAAATAATTAATTGAACAGAAACTGAAACAGCCATGATAGTTAGCTGAATTCTAAGCTCCTTGACCTGAGCTCATTATGGTCAGGTTAGTGAATAGGAGGCTGATTCTCCAAGAGAAGGAGCCCAGATACAGGCCCTCTCATGTACATGGATCTTGAAAATTAATTGGGCATAAATGAGCATTTAGTTGTAGATTTTGATTTAGTGAATGTGCAAATCCTAAGCTACAGCCCATCGGGAGATAACTGAGCTGCAACCGAGCCTTGGACTCGCTCTCTTCAGCTCCCCTCATACAGAGGACCTATGGAGGGATTGTTTATTTTAATAAAAGATGCAAAGAGTAATAAGCCTTACAGCCATCAAATCCTATAATGACTTTCACTTCTAATTCTCCCTGTGATATCTCTCCTGTCATTCTAGAAGCTTTCCTTGGTTGATTTCATCCTAGTTTTAATTCTTGTACTTACACAGAAGACTTCTAATTGTATGCCTCTAGCTTTATTCTCTTTCTTGAGAATTCAGACTTGTATATTCTGATGCATACTGAGCATCTTAACTCTTCCATTTGTAAGTGAAATCTTTTTTAAAATATATTTTATTGATTTTTTACAGATAGGAAGGGAGAGGGATAGAGAGTCAGAAACATCGATGAGAGAGAAAGATCGATCAGCTGCCTCCTGCACACTCTCTACTGGGGATGTGCCCGCAACCAAGGCACATGCCCCCGATCGGAATCAAACCTGGGACCCTTCAGTCCGCAGGCCGATGCTCTATCCACAGAGCCAAACCCGTCAGGGCGTGTAAGTGAAATCTTAATGCTTAAAACAAAATTTTTTTTGGTTGGAAGGTCATGGACTCATAATTGGGCTAAATTCAACTGGATATTTCTTGTGGGTCTTGTGTGGGGCCCTCGTGTATGGGGCTGCGTGGTCTAGAATGTCCCAACTCACATGTTTGGCAGTTTGGTGTTGACTGTTAGCACGCGCTCATGCTCGCTCTTTCTCTCTCTCTCTCTCTCTCTTTCTCAAGGGATCTGGCTCAGACTTCTTTACATGAGGGCAGACACTGTAGGCCCAGAGGTCACATGCTGGCAATTCTGTTACTTTTTTAGGTCAAAGCACGTCCGCAGGCCAACCCAGATTCAAGGAGTAGGGAAAGAGTGTCTATTCTTGATGGGAGGAGCAGTCATATTGGGGAGATCACTTCGTAAGTTATATAAATGTGCAACCACTATGCTTGAATGGCAACTGTAATAGAAAATACATACACACACACACACACACACACACACACACATTTAATAAACGAAAGGAATGTGCATACTGGGATGGGAGGAATTTGTGACTTTTCTTAACCATCAGCCTAGTATTTCTCATTAAAATTGATGGACTTCTCCTTTTTTGAGTTCTTTTTGCACATTGCTTGTATTACTTTTATGGTAGTCATCTTACATCCTTTATTTTGTATGTCTGACTTTTTTAGTATCAGGTTTCTTCTTTAATAGGTCATCTTTTTTCTGCATTTACAAAGAGCTTAATAAACAATTGTTTTCCCCGTAGTGCATAGCAGATTTTTTAATTTGCCAGGTTTTCAGTAAATACTTAGATGATTTATCCTCTTTTGATTAAGAAATATTTCAAGTGTACAGAAAAATAAGATAATATAATAAATCGGTTTCTATCAACCACTCTGAGCATCATTTCTGAGATAGAAACAGTGCTGTGAACTGATAGCTAAAATAGCAATGCCTGTTCAGTTACATTGTGAGTTACAATAAACTGTCCTTGGCTGCCTTGAGCTTTTAAAAACCATTTAGGACCTTATTTCAAAGGGAGAATAAATTCTAAATTTCAAATATCCTGCCTTGAAAATTTGGTTAATTCATAATTTGAGGACCACTTTTGAAGCATGTGACTATTACAAGCATCTAAGTAATGTTGAAGCAGAACTCCAGGTTTGGCTGCCTGCGGCAACAAAAGCCAAACTCATGAGAAAGGTTCTGGTGAGAAGAAAACTGGTTTATTCAAGTGCCAGAATTTGTGAAAATGGGGATGACACCTGTCCTCAAAAACCCATCTTAACATCGCACTGCAGGCAGAGGCTTTTATAAGGAGGAAGAGGGAAAGCAGAACAAAGAAATCAGAGGAGGGCTGTGGACATGCAGGCAGTGTCCTTGATGGTCCTGATAGGGATTTCCATGGTCAGTGTCCTTGAGTTGGCCATCTGGATTCCTGTGTCCGGGATGTCAGCATTGACCCAGGCCTTGAACATCAGGCTGCTCTTTAGGTTCACACAGGGACTGAAACTGCTGATTCTAGTAAAGCATACTTAGAAAATAAACTTTTAACATGTAAGCTCTAGTTTTGAGAGAGCAGTGTCAGTTTAGAGCAGTGATGGCGAACCTTTTGAGCTCGGCGTGTCAGCATTTTGAAAAACCCTTACTTAACTCTGGTGCCGTGTCACATATAGAAATTTTTTGATATTTGCAACCATAGTAAAACAAAGACTTAAATTTTTGATATTTATTTTATATATTTAAATGCCATTTAACAAAGAAAAATCAACCAAAAAAATGAGTTCGCGTGTCACCTCTGACACGCGTGTCATAGGTTCACCATCACTGGTTTAGAGTAACAAGCTAGGTTTAATATTCATCAAGATTAATATGGGTTGCTTTGTTAGTACATTCTTATTCTAGTTCTGTTCTATAGTCAGACTAATATAAATAGTATAGGGTATTCATTCTTAATTGCAATGTCAGTAACTATCTTGGAAAAAGAAAGCTAATTATAGAGTTCTTTAAGTTGGACAGAGGGCTAGAGTGTTTTTTTTCTAGAACTTCAAAATTCTTTCCTATACAGGAGTGAAGTGTAGATAAAGATGCTTTAAGGGTGTAGAGATGCTCTGTCAAGTACTATTATTTGTTGTCAATAATACCCCACTAAAAACCCTAATGCTTGCCCTGGCTGGTTTGGCTCAGTGGATAGAGCATCAGCCTGTGGACTGAGGGGTCCCGGGTTCAATTCTGGTCAAGGGCACATGCCTGGGTTACGGGCTTGATCCCCAGTGGGGGGCATGCAGGAGGTAGCTGATCCATGGTTCTCTCTGATCATTGATGTTTCTGTCTCTCTCTCCTTCTCCCTTCCCCTCTGAAATCAATAAACATATATTAAAAAAAAAACAACCCTAAGGCTTTTACTTGCCTATTAGATTTGCTTCATGGAGGACCAATAAAGCAGAGTAAAAATTCTAAAGCTTTTACTTGCATATTGGATTTGTTTCATGGATGGCTTTTTCCAGAGTGCTTAGAAGCTGTGTGTATAACAAAGGCGGTTAGAGACAGTGAGAAGGAATAGAAATGCCTCTGGTTTAGAGGCTGTGCACACTGTTCAGTTCATTTTGCCCTGTGTTATAATGGAAGAACATAAATCCCTGCTGTTAATTTTATTTCCTGATTTTAGTTCTGATATCTTGCTTCTTTCTCTTTTCTCTCACCCATAACTTCACTATAAAAGTTCTTATCTATAATAATCTATAATAATAAAAGGGTAATATGATAATTAGACCAGACGTTCTTCCAGGCGTCATTCCGGACATCCTTCCTGACGAAGCTGGGGCCGGAAGGAAGCCAGCCCAGGTCCTGGGTGCCAGAGGGAAGCCAGTGCTGGCAGCCAGGGAAAGGAAGGCCTACTCTTGCACAATTTTCGTGCATCGGGCCCCTAGTGCATCTATAAAGGGGGGATTTTTTTGCCAAAAACTTGAAAAGTATATTACAGACCACATTGCATTTTTTCCCTAATGCTTAAATACCCCTCTCTAAAAGTGCTATTTACCTACACAGTCTCAATATAGTTTTCACAACTCAGTTTGTCCTCCTAAAATGAGAACAATGAGCCCTGAACAGGTGGCTCAATTGGTTGGAGCATGATCCCATACACCAAAAGGTTCGATTCCCAGTCTGGGCACATACCTAGGTTGCAGGTTTGATCTCCGGTTGGGGTGTATACAGGAAGCAACCAATCAATATTCCTCACATCGATATTTCTCTCCCCCTTGCCTCTTCCCCTCACCTCCCCCTCCTCCTCTCCTTCTCAATCAATAAAAACATATTCTCAGGCAAGGATTTTAAAAAAGGAGACGGAGTAAATGAGTTTGTGGCTAAGAAGGTCTGACACATAACAGATGCTTCTCCGACTTGCTTTCCATCTTTCTCTGATCTCCTCTTTGTCCTCCCTCCACCCCCAGTTCTTTTTGTCTTTCCAATATTTCTTCCTCCTCACTTCCTATCTGGGCTCTCTCATTGACATTTCTACCCTGTGTGTAGAATTTCTTAACGCCTCTGTCTGGGTTCCTTCCCAAGAGACTAATGGAAGCCCTGCAGCACCAGGGCTGCTCAGAGGGCTCACAGGCCAGTCCCCAAGAGGAAGCATCCAGCAAGGCCCTCCTCCTTCCTCCTTCCTGATCCACTGCCTTCAGCCATTCCTGTGGGCTAAGGGATTTCTGCAGGGTGAGCACGCTCAATCTTTTGTCCTTAAAAAACTTACGTTTATATTCTGACTTATTCTCTGTGAAATTTTTAAATAGCCTTTTTTTTTTCCTGAAAACATACAGCATTTGTGCAAACATTGGGATCTGTTCATTGCTTTTTCCTTTTTGTTCAATCCCATTGGGATTATTCACTGAATAATCTCGTTTGGGGCTTATCTTTGACCTTTATACACACTACACGAGTTGGATAATTTTCCAGTGATGCAGAGCTCTGAAATTGTGAAGATGATATTTAAATATTGATTGTTTTTTCTGGTGAATGCTTTGAAATAGTGTCAATTAGAAGCTTTTAGCAGTTTATAACATTCCACCAAGCCCTTCTTTTGGAGGCTACCATGGTTCCCTTCCTGTGTTAAATATGTTGTTATTTCACAGAACTTACACCCAATCTTGTAGCCACCTGTGCTTCTGTGAGCTTCTGAGGAATCTAAAAGTGACTTTACCAAATTGGGGGGTAGGGGGGGGAGAGGTGAATAGGAAGAAGCCTTTGATGGAAAGTATCACATATAACTTTTAGGAAATGTTGTGTTATTTCTCAAGCATACAACTAAAGAGGAAGGGATAACTAGTAAAAATGGCTTAGTGTAATCAGTACGGGATTGGAAGCCTGTAGTATAGAAAAGGTGAATGACAGACACCTTGTAATAGTAGCAGTTAATGCTTGTCACTTGTTGTTTTGTTTTCCATTGTTCCCATTGTGTTGTCCTCCCAACTTACCTGAAAAAATACAAGTGCATTTCTTTTTAAAAAATATATATTTTTATTTATGTCAGAGAGAAAGGGAGAGGGATAGAAAGATAGAAACATCAATGATGAGAGAAAATCATTGGTCAGCTGCCTCTTGCATGCCCCATAATGGGGATCAAGCCAGCAACCCAGGCATGTGCCCTGACTGGGAATCGAACCATGACCTCCTGGTTCATAGGTCATCGCTCAACCACTGAAACAGGCCACCTGGGCAATACAAGCACATTTATAAAACTGCTTAAGGCTTACCTGTGACATATGCATGTGTCACTAGGAAGTCAACTGACTCTGAATTAAGGAAACGTGGTGTCCCAGGGGGAAAAAGTTTCTCCTTTGCAAAATCCACTTAGTCTGGATAAATTCTAAGAGAGAGCATTTTAACTTGAATCTATAACTCTATTATATTTAAAAGATAGGAACAGATTGCATTGACCAGTTCAGTATGGTTTCTCTCTCTCTAAACTCAATAAAAACATATTTTTAGAAAAGCCATATGACACCTTTAATGTGCAGAGGATAACCATAGCAACAATAAAATCCAAACCCAGTCTCAGTGCCTGGCTAGACTGAATCAACTCCCCACACTTAATTATAGCAAAGGAAAAGACATGTTCATTTCTAGGCATAAATTTACTTTTGTCTCTACTGTTCTACACAAGATGTCTAGCTTTCAGCCATAAATTACCAAGAAACACAAAGAATCCAGGAAAAAAACACACACACACATACAAGAAACAAATCAGTTAATTAGTATCCGAGTCACATATGACCTAGGTGTTTGAACTATTAGGGGATTTGAAATACCTATCATCAGTGTATTAAAGATTCTAGTAGAAAAATGGACAATATGCATGAATAGATGAGGCATTTCAGTAGAGGCATAAATTATAAAAAAGAACAAGATGAAAACACTCAAAGGTAAATAGTAACAGAGATAAAAATGCATTGGATGGCACACTGTTAGAATTGATAGAGCCAAAGAAATAGTGCACCTGAAGATAGGTTAAAAGAAACATAAAGAAAAGAAGGTTAGGTAAAACAAAAAACTTAGAGCCTCCAGGAGCTTTGGAACATTATCAAAGGTTCCAACATATGTGTAATTACAGTATGAAAAGAGACTGAACAAGACAGAAAAAATATTTGAAAATATAATGGCAAAGAATTTTCTAAAATTAATGATTGATACCAAATAACAGATCTAAGAAGCTCAATAAATAGCAAGCAGGATGACTACAACACAGAGAGACACCACAAACATTGTATTTATACTGCCCAAACCAAAGAGAAAACCTCAAGGGCAACCAGAGAAACAAGGGCATATTATATACAGAGGAACTAAAGTAAGAAAGCAGAGTGTGATCAAAATTATGTGAGACAGAAGTGCTCAAAGAATGAACTGCCAATGCACAATTTTATATCCAGCAAAAAATATCTTTCAAGTTGAACGAAAAGGAAAGAATGAAAATCTATCAGTGATCTTATTACTCCTCATTTCACTGCCAACTTTTAAATGTCTATGGAGATGAAGATAAGGATCTGGTATCAGCCAAACTGAAGTGAACTAACAACTACGGTAAATAAACTGTGTCTCCATTCCTGAGTTTGCCTATGACTTTTGAATTGTGCTTGATCCTAGTACATGGTTGAAGTTTTGATGGCTTATAAGGGTAATGTACTTTGTATTAGTTAGAGTTCTCTACAGAAAAACAAAAATATATTACAACATGTGTATATGTCCCAGAAACCATCACCATGCTGTATATTTCTTATATTTACATTTTTTAAACTAGAGAGAAATAATGACATGAATCTTAAGGATTTATGAAGAAGGGCTTTTAAAGATTGCTTATTATCTGGGCCTATAATTTAGAAAGGAATTTTCATATTAAAGAGTGTGGCAATTAAATGGGAATACAGTAAGATTCCTGCCTAAAGCCAATTCTGTTATGTAGCAAGATTCATTTAAGAGATGGCTGATGATATCTCCCTATAACTCTATGGTGTTTAAAAGATAGGAACAGAGATTCCATTGGCCAGTTCAGTCTGGTAGTAACATATCTTTCTAGTGTATGAGAGTTAGCTTTCTGCTACTTGTACTCACCTAGATTCATCTGTTCTAGTCTCAATCTACTTGGAAAATTCAGATACCTCCGAACTTCTCTGGAGTTTGTTGTGGTAATGAGATGTCCATCTGCCTAATGTAAAGTGGCACTAAGGTTACTCAGTTCTGCCCATTGGGCTCAGTTTTATGAGGAGACTCAGCAGCACAACATGGCAGCATTTTTACACCCAGTAGAATTGTCTTGGGGAATTGTTTTTCTCTGATATGTAGTATTTGATATAGCTTGTTTGGTCAGCAGTTGAAAAACTGAAGTTTGGTGTAGAAATTGGATGAAAGGAGAATGTTGGATATTAGAGAAGCATATTCCTCAACAGGTGGGAGATAAATTATTTATAGGCAGAAGAAAATGGAAAATAAGATCCAGTGTTAAAATATAGCAAGATCCTGAGTACTTCTAGTGGCAAGGTGTGATTTCTAATGCCATTCTTCAGTAAGAGGAACCAGGGTGCCTTGGAGAAATGGCTGATTCTAGGACTGGGGCAGGACACATATAAGATGAGCCTGGAGAATTTTGTGGTGTTAGAAAGTTTAGGAGGTATTTTGATCCCTTCACCCCAATAAACACACATATTGATAGGAATATGCCAGAGAGACTCAGGAGTCAACTCAAAAGCTCCCAGTTGCCAAAGATGGAATAATTTGAGGAAAAAAATAGTATTGGATCAGAACCTGGATTAAATAAATATTCATGAATCCATACTGCTATAAGTAAATGATTGAATAAATGGGGGAGCAGAGACAAATATCTCATGCAGAAGATTTTCAAATAATTTATTTCTTCTCTAAAGGAGAGAGAGAGAGAGAGTAAATCCACACTCCTCAAGTGTAGCTGCTCAGAGACTTTCTTCCAAAGATTACAGTGTGGAAGGGGATGTGGGCAAAAGGGTAACTTTACATGGAGAAACCTGACAAACTATCCGATCCAGGTGATCAAGGTCCACGTCAGCAGTAATGAGTCATAATGATAGTATGGATCCTTGATATGATACGAGGACAATGACACTTTACTTCTGTAGAAGTACTCAGTCAAAGCATGAGAAAACATCAGACAGATTTCAGTAGAGGGCCATCCTACAGCAGAGCCAACCAGTAGTCCTCAAAACTGCCAAGGTCATCAAAACCAAAGAAAAGTCTGAGAAACTGCAAAAGCCAAGAGGAGCCTGGGGAGACGTGGAAACCGAAGTGGTGCTGTGGTACCCTGGATGGCATTGCAGAGCAGAGAAAAAGGCCACTAGGCTAAAAACAAAGAACATCGGAATAGACTCTGTACTATAGGTTAATAACGATGTACAAATATTGGTTCATTAATTGTAACCAATGCAGCACACTAGAGTAAGGTGTTAATAACAGGAGAAACAAATACTGTAAAGCCCAATGCTCACTGCCCTCCTTTAGAATAGCCTCACCAAGACCTACAAGGCCCCATATGACCTGTCCCTTCTCTCGTCAGTTCTGTGTCTAATTATCATTTCTCTCCTTACACTGTTTCAGCTATAATGAGCTTATTGCTTTTCCTTGAATATGTCAAGATTGTTGTAATTGACCCTTACATTGGCCATTTTCTCTGCTGGAACTTTTTCCCCTGGATCTTCACATGTGCTGTGCATTTTATTCTGGTCTTCTGCCCCAAGTTAGAATGACTTTTCCTGACCATCCTACATAACAGTGTTTTTCCTGCATTCCTTCTCTGCATGGTCCTCAATCTTTTCTGAAATTATTTATTTATTTATTAAACTTTTTATATCCACACCAGTAGAATTTAGGTCACAAAATATCAGGAATGCTGTTGTTAATGTTTACCGTCCACCTGTAGCAACTAGACCAGCCCTTGGTCCTTAGGTCAGCACTGAGGACAGGCCAAGTGAATGAAAGAAGAATTCTCAAATTCTGCCGCCTTTTTAATTTAGTGCATACTCCACATTCTCTGTACCCCTCATAAAAATTATTCTGTGCTGTGCATTCATGCTTTGTGCGTCTGAGACAGGGTTTCCCTTCCAGATGGCTACGCTGCAGCTGTTATGTGTCTGTGGTTTATCTCTGTACCCCACACAGTATCAAGCTCCTGTGCCTGACAGGAGAGTGCTGCTCTATAGCCATTTATGGGGTAAATATTTGTGGCTGCTTTGCTTCTGTTATGTAACTGCTTTCAACTTAGCCTAGTGGGATGCCTCAGGCACTGCATAAAAAGTTGGATGCATCTGCTTTGCTTAGGGACTTTCCCAGCATTACCTCCCTATCACCAATCTGAATTTCTCTTTGCTTCTGCTGTCTTGAATTTGACCCATTTGACATTGGTCTTGGTTTCCATTCCATCATATGTCCTCTTTTGAATTGGAGATATTACTCTTTTTTTTAACTAAGGCCCTAGCATAGAGACCCAATAGGATGCTATCTCATCTTGCCCAATAACTGTGGTTATGAGGCACCCAGCTCCCGTGGCCAGCTGAAGCCCAAAGCAGATGTTAGAACACCTGTCTAGGGAGGAATTTCAACATTGCAAACGTATCATGAGGTAACCTTCATAATGGGAGACTGACTCTTTGCATTTATTAAGAATGGCAGGCAAAGTACCAGGTAGGTGAGTAAAATATAAAGACTTTGGAGAATGTATCATGCAAAAAAATGGTCTGCAAACAATGTGAATCATTACACCTACACCATGTCAGGGCATTTGTTCATGAAGTGTCACCCAGGATCCTGTGTCCACCTGGTAGAGCTTTGCCTGCATGAACTGTAGGCAGAGTGATTAGATAGAAGTAAACAGACTTCTCTATTGTAACCTCCCAAAATTTGCTCCAGGGCAGTGGCACATATTACACTTTTATTTATTTATTTATTTTTAAAATATATTTTATCGATTTTTTACCTAGAGGAAGGGAGAGAGATAGAACGTTAGAAACATTGATGAGAGAGAAACATCAATCAGCTGCCTCTTGCACACCCCCTACTGGGGATGTGCCCGCAACCAAGGTACATGCCCTTGACCAGAATCGAACCAGGGACCCTTCAGTCCGCAGACCGACGCTCCATCCACTGAGCCAAACCGGTTAGGGCCATATTACACTTTTAAATCAGCTCCTCCCCAGAAGGAAAGGACATGTTTTGCAGAGTGGAGACTTTGCAGTAGTTCATAACCAGAGCCTTAGCAGACGAGTTACAGTTAAGGACGCATCTGTCCCTGCAGGTACCACATGCCAGATCTTCTGCCATGTATATGTGTAACGTTTGTATTTTTGTTTTCACTTGACTCTGCCAAGAAGTGACTAGTTCTTCTTTAGGTTTTCTGAGGAAATGTGACCACATGACTAAGATTTCAGTGCATTTATCTTCTCTACTGTGGGAGGAATTTCCCCGAGGAGCCTCATTCCAGAGTTCACAGTAACCTTAAACACTTGGTTTTGTCATCTTAGGACCCAGCAGTTTGGGAGGATGGTTCCTAGTGTTATTGTTTGAACTAATACAGACACCTTATATAAAGTCACTTCTGTTTTAAGACTCTTTTATGACTGTTCGGTGTGAAGATGGTGTAAAGCTTGTTCAGTTGAACATAATGGCATTATGCTTGAGGCCAGCCCTGAATGCTGTTCAGCTAATTCCTCTCCTAGATGATTTCTTGTTGGAATAATTGCTTTTCCCCCCCCAATTTGCAGTCTTAGTTCTTAATTTCTCATGGTTTCAGGTTCTTCATACAAAGTATGGAGGTGGAAAATTTGACCTTTAGAAGACAGAAAGTTTTCCTCTCATAGTTTTAGCAAAGAATCAGAACTCCGTTTTCCTCTGTCACCTTTCTCATGTATGCTCATTTAATTAATTACAAAACTGTTTCCTTCTGGCAACTAATGCTGAAATAGACCTAGAGCTTAAAGAGTCTATTTATAGTCCACTTTCTTTAAAACAACGTTGAAAGCTATTAGGGTAGGCAAGTTAAAATAAGTATTTCCAGTTTCCTGCCAGGCACCTGAAATATCAGCTTTTGAATTTTATTTTCTAGGATTTATGAATATCCACGACTTTAAAGTGCTGGTAGTCATTTGTATCTTAGCATGAATTGTTCAGATTTATTGTGTGCTCTGACTGAGCACTGCCATGGTGAAGTTCTGATGGGGAGGACTACAAAAGAATCACTTGGGGCTGTTGGATAATGCTTATGGACAAAGGTCTGCTAGGCTGCGTTCGTTGGCTTCCTGAAGGTCCTATGAAGATTCAGTTATTCATTGAGCAGTTATGTCTTGAATACCTACTGTGTGTCAGATACTGTTCAGAATGCGGAGCATATGCAATGAAGAAAACAAGGTCCCTAGGCCTCATGGAACATATGCACTAGAGGAGGCAATTTTGAGAAGAAGCTAGTTCCAGGAAAATGCCTTAAAATTCTATGTGATGTGGCCTAAGATTCATGCCATTCCCCCTTCCCTCCACTCATCTTCTACCGTGATATTAATTGTTCATACACACTCCATTGAAGAGAGCTGTGAACCATAGGCTCTTTGCCAGTGGAATCATGTACGGGGATTTCTTCAGTTCTTTATTCCCTGTTCTAATTGTTGCTGTATAGCTTTTTGCCACAGTTTTGACCCTTCCCTTTGAGACCTAAATTGCCCTTTTAATCCCTTCCTGAATAAGTCCACTTGAATCTTACCTTGTCCGTCAGAAAATAGTACAACCTTTATCGGTAAAAACATTAGAAAGATGTGTTTTATTTACCTCTTAAAATATTTTGGACAGATAATATAAAATCAGTTATTAATGCACTGCTTAGAAAAATGTGAGGATTTAGTACATGTCTTGCTAACTTTGGGGGGGTGGTTAGTCTAACCATTGGTAGTCCCTGTAAAGTGGTTTTTGTAGTTTACAACATTTAAGCCTGTTTTTTTTTCTTTAATTTGTTTGCATATGATTGCTACATGTAACACCAAAAGCACGTAGTTTATCGACTATATGAAACATGACTGGATTGTTAAAAATTTACAAGTAAACAGCTTCTTTCTCCATAATTTGCTGTTCTTGCTTTCAGACAAAAATCTATGGGATTTGCAGTTACAGAAGATTTTACACCAACATAGTTGGTGTTTTATTAAAAATAAATGTGTGGCCCTAACCGGTTTGGCTCAGTGGATAGAGCGTCGGCCTGTGGACTGAAAGGTCCCAGGTTCGATTCCAGTCAAGGGCATGTACCTTAGTTGTGGGCACATTCCCAGTAGGAGGTGTGCAGGAGGCGGCTGATTAATGTTTCTCTCTCATCAATGTTTCTGACTCTCTATCCCTCTCTCTTCCTCTCTGTAAAAAATCAATAAAATATGTAAAAAAATAAAATAAAATAAAATAAAAAAATAAATGTGTGCTCTTTTAGTAACAATAACAGTCAAGATTTCTAAATAATAGTCAGGATTTTCTCATTCTTTAGACTGTTAGACTTTTTTCTGTACTATTTTTTTTGTCATTTGATTTTCACTTTAAAAATTAATGATTTTACATGTCTTTGACAGTTATTATAAAGTATTAACTATTCCATAAAAGCTGCTGTATATTCTTGGAGAGTATTACTGATAAGTTGTTTATTTTAGCCATCAGAAGAAATAGCCCTTTGAAGTACCTATGAAAGTTACAAATACAGTCACTTCTGAGAATTTATTTGTGAGGCATACTTATATGTGAAATAAGTTGTGCAAAGTTACATTTTTAAAATGGCAAAGCATTTGAAAGAGACCATAGATAGATTAATGGTGGTACATCCATAATGGAATACTGTGCAGGTGGTAAAAACAAACAAATAAAAAGCATAAGGGAATTGCTGTGTTTTGATGTAGAGGAAGGCAAAGTGCAGAACACTCGTATTATGATAGCTCTTATGTAAGAAGAGGGGATGGTGTATACTGACATTCTTAATTGCTTATTTTGCCTAAAGAAACCCTGGGAGGATATCCAAGAAACTGATAAATGCCATTGCTTGTAAATATGAGGTGGGGGAAAGATGACAGTTGAGACAGATGGATAGGAAACATTTTTCACTTTGTATTTTGTACATTTTTCCCTTTTACATGCACTTTTTTTAAAGAGCAGTTTTAGGTGCACAAAAACATTAGCAGAAACTATTGATAGTTCTCATGTGCCCCACATCCCCATACACTTACAGCCTCTCCTCTACCAACATCTCCCACCAAAATGGGACATTTGTTACAGTTGATGAACCTACTACATTGACGCATAATAATCACCCAAAGACCATAGTTTACATTCACTCCTGGTGCTGTATATTCTGTGGGTTTTGACAAATGTGCAGTGACATATATCTATAATTATGGCATCATACAGAGTATTTCCACTACCCTAAAAATCCTCTGTGAGCTGTGTATTCATTCCTCACAGCCACTGATCCTCTTATTGTCTCCATAGTTTCGCCTTTTCTAGAATGTCATATAGTTGGAATCACACAGTATGTAGCCTTTTCCAATTGGCTCTGTCACTTAGTAATATGCATTTAGGTTTCTTCCATATCTTTAAATGGGTTGATAACTCCATTCTTTTTAGCACTGAATAATAATATCCCATGGTCTGGATGTACCTACTGAAGGGCATCTTGGTTGCTTCCAAGTTTGAGAAATTATGAATAAAGCTGCTATAAGCATTCGAGTGCAGGTCTTTGGGTGGACATGTTATCCTCTCCTTTGGGTAAATACCAAGAAGTACAAATGCCAGAGAGTATGGCAAGAGTATGGTTAGTATTGTGAGAAGTGGCTAAAGTGGCTGTGCCATTGCATTTTCTGATGAATGACATTCCTGTTGCTCTACACCCTTTCCAGCGTTTGGTGGTGTCAGTGTCCTGGATTTTGGCTGTTCTAATAGGTGTGTAGTGGTGTCTCGTTGTTGTTTGAATTTGCATTTCCCTGATGACATGCATCAGGAACATCTTTCCATATGCTCATTGGGCATCTGTCTATCTTCTTTCATGAGGTCTTTGACCCATTTTTTATGGGGTTGTTTTCTTATTCTCGAGTTTTAAGAGTTCCTTGTGTACTTTGAATAGCAGTCATTTATCAATGTGTCTTTTGCAAATATTTTCTCCCAGTCTGTGGCTTGTCTTCTCATTTTCTTGACAGTGTCTTTCACAAAGAAGAAAGCTTTGATTGTAATGAAGTCCAGCATATCCATTATTTCATCAATCTTGCCTTTGTTGTTATATCTCAAGTCACCACCATACTAAAGCTCATCTAGATTTTCTCCTGTGTTATCTTCCTGGAGTTTTATAGTTTTGCGTTTTACATTCAAGTCTCTTACTCTTTTTGAGTTAATTTTTGTGAAGGGTGCAAAGTCTCTATCTAGATTTCTTTTGTGTGTGGATGTCCAGTTGCCTCATCATCATTTGTTCAAACGACTATTTCTTCCTCCATTTTATTGTATTTGCTCCTTGGTCAAAGATTGTTACTCTATTTATATGGCTCTATTTCTACTTTCTAGGTGTTGCCATTGCTTCTCTGTGAAATGGGGATAGAGGTAATTGTGTTTATTTTGTTTGGAACAATGTGAGTGGTATAAAGGCTCTTCGAAGAAACAAACACAAATAATAAGAAAGATTGTTTTTTATTGCACAATGTTATACAAGAGTCTTTCCACACGCGTAAAAAAGGACAGCAGAATTGCCACCTGAAAACTTGTAATTTAATCACTGGATAGTGTTATTTTGCCAGAATTGAATTGAAGTTGATAAGGACTTGATAAAGCCAGTAAGCAATGAGTGGACTGCCTCTAAAAATCATTCATGGGAGTGGGGGGGTCTTATTTTGCTCTCAGGATAGAAATTGAACATCAGCATATTTGGAATAATAATAACTACCTGTATCTTGGTATTTTATGGTAATTATTTAATTTCTGTTGATAGAAGAGTTTATTATTGCAGGTATAATGGAAATTTAGGAAGCTTATTATTGATCTGGGTTTATATGAAGTCTGTGCTAGATTTTATTTTACCACTTTCCTCTATACCTACTATTTTGCAAAATTTTCATTGGTAATTGCTTTTTTTTTTTTGCTAGTTGGAAACTTGCATGTTATTCAGAAAGGAAAATTCCTGGTGAGGAAATTAGAGACAGAAGCAGATCTTAGAATGTGCTAAGAGTCTGTTGTTGACTGCCCTTTTTTTATGCTAATGAGAAAACATTAGTTCTTTTTCTCTGGGGGATTTCTCTGTTTTATTCTAAGAGCAACTTTTGATTTTTTTGTACCATAATCCTGTTTTTGCTATATCCTAGGCATGGTAAGTCTCTACCAGCCCAACAGTACTGGCTATCATTTAGCCTACAGAATTGAATTTACATGATAAAGTATCACTTTTTTTCTTTCTGTCAATGAGGTAGTAGAGCTAATGCCTGGAGAGGATAAAGCAAATATTTGAGGGGGTAAATATTATAAGTGTGTGATTGGTAGAAATGAAAATACCTACCTCTAGACAAAATGAGAGTATTCTTTCTAGGTTTCTATGTGCAGTGAAATGGGGTGATGATTTCCCTAAGGTTTTGCTCTGAGGGATTAAAGTAATTGGGTTAAATACCAAGATTCATACTTACAGAGTCTACTAAATTTTTTGCAAATAGTGGGTATGGACTGGACTAGTCTAGATTAGGGGAGGCAGCACTTCAGTGATATCTTTCACAGCAATCGCGATGTTGAATTTTAAGAAAATACAATAAGAAATGATAACATGCTGTAAAATGAATAAATAATTAGGAAAACATAGAAAAATAGCTAGAGATTCCCAAAGGGGAAAGAGACACTGCAAAGACTACTGCAGGGGATACAGAGAAAGAAAATAATTAGAAAACGGAGAGTTAACAAGACATGTCATTGAAGTGTCTCCCCGGGCTGTTTCTCATGGCAGTATTCAGTGGGTGAAAATTCCGCAGTGTTCAGTAGTATCTCTTAGCTCAACATCTACCAAGATTTTTTTTATTTTCTCAAAATGTAATGCAATCCTTCTGCCTTCTTGGATGAAGGCATGTGATAAGGATGGGAGAGGAACTCAGGGGCCCCGTGAACTTGGTTCTGCTTGCTACAGGGTAGATTAGATGCCTGAGGTGTCAGCAAATATTGTAGGTTTTTCTGTCTAAAAAGGTTAGAAACTTTACCTAGCTCCTCTCCTCTGCACACATAAGGGGTAGCTGGATTATTTTCACTGAGTCAATAAGGTTTTGGTGTCACATAACCTCAGTGAAACAAATGCGGTGACTTGGGTCTCAGTGTACGCCTGCAGATGGAAACTTTCTTTAGCCAGGAGGGGGCTGAACTCCCCAGGTGCTCGCCTGGCACCCTCTGCCCTTCTCCCTGAAAAGCCCTTTCTGTATTGGTGCCCCAGGGGTGGTGGTGGGTCCAATGGCAGTTACATAAGCACGGTCTCTTTTTCAGTCCCGTTGGCCTTTAATGCAGAGAGCTGGGAGTGGATTTCTTCTTGGCAGAAACAAACAAAGAGAAAGCAATTCAGATTTTTTTTTTTAAAAAGGAAACATGAAAAAGCAAACCTCGATGGCTCTGAAACAGGAGAATGGTGTTTTATCTGAAGGAATTGGTAGAGAGTAATCGGGGTCATTGCTCACATCCAACCTCAGTACGTAATGGAGGCCTTTCTGTATTGATGTTGCATTTTTAAAAGGCATCTGGACATTAGAAGGAAAACACTAGAGCAGAGGAGCAGGCAGGCCTATGGGCTCTGGTCCAGGCTGGGTGGTCCCAGTTCAACATTCTGATACAAGTCACAGGACTTCTCCCTGCCTTTCCTCTCTAACACCTCCAGGGAAGGCCCGCTGCAGTCCCCAGTCCCTCCGTTTTATCCTTGTTCTAATTAAGGGCAGCGTGTGGGTTTGGGGAGGCCCACGTTACTGAAATTACGGAGACACTTTTTTTTTAAACAGAGGACATCTTTTAAAGCTGGCTTTATAACTCAAAGAAGGGTATTTTAACTACAAATTACTCTCACATTTGCATATTATAGTGATGATTTCACATTTGTGTTTGTGCCCTGAAACTAGCTGACTAAGAAGAAAACAGTTTTGTAAGCAAAACCAAAGTACGTATGCTTACATGTATATGGCAGAAAAGGGGTCACTTTACCCTGGGGGGTGTGGGTCCTCCTCTGCTTTTTCTTTCTTTTAGTTCTTATCTCCCTCCAAACCCCCTGCTCCAACGCCCTCATCTTTTATGTATATAGTAAAGCAAAATGACCGCCACACGTCCTTGCTCAGTGTCTCTATGACCCTCTTTACGTTCTTACGCTCATTTTAGGGTGATTTTGAGACACTGGACACATAGAAGCCTCTGTGTCTCTTATAGACAAAACAGTTGATTTCTAAAATATATAGATAGATAGATAGATAGATAGATAGATAGATAGATGATAGATAGATAGATATAGATATAGATATATATAGATATATATAAAAGGGGATGCACTGAGGGGAATGGACTAAGTTCAGTGTTGGGTGATGCCGTCACAGGCTGACAGTTCCTCTTTTTCAGGGGTCAGCTATCACGAACAGGTACAAGAGGCCACCTGGCATGTGGAAACTGGGATGTGCACACTCAGGGTGGGCCGGTTACTGCTGACAGCTGTACAGACAGCGTGCTCCCCTCCATCTTCATAGCTGACTTTACACTCTCAGCCTGAACTCACCCTCCAATCATTTCCATATTGGAGGTGGCACCCAGAGTGATAGCCAGTCCCAGCTCCTGTGTTCATCACGTGAGTGGAGGAATTTAAAGCTACACTCAGTCATCTGGCATGAACTAGTCCCCTATTGGCAGCTTCATAAGAAATCCCTTAGTGCATTATTTCTGTTAGTGACTTCATCAAGTGACTTCATCCTTGCCTCCCAAATAGCCTTTTGTACAACTGAGCTGGAGTGGACCAAGGAGCTTTTAAATATCCCATAAGTTTGTAGCTGCAGAAACTGCTGGGAGTGTAACTCAGGTCTCCTGACTGTGTGGCCTGGTCGTTCTCCAACATTCTTCTTGACTTTTCACTGGCTCTATTGCCAGGATGTCGCTTGAAAAGAAGACGGAACGCCAGGCTGGCCTTGGTTCTCCAGCATTTGGAAATGGACTATTAGGAGTTGAAAGGCTTATCCACTCTCTGTGTCCTGTCTATGTGCTTATTACGCTTCCTCACCCCTCCTCTTGTCCAATAGATGGTCTTGTAGGAATGTAGCTGGTGACATTTTAGAACTTTGTTTGATCCAGGCTCTGTACTGGTCCACACAGAAATGGAATGGGTTGGAAAGGCAGTGTCACCCCTGTGCTCTATACCCCCTTTTACCTTTCATGCTGGACAGAGAAGCAAAGGCCCTGTGGTCATTAACTCTTAAACTAGAACAGTTGATAACATTTATAGGGGATCATGGGGAAATTTATATGGGAAAAGTAGTGTAGTTGTTGAAGAACCTTTATGGCTTATAGTTCTAGGAAAATAAAGAGAAGGCTCTCTCATGCTCACAGGTGTGTGTATGAGAGAGAGAGAGAAGGGGAGGAGAGGAGGAGAAGGGAGAGGGGGAGGGGGAGGAGAAGGAAAGAAAAGGAAATAAAATATTAAACCAGATGGCTGAAATGATGCTGGGTAGGTCATTTTGGAAACTCTCTGGCTTTGTTTCCACATATGTGGAGGAGTTGGACTAAATTTTACTTTAAGCCCCTGTTCTGTGTAGGTCACACACTGTGAAAGATATTTTTGACCTTGAAGGGAAGTTAGATGTTTTCTCATTTTTTCTTCTAGTTTTTATTTTTCCCTAAAGGTATGGTATATGCAAGTTTCAATATATATATATTTTCAGTACCGAATGCCATGGGAGAAAAAGCCAAAATTTCCCGAGGTATTTCTATATATATAACCATGATTGATTCGCTGTCAATCATTTGGTGAAGATATTAACTTCTGTGCAACCAGCGTGGACTGTTTTATAACATTCAAGGTGAAGGAAACAACTGGTCACATCTGATATTTCTCCAGACTGAATTAAAACCAAGTGCAATACGTACTTGCCAGATGGACAGGAATTTCAAAGGTATCCTCTCCTATCACCCCACCCCCACTTTTCACAGTCCAAAGAGGAGATGCACTGAGATCAGCTTTCAAGCAGAAAGAGCCTCAGTATTTATCTGTCTCCTGCCGCTGCCCCTGCCCCTCAGCCTTCCCTCCGTGCTGAACAAGGCCCCAGAAGGCTGTCCAGCAGCGCTTTGCCTGTGTTATTGTGTTGCCTCCTGAGCGTAAGCTCCCAGCAGAGTCCATGTGGCTCTCTGAACAAGGGCAGCTCAGCCGGTTCAGTGTCTCATCCACATTTTTGTGTTCCATGCAATTTCACTGATGACATGTGCCATTGTTTATTTAGCCAGTAATCTAATTATGAACATTTAGGTTGTTCTCATGATGAACCTCCTTTTCAACCATTTCTTTAGACTTAATACCCAAGAGTCATATTGCTGCATCAAGAGATAGACCTATTAAATTTGACCCATATAGCAGTTTTGCATTCTAGAATAGATGCACCAATTTAAATTCCCAGCAAGAGTGCGTGAGGGTGCCCTGCACCGTCACACGTGCTGGTGACCTCGGTGAAAGGAGACTGGCTATTCCGGGCTCTGAAGGGGAATGTATGGCCACACACTGGGAAAATTATCTTCAGGGATTCCAGTTCCTCTGTGTGTTCAGGATCCATCTGCTATGATTTATTGTTGTTGTTTTTTTTTAATGTTGTTTTTTAAGATAAGTTCATTTTGACATGGTTGTATCAACCCACTTGTATTTAGAGGATGGGTTATTTGGCTCATGTTCTCTCACTATATTTGAAGAAGTGGTCAGATTTCTCTCACCCTGCTGAGTATTTATGACCTTTTATTGTTGTTGGTTTTTATATACATAATAGAGGCCCGGTGCACAAAATTCGTGCAAGGGTGGGGTCCATAGGCCTGACCGGCGATCAGGGCTTATCAGGGCCGGGCCGATCTGAGCCCAAAGGCCCTGGTGGGGTCGGGAGAGGAGGCGATGGTCACCGGGCTGGGCGCAGAAGGAACGAACGCCAGACGCCAATGCCGCCCTTGGCACCCCGTCACTGTGCAGT
Source organism: Myotis lucifugus (assembly GCF_000147115.1). Lineage (NCBI taxonomy): Eukaryota > Metazoa > Chordata > Mammalia > Chiroptera > Vespertilionidae > Myotis > Myotis lucifugus. The sequence goes on along the minus strand of NW_005871192.1, from coordinate 1,500,220 downwards.
TCCCTGCCTCCCCCCCTCCTCCTTCCCTCGCCGCTGTGCCACCACCGGGACCTGCCAGCCGGGGGAGAAATGTGGGAGGGACCACGGGAGGTTTGCCGGCCCGGGGGAGAGGCCGCAGGAGATTGGCTGCCAGCCCCAAGGAGGGAGCCGGCCCTCAGCCCCCCTGGGAAAGGTGCTGTGTCCACCGCCACCCAACCCTGGTTCCCCACCCCAGCCCGGGGCCCGAAGGCACTGGCAGGGTTGGGAGAGGAGACAACAGTTGCCGGGCCAGGCACGGAAGAAACGGATGCCAATGCCCTTGTTGGCACCCCACCACCACATGGTTCCCTGCCTCCCCTCCTCCTACTGCCCTCCCACTGCGTCCACCGCCACCCACCCACGGGAGGTTAGCCAACAAGGGGAGGTTGGCTGTGGGAGCGCACCAACCACCACGGGGCAGCTCCTGCATTAAGCGTCTGCCCCCTGGTCATCAGTACACTTCATAGTGACCAGTCATTCTGGTCATTTGGTCGTAACGGTCACTTAGGCTTTTATATATATAGACTAGAGGCCCGATGCACAAAAATTCATGCAAGAGTAGGCCTTCCTCCTGGCTGGTTTGGCTCACTGGATAGAGCGTCAGCCTGCGGACTGAAAGGTCCCAGGTTCGATTCCGGTCAAGGGCATATACCTTGGTTGCAGGCACATCCCCAGTGGGGGGTGTGCAGGAGGCAGCTTATCGATGCTTCTCTCTCATCGATGTTTCTGACTCTCTATTCTTCTCCCTTCCTCTCTGTAAAAAATCAATAAAATATATATTTAAAAAAAAAAGAGTAGGCCTTCCTTTCCCGAGCTGCCAGCACCGGCTTCCCTCTGGCACCCAGGACCCCGGCTGCTTCCTTCCTTCAGCCGCCCGCAGGCACCTGGGACCTGGGCTGGCTTCCCTCCGGCCTCGGCTTCATCAGGAAGGATGTCTAGAATGAGGTCCCGAAGACATCCAGCCTAATTAGCATATTACCCTTTTATTATTATAGACTAGAGGCCCGGTGCACAAAAATTTGTGCACTGGCGGGGGGGGGGGGTGTCCCTCAGCCCCACTTGTGCCCTCTCATAGTCTGGGACCCCTCGGGAGATAACCACCTGCTAGCTTAGGCCCACTCCCGGGTGGCAGATGGCAGGCCCGATCCCTAGGTGCCTGCCCCGCCTCCCTGGGTTGCGCACAGGTCAGGGCCGATCTGGGGGTTGGGGTGCCACCCCGGATCACGCACACTCCAGGGCTGATCGGGGAGTTGGGGCACCGCCCCTGGTCGCGCACAGGGCAGGGCTGATCAGGGGGTTGGGGTGCAAGAATAGGGCTTCCTTGGGCCGATTGTGCCACCAAGCCCCGCCGCCCAGGGCCGCACATGGGGGCCCCAGCTGGGGGCGGGGCTTAGGCGGCACACGGGGGCCTGGATGGCGGCTCGCGCTGGCCCGCCCTGCCTACAGTATGCAAATTAACCGCCATCTTTGTTGGCGGTTAATTTGCATATCACGCTGATTAGCCAATGGAAGGCGTAGCGAAGGTATGGTCAATTACCATGTTTGTCTATTATTAGATAGGATGACTTACCCACTAGCATACATTTAAATTCAGGAACTCCATATGAAAATTTCTTGAAGCAATATACCCAAATCTTACTTGTGTATCAAAAACTTAACTCTGAAGTTGTTGGAGTCCTCTGCCCTGGCTCCATTTTTCTGTGGTTTCCTGGTGGCTAGGTTAGGTTAGGTTGGCCAGTACTCATTTCTAAGTCAGTCTTTGTTGTTTTTCTGAAGATAATGAGTTACTGGCTACCTTTTGATCTTTAGCCAAATTCACTTGCTGTTCTAAATTTTTCATGTTTTCCCTTTATTTCACCCTTTCTTTTTGGAAAATTTTCTATATTCTATGCTTTTGATTAATTCAAGGGGTCTCCTTAATATTATAATAGCCCATGTTGAATCTTGTCAGCAATAAGACCATATGGTTTCCTACATGTTCTGCAAGCTAAAGTAAACACTTATTCTGATATTTTAAATCAAACTCTGAGGACTTAAACATATGATCTAAAGATGCCAGACAAATAGTTGTTAATGTTAGAACCATATCAAGCAGAGTGGCAGATGAACTCCTCCCAAAGGCCTACCATCAGAGAGATGGAGCTTTTGGCTGTGTCTCATCGTGCTCATAGGGAGTGTGCCAGCCCTTGGCCAGTCATTCATATCGGGCCTTGGTCCCTCATGAGTGAAATGAGCTGTAACCTTCCATCATTCATAACCCCTCCCCCTGACATGGAGGCAGTGAAAGTGCAGTCACCAGTCCAGCAAAGAAGACTCCCTCGGGCATCTGAGTAAATGCAGTCTATACCCAGGAGAATCTCACACAGAATCTTCCCAGAGGGATTAGCCTAGAAAACTCGAAAAAAAAATCTTGCTGCAAAACACGTAGAAATGCTGGATAAAATATAACAATTACATGTTTCCAGGAATAACAGAGCTAATCAAAAAGTACAGGGAATATCAGGGACCAACAATGGAGAGAAACTGAAGAGCTGCACTGTCCTGGAAGAAGTGGTGGGGTGGGAGGGCTGGTGATAAGAGCAGGGTTGAGTTTTATCTCTTCTTGAGGAGAAAAGTTGAGAGTCACCCTTTTTATAAACTCAGCAAACTCAAATAATAACCTTATAAATTGCACATGGACAAGTCCTGAGAGTGCAAAGTAAAATAGCCAAATAATGAAAAAAATTTAAGGCTTAAAAACAAAATATTACCTAAAATATGACAGACTTAAAAACGAGCCCATGTGTATCCTGGTGCCGCTATAACAAATAGTCACAAGCTAGGTGGCTTAAAATAACAGAAATGTATTCTCTTGGCGTTCTGGACACTAGAACCCAACATGAAGGGGTCCTCAGTGCCATGCTGTCTGAAGGCCCTAGGACCCTAGAGGAGCAGCTGTCCCATGTTCCTTCGAGTTCTGGTGCTGCTGGCAAACCTTGGTGTCCCTTGCTGTGTAGACACATTGCTCCAATCCCTGCCTGTGTCATCACATGGCATTTATGGCGTTTCCCCTATGTGTCTGTTCACTTGTCTGTTCTCTGCTTTATAAGAACACCAGCCATATTGGATTAAGGGCTCACTCCAATCCAGTATGACTGTATCTTATCTTGATGACATCTGCATCTGCAATGGTATACCAAGTAAAGGCAGATGGAAAAAAAGAAAACAGATCAGTAGACTAGAAAAATGAGTCCATAGACCCAATGCATATGGAAAGTTAATATAAGATACAGATGACAGTTACAATCAGAGAAGACAGGATAGTTTGTCCAGTAAATATTATTGGGACAAATAAGTAGTCCTCTTTGAAAATGGTTAGACCCATTCCTCATATATTATACCAGGACAAATTGTAAATGGAATAAATATCTAAGTACTTACAAATAAAATAAAGACACTAGAGCAGCCGTGGGCAAACTACGGCCCGCGGGCCGGATCCGGCCCGTTTGAAATGAATAAAACTAAAAAAAAAAAAAAAAGACCGTACCCTTTTATGTAATGATGTTTACTTTGAATTTATATTAGTTCACACAAACACTCCATCCATGCTTTTGTTCCGGCCCTCCGGTCCAGTTTAAGAACCCATTGTGGCCCTCGAGTCAAAAAGTTTGCCCACCCCTGCACTAGAGGAAGCTGTGGGAGAATTTAAAAAAATAACCTTGGTTTGGTGAAAGCCTTTCTAATTATGACTTCAAACCCAGAAGCTCTAAAAAAGAACCTAAATATGCATCTACATAAGAAGAAATCATGGTGCATGGCAAAAAAAACACCATAAGCAAGGTCATTGAAAAATTTAAACACATGGAAAAGTACGGAAAAAGCCAGTGAATCCTCAGTTGCCTATAATTTCAACCAGTAGCCACTCATGGCTAATTTGTTTATTTTGAAGTTTATTTTTGCTGTCATAACATGTCATCCAAAAATTATCTTTGTGTGCCTGGCCGGGTGGCTTGGTTGGTTGGAGTGCTGTCCTGTACACCAAAAGGTTGTGGATTTGATTCGGTCAGGGCACAAACTTAGATTGCAGGTTCGATTCCCTGTTGGTGTGCTTTCAGGAGGCATTGGATCAATGTTTCTCTCTCACATCTATGTTTCTCTCTCTCCTCTCCCTTTCCCTCGCCCTGGCCCTCGCCCTCTCCTCCTTTCTCTCTCTCTCCCTCTCTTCCTTCATCTCTGTTCAAAAATCAATAAAAGCATATCCTCGGGTGAGTATTAAATATATATATATGCCTTTCTTTAAAACACATTAAAATCCTATTATCATAACTAAACTAATAATGATTCCTTAATATTCATGATCATTTTTAAGTCATAGGAAAATTAATCTTCTGGTAAATAATAGCCATATAAATATATTTTAAAAGCACATTATATGACTTCAGAAATGTTGGGAAAAAATTAATTATAAAGAGACTAAACATGCTGCAAAAATTGCTAGTAAATTAAATTGAGATACTTCCCCCTTGCAGTGTTCGTTCCAAATGCTCTGAATCAGCCTTGCTGTCAGCTGGGTGTGCCCTCGATTATCCTTTTGTTAATCCTGGGTCTTGCTCTGACCTGATTGAAGCTCGTTGCTTTATCCCACCCTTCGAAATCGCTTAGGACTGTCACAGATGACAACCTAGCAGTCTCTCGGATATTTCTCCAGGTGTATACGTTAGATACAGGCAGGAGCCTCAAGCTCTTGCAAGAAGACTTAACGCAGATGAAATGTGTAGGCACCTCCAGAATTTGCAGCCCTTCGCCAAATGAAAATCAGCTACAGTCTATGGCAGTGGTTCTCAACCTTGGCTGCACATTAGAATCACCTGGGAATCTTTATAAAATCCTGATGATGATTTTAAAAAGATTCCCAGGTGATTCTAATGTGCAGCCAAGGTTGAGAACCACTGGTCTATGGGATGGGAACTATTTTACAGATTTTTGTGGCTCAAGGAAAAAAAAAAACCACAATGAAAAGACTTTTTAACAGGTAGACTTGGTGAACCTCTTTTCATGAAGGTATTTAAAATGCTTGTGAGACCAAATAATTGTGAGATTGATTAAGGTCAGATTTCTATGTCATAATCATAAATTTGACTTTCAAAACGAGTGTGGCTGTTTCGAATAACATGTCAGTTACCGCATAATAATTTAATGAGAAAGTTTTTCTGAGACTTAGAGCTAAAGACGGATCAAAGCAATAGATTTCAGATTTTAAAAGTAAAATTTAGAATTATACTATTAGAGAGTTTATCTCTCTTTTTCTGGGGACTCGCTCAGTAGGGCCTGGATCTCAGGTCTCCTCGTCTCCATCCTGTGCCCTTTCCCTGGGATCACACTTCTTTTCAGACCTTTAAGCCAGTTATCTTCGTTCTCTCAGGATGGTGTGGAGTTTTCACGAGGACGTGATAGACATGAATGCATTTTGATGCTCCCCTTTAAACCTCTCCTCACTGCTTGTGGTCCCAGCACCTTTTCATGAACCCTGGTCCTGTCAGATGCAGCAGGAGCCGAAATCCCTGGTTCACTTGATTGTCCTTTTATGGTTTCTCACCCAGGCAAACGTGTATGGTCATTTATCCATCATAAAAACGAGTGAATGCAGTGCATTTCATCTTTCCTGTGTTAGATGATAGGGTCCACACTGCTTATGTCTTCATTCTAGTCTCTTTTGTGTGAATGGGAACTTTTATTTGTGAAGGAAGATTCTCCTTTAAACCTCTCCTCACTGCTTTCAGGAGGCATAGGAAAATTAAGTCATAGGAAAATGACTTAATCCTATTTTCCCCCTCCCAGCTTCAGCTATCTCATAGGTGGCCAGCTCGGGTCCTTGAATCTTTCTTGTTTGTCCCTCCCTTCCTGATGTATAAGGCTAATCTCACACCATTAAAATGAATAATGACATAAATAGAATCCTGCTTTCCACATAGGAGAGCCTCAGTTAAGAGCCAGAGAAGGCAGAGAAAGCTGCTGTAGGTAGAGTTTTGCCTCAACAAAACAGGAGGTGTTGAAAGGACATGCAAACCGTGTGCTTTGGTAAGAGAATTGTAGCATCTTGGGGTAAAAAGGGATTTTAGGCAGCATCTGTGCATAACCACTCGATAGATACAGCGCCTGCACTGCTAACCAGTGGTCAGCCCACTCCTGCTGGACCTGCCCTAAAGACCAGACATTTACGAGAATTTCTGGGAATGAGGCCCAGAAATCAGGATTTTAAAAAGATTCCCAGGTGATTCTAATGTGCAGCCAAGGTTGAGAACCACTGTGCTAGAAGGACAGAGAACACCTCAGCTTTTGAACCTGGTGATCCCTGCATTCTGACTGCACAACCTGTGCTTTCTTACCTGGGGCAAGAGTCTTAACTCTTTTCTTTTTGTAATATCATCAGGCTGTTTTGAGAATTAAATGAGATAAGAGTAAATTTTTTTTCTTTATTGATTAAGGTATTACATATGTGTCCTTATCACCCCATTGCACCCCCACCCCCCACTCATGCCCTCACCCCCATGGTGTCTGTGTCCATTGGTTAGGCTTGTATGCATGTATACAGGTCCTTTGGTTGATCTCTCCCCCTTACCCCCACCCTCCCCTACCTTCCCTCTGAGGTTTGACGATCTGATGATGCTTCTCTGTCTCTGGATCTGTTTTTGTTCATCAGTTTATGTTGTTCATTATATTCCATAAATGAGTGAGATCATGTGATATTTATCTTTCTCTGACTGGCTTATTTCGCTTAGCATAATGCTCTCCAGTTCCATCCATGCTGTTGCAAATGGTAAGAATTCCTTCTTTTTTACAGCAGCGTAGCATTCCATTGTGTAGATGTACCACCGTTTTTTAATCCACTCATCTGCTGATGGGCACTTAGGCTGTTTCCAAATATTAGCTATGGTGAATTGTGCTGCTTTGAACAAAAGGGTGCATATATCCTTTCTGATTGGTGTTTCTAGTTTCTTGGATATATTTCTAGAAGAGGGATTACTGGGTCAAATGGCAGTTCCATTTTTAGTTTTTTGAGGAAACTCCATAGTGTTCTCCACAGTGGCTGCACCAGTCTGCATTTCCACCAGCAGTGCACGAGGGTTCCTTTTTCTCTGCATCCTCGCCAGCACTTGTCGTTTGTTGATTTGTTGATGATAGCCATTCTGACAGGTGTGAGATGGTACCGCATTGTCATTTTGATTTGCATCTCTCGGATGATTAGTGACTTTGAGCATGTTTTCATATGTCTCTTGGCCTTCCTTATGTCTTCTTTCACAAAATATCCATTTAGGTCCGTTGCCCATTTTTTGATTGGGTTGTTTATCTTTCTTTCATTAAGTTGTATGAGTTCCCTGTAAATGTTGGAGATTAAACCCTTATCAATGATAACATTGGCAAATATGTTTTCCCATGCAGTGGGCTCTCTTGTTGTTTGGGGAAATTGGACAGATACATGCAAAAAAATGAAACTAGACCACTAACTTACACCATACACAAAAATAAACTCAAAATGGATAAAGGACTTAAACATAAGACGGGAAACCATAAAAATACTAGAGGAATCCAAAGGCAGCAAAATCTTAGACGTATGCTGAAGCAATTTCTTCACCAGTACTGCTCCTAGGGCAATGGAAACTAAGAAAAATAAACAAATGGGACTACATCAAAATAAAAAGCTTTTGCACAGCAAAAGAAACCATCAGCAAAACAAGAGTAACTATTATTCGCATTACTCAGAACTCTGAAGCTGGTGCTGAGTATACCTCTTAGGGCTACATAGAACGGGTTTGTAATGTCTGTAGAGGTCCCCCAGGGACATTTAATTTCAGATCTCAACTCTTTTTCTAGGGCTGTTTGTTGTCCTTTGTGAATTTGAGATCTGTGTAATCTAAGGACAAATGCAGACAAAACAGGGGTAAGTAAGCTGGAGGCACCTAATGGCATTTTCTGTGATCTGCCTATATTTTACTGCGTTATACTGAGTGTATGTCATGCAGTCTCATTTGTTAATTTGGTATGTTTATGAACAGGCTCAAATTAAATACAAATGTTTTATTTTAATCATCACCTGATATGAAAAAGTCTTTACTTTCTGGATGAATCTATACATGCATTTCAGGAGAGGAGAGTTTTCATTGACATCAAATATTTACTTTACAGCTTTTAGATCTTCCTCCTAAATCCTGCCTCAGATACAAAGCAAATCCTGTCCCAACACAAGCAGGCAATGAATAACCCCATGGCATATACTATCTCTCTCACACTCATCACATGTATTTACCGTTCACATTTGGTTCCCCCTATCCCCACCAATACAAGGTGAGGCCTTGTCTTGTCCAGATATTGCCTACAAATCCCTTTTTACCATGATGTCCCCATTACAGTTGGCCTTTGAACAACACAGTTTTGAACCATGCAGGTCCACTAATTTATTCGTGGCCTTTTTCCAATAAATACCTGTACTGTTTTCTATCATGGTTGGGAGTTTGCAGATGCGGAGGGCTAACTGTATGCCTTGATCTATTCCATTTTATGCAGGAGACTTGAGGATCCATGGATTGGTACCACTGGGGATCATGGATTCTTTAATCCCCCATAGATACTGAGGGACAACTTAACTTTGGGGGAATCAAAGCTACATTTGGATTTTCAATTGCTTGGGAAGTTGATGCCCCTAACTCCCATGTTGTTCAAGGGTCAGCTGTATATTAAATAGAGTGCACGGAGATAATTCAGCAAATCTTTATCTCCGGGCATCTCCATTATGAATGTTGTGTGGATTTGTGCTGCCCTCAGGGCCTCTGAGATGGGTAGGGAATGGCCTAGATTCTGGACTATTCTTATATTGTCCTCTTTCTTCTCCTCATGGTCACCTTTGCTCTTCCCAGTTGCTTTATCTACTTCTTGACATTCTTTGACCCACTCTATTTCTTCCCTTTTTTCTGCTTCTTCTATGATTTCACTTGTTCTTAAGTTTGATTTTCATACTCCGTGATGCTGGATTTTGCTTCATGCATCTTATTTTTTTGAATTTGACTATTCTTGACTCTGTTTCATGTCAGATATTTCTAGAGAAAGTCTATCTTGAGTAATTCAGAAATTCTAGAGTAGAACAATTCCAGTTTGGAAATATTCTAACTTAGGTTTTTAAACATGTAAAATTGGAGTATAGAACCATTTGATTTTGACTTTATTAGAACATTTTCCACAAGTATGTAGTTAGCAAGTGTATTACAGTCTACTTATAAATTAAATGTTCTTTAACGATGAGCTCATGGTGATGTCTCTCTGGTAGCTTTAGCAGACCCCTTTAGCTCAGGCCCTTTATTGTGCTTCAAATCTGCGAGGGAGATCCACTTCTGAGATCAGTTTTAAAAGTGCTATTTAAAGGCCGTCTGCATGGCCGCATTTAAGAAATTAGGCCATGCAAAGCCAACCTGATTACACAATTCAGGTTTAAGGAAATTTGAAGTGCATTTGAAGTTCTTGGTTACCACAGATCTTAGATTTTTCTAGAACTGAAACACTGAAATTTGGCCTTTTAAAGGTTTATGTAAGAATAATTCCACTTCCAGCACCAGGATATTTTCTTCAATTCTGAGTCTTCAGTGACCAGGCCGTAATTTTCTCCATGTCCAGAAATGGATTCTATAGCCTTGACACACTTTTTGTTTATCTATCAGTTTATTTCCCGCTGTTGTGATTTTTCCTCCTATCAAAACATTGTATTTGTTTCCAGTGTAGGTGAAGCGTTTAGCCCGGAGGTTCGGCTGACCTCTAACGCTCCTGACTGCAGGTTGCAGTGATTCCCGGGGCTTGCTCATTCAGGGCAAGAATGCTTTCGGCCTGGAAGAAGCGTGTTCCTTTACTTGCCTCTGACCTGCAGGAGGAGGTCATTCCCTATTGTTTCTGGGTCTGGACTGAGAGCATCGCTCCCCTTCAGTGGCAGCCCATGGACAGAAAGCCCGGGAGTGTGCTCTTCCACAGTTTTTCTTTTTCCTGTAGCAGCGCAATCTGGAAAGTGAGAATCTTTTTGGAAAATACATTTTCCGTTACCAGGAAAGATTGACAAAGTTAACAAAAACCCAGCAGTCATCTGGTGTGCACAGTTAGAAACTGCCATTTATTTTAGTTTAAATTGTTGCTTCAAGAAAGCCATTATCCATAATCTTTCATCAGGTTTAGCTGCATGCTGAAGTACTCTTTTAATATCTTATTATTAGACAGCGATTATTATTAATATTTAATTATTCTGATATGAATATAAAGCAGAAGCTTATTAAACCTTTAGTCAATAAGTCAGAGCACATTTCTTGTCCCAGATGCAAGAACATAGTTCTTGTGTGTGGTGTGTTCATAAAATCATAGGCCCAGTCCATGCACAGATGGGTGACACTCCTCAGCAGGGACAGACATTAGCCTCTTTCTGGTGTAGGCTGTGTATAACTGGCCCCTCTCCCTCCACTGTGCTAGGCATGGCCTTGGGACTGCATGGTCAGGAGCTTAAGACTGAAAATGGACACTAACATTTGAATGACTACACGTTACATGTAAGGAAAGGAGGTTTTCTCATTACGTACATACATACATAATCTGTGCATTATACACATATGTTTAACCTATATTCTGTCTCCTCTGTTACTTTGCTTATTTCATAGTAGGGCAATGTTTTTTATTCTTTGGACACCTGAGCTGATGTTCATTCATTTAACAAATATATATCAAGTTTTTACTCTGTATTAGGCATTGTGGAAGGGTATTGGAGATATAAAGAGAAATAAAAATAAGAATCTTATTATCAAGTAGCTGATAGTACCATGAGGGAGACAGAAAAAGAAGCCATTAAGAGAGTGAGGGAAGTGGTATTAGAGGCACTATATGTACTAGGTGCTTTGGGACCTTAGAGGAGGGTGTGAAGTCCCTGGGACAGGGGCACTTGAGGTGGGATGGAATTGTCTGAGAAGGACCTGCTATATTGAGAGGGAGACAGAGGGAGGAAGGGAAAGAGCTGGAGGGGGGAGGGGTATTGTTCCATTTATCTATGCATTCAATGGTTGGTTCTTGTTTGTGCCCTGACCAAGGATCAAACCCGCAACATCGGAATATCAGGACGACACTCTAACCAACATAGCTACCTGGCCGGGACTAGTGTCCTTATGTTTAAAGTGTGTTTCTTACAAACAGATATTGTTGTACTTTAGAACACTTACATTTAATGTGTTCATTGATATCTTTGGGTTTAAATCTATTGTCTTGCTATTTGCTTTCTATTTGTTCCATCTTCTTTTTTCCTCTGTAATTCACCCCCCCCCCTGCTTTTCTTGGGTTATTTTTATCATTTGAATTTATCTCTTTTGTTTTACTGGCCATAGCTTTTTTGTTTTGTAATTTTAGTGGTTGCTTTAGATGGAGTACAGTGTTCATCTGTAATGTATCACAGTCTACGGTCAGCTGATATTTACCACTTCACATATAGCATAGGTACCTTATAGCAGTATACTTTCATTTCTCCCCCTCTTGGCCTTTATGTTATTATTGTTATACTAGTGGTCCAATGCATGGATTCATGCACCTTGAAAGGAACTGTAGGCCGAGAGTCTCCTATAGGCACAGGGGCGGGTCTCGGCCCATCTTCCTGGCTCCGCCCAGCCCTCCCACTGTGCCCCCCCCCCCAGTCCCCTGTCTGCCAGCAGCCCTGCTTCCGCTGCCACTGAGCAATTGGGGCCAGCACCTGTCAGCAGATGTAAGCAGCAGCTGCTGTCCCCATCGCCCCTCAGGAGCAGGGAGAGGTGGAGAAGTCCTCAGGGGCAATAAAGGCTGGCTACGACCTTGGTCCCCCCCCCTTTATGGTCCCCGGCAATTCGACAGCGCGAGCACAAGACTGTTGGGTGCGAGCAGGGCCTGCACTGGCAGCAGGTGCGAGAGGCGGCTGCCGGCACTGATCTCCCCTCAGGAGCAGGGGAAGGTGGTGAAGCCCTGAGGGGCGATTGGGGCCAGCAGCCACTGCTCACACCCACTGACGGCACCGAGTGATCAGAGCTGGCGCTAGGCGCTGGCCGTGGGTGCGAGCAGGGCTGGCGCCAGCACCAGGTGCAAGTACCAGGCAGGACTGCGGCGCATGGGAGCAAAGAATTTTCAGTAACCACCAGAGGCTCGCCCCAATGATAGTGACTGGAGCCTTGGTCTGGTGCCCCTGCTCACCTGCTCCACCATCCTGCCCTGGCCGACACCTGCCATGTTCCATGCACGCCCCCTGGTGGTCAGCACACGTCATAGTGACCGGTTGTTCTGGTTGTTCTGCCGTTTGGTCTATTTGCATATTAGCCTTTTATTATGTTGGATGCTTTTCTTTTATCTGTGTTACAAACCCTACAGTATATAGTTATTATTTTTGTTTAAACAGTTACCTTTTAAATTATACTACATTTTATTTTTTAAATATGTTTTTTATTTATTTTAGAGAGAGGAAGGGAGAGGGGGAGAGAGAGAGAGAGAGAGAGAGAGAGAGAGAGATCAATGTGAATGAGAAACATCAATCAGCTGCCTCCTGCAGACCCCCTACTGGAAATCAAGCCTGCAACCAGAGCATGCACCCTGACCAGGAATCAAACCCATGACCTTCTGGTGCATGGGAAGATGCTCAAGCAACTGAGCTACACTGCTCAGGGCAAAATAAAATTTAGTAACAGAAAAAAAATCTCATATATTTAACCATGTAGTATTTTCTGTGCTCTTTATTTTTGTGTAGATCCAGATTTCCCTTTGTTATTTTTTTCTTCCCCTGAAGAACTTCTTTTAACATTTCTTGTAGTGTGGTTGAATTATTTAAGTTTTTATATGTCTGAAATTACCTTTATGTTGCCTTTGCTTTTGAAAGTTATATACTGTATATAGAATTTTGGGTTTACAATGTTTTTCTTTTAGTATTTTAAAGTATCGATTCACAATCTTTTTTGTTTTGTATTGTTTATGCTGTCAAATTTTTATTCCTTTAATCCTCTTTATGTAGCATGTCTTCTTTCCTCAAGAATGCTTTTAAGATTTTTTTTCCCTTTATCATTGTTTTTGAGCAATCTGGTTGTGATTTGCTGTGGTGCAATTTTCTTCATATTTTTGTGGTTAGGGTTTATTGAACTTCTTGTATTTGTGGCTTTACAGTTTTCCTCATGTTTAGAAAAATTTGAACAATTCTTCAAATCTTTTTCCTGCTTCGTTCACCAACTCTCCTCCCCTTTGTGTACTCTAATTATCCTTACAGTAGCTCACTTGAAGTTGTCACCTCACTGATGCTCATTTATTTTATTTTTTAGATACATAGTTCTCTGTTTGACTTTCAGATAGTTCCTGTTGCTATACTTTCAATTTTAATCTTTTTTTCTGCAATATTTTGTTGCTAATGTCATACAGTGTATTTTTTCATCTCAGACATTGTAGTTTTCATCTCTAGGAGTTTGATTTGCATCTTTTCTATATACAGTTGACCTTTGAACAATGCGGGGGTTAGGGACACTGACCCTCCACACAGTTGAAAATTCACATATAACTTTTGAGCACCCGAATCTTAACGACAGTCATCCCTCAGTATCTACAGGAAATTCGTTCCAGGACCCCCATCCCACCTCCCAAGGATGACAATATCCACGGATGCTCTTATATAAAATAAGGTAGAACAATGAATAAAGTCAGTCCTTAGCCAGCACCGGTTTGACTCAGTGGATAGAGCGTCGGCCTTCGGACGGAGGGGTCCCGGGTTCGATTCAGGTCAAGGGCATGTACCTTGGTTGCGGGCACATCCCCAGTGGGGGGTGTGCAGGAGGCAGCTGATCGATGTTTCTCTCTCATCAATGTTTCTAACTCTCTATCTCTCTCCCTTCCTCTCTGTAAAAATATCAATAAAATATATTAAAAATAAATAAATAAATAAATAAATAAATAAAGTCAGTCCTCTGCATCTGTCGTTGGTTAAATCTTTAGACGTGAAACCCAATGTTTTGTTTATTTGTTGAAAAAAATCTACATATAAGTGGACCCACACAGTTCAAACCCATGTTGTTCTAGAGTGAGCTGTATATATATTTATATAAATACACACACACACACACACACACACACACAAACAAACACACACTAGAGGCCCGGTGCACGAATTCGTGCATGGGTGGGGTTCAGCCGGCCTGCCCCAATGGGAACCGATTGGGGCTGGGCTGACTGGGGGAAGGGCTGCGGGCAGTTGGGGGAGGCCCATTGGCGCCCCGATCCATCCGGTTAGCCACTGCAGTGTGCATTATAGCGACCGGTCGTTCCATTGTTCCGGTAGCTTGGCTGTTATATATATAGACTAGAGGCCTGATGCACGAAATTCGTGCAAGAGTAGGCCTTCCTTCCCCTGGCTGCCTGCATTGGCTTCCCTCTGGCACCTGGGACCCAGGCTTCCCTCTGGCCACCAGCAAGCACCTGGAACCTGGGCTTCCCTCAAGCCCTGGCTTTGTCTGGAAGGATGTCCAGTCTAATTAGCATATTATGCTTTTATTATAGATATATATATTTTTTTCTGTGTCTATTTTACTTCTTGAACACATGGAATATAATTACAGACAGTCCTCAACTTATGATGGTTTGACTTAGGGTTTTTTGACTTTCCATAAAAACTATACTTTGGATTTTGACTTTTTCCTGGGCTAGTGATGTAGAGTACCATAGTCTGTCATGATGCTGTGCAGTGGCTACAGTGTACTGTGTTACCAGCAATTTTTGTAGATATTGTGTTCTCAATGTGTTTAAGATAGGTTAGATTAAGCTGTGTTCAGTGGTTTAAGTGTATTAAATACAATTTTCAATTTGTCATATTTTTCAACTTTCTTTTTAAAAAAATATATATTTTATTGATTTTTTACAGAGAGGAAGGGAGAGGGGTAGAGAGTTAGAAACATCGATGAGAGAGAAACATTGATCAGCTGCCTCCTGCACACCCCCTACTGGGGATGTGCCCGCAACCAAGGTACATGGCCTTGACCGGAATCGAACCTGGGACCCTTGAGTCTGCAGACTGACGCTCTATCCACTGAGCCAAACCGGTCAGGGCATATTTTCAACTTCTAATGATTTTATTGGGACATTCTCATTGTAAATTAAAAAGCATTCTGTATAATTCTTTTTATGTCCTTATAAACTAATTCTATCATCTGTGTCAGTTTTGGGTTGGATTTAATTGGTTGTTTTCCTCAGTATGAATTTTTTTTCTTTTTACTTCTTTACATGTTTGGTAATCTTTGGTTGTGTGATATGAATTTTACCTTATTGGGTATTTTTATATTCCTATAAAAATTCTTGAACTTGGTTCTTAGATACAGCTAAATTACTTGGAAACAGCTTTATTCTTTTGGGTCTGCCTTTTGAGATTTTCTGGGGAGGACCAGGGCAATGTTTGCTCTGTAGCTAAAGCAACTGACTTGGCTCCACTGAGGCACAAGCTCTCTTGAGTTCTCTACTCAATGCTTGGTCAGTTACGGCTTCCTAGTATGTCTGGGGGAATAGGCACTGTTCCTAGCCTATGTGAGTGCTGGGCACTGGTCCCTCGAATCTTGGGTGGTTCTTTCTGCAGTTTTGATTGGTTTCTTCATATGCTTATGCTGATCAGTTCTCCACTCAATAGTCAAGGGGACTATCTACAGACCCCCCCAGTTCTCTCTGTGACCATGTGTAGCTCGGTCCACTCTGGAACTTGGACCTACAAGTGCCAGCTGCCTTGCTGTCCTCAGATTCTCATCTCGAGGCTTCACCTGGGTTTGCATTGTGGGCTGGAGAACCTCTCAAAATTGGGACAGTTGTAGGTCTCATCTCATTTGTTTTCTGCCAGTCAGGGATCACTGCCCTTCATTTCCTGATGCCCAGTCTTGAAAATTGTTGTTTCTTGCACACACACACACACACACGCACGCACGCACATACACACACTCACGTATACTTATGCATCATATGGTTGGCTGGTTTTAGGCAGGAGGAGAAGTCAGTCCTTCTTACTCTACCTTGCCCTGGAACTGAAGCCTGATGGCATGCTTTTTGAATTGTCAGAACCTGTTAGCTCAGTGTCTTTCAAAGGCATCCATGTAGTCTAGTGGGAATGGTGCTATAAGGCTGAGTCGCATCCTCTTTCTACCAGTTACCAGCTGTGTAAGCCATCTCAAGAGACAGACTCGTGGAGTCTTCTGCTGGGTGAAACTTTATAGGTTCTGTGGTCCGTTCTCCAACGGATGGCCAAAACTCTCTCTGCATCGCATTTCCCAGACTTTCACACATTGGGCAAATTTCCTTTTTAAAGAACACATTTCCTATTCTAGATGTTTCTCATGGTTTGAAGCTTTTTTCTTACATGAGCTAAAATCTGTCTTTCTCTGACTTCCATCTAAATTTGTCTAGTGAAGTCACGTGAAGGCAGTCTAATCCCTTTTCCATATTTGAGAGCTGCTTGCTTCCATCCTTCCCAGGATAAGCATCTCCTCATCTCTCTGCGCCTCAGTTGTCTTGATCGTAGGATGTGGCCTTTCTGGAAAAGCTCCCTGTGTCTGTGCGTGCCTTCTTGAATGCCAGATGCAGAAGAGAAAATGCTGTCTCTGCCTCCCAGAAACTCATTGGGGAAGAGATTCAACTGATGCAGTGGGAAAGTAAAAATGCCACGTTATAAAAGCGTGCCAAGTGAGCTGGCCCTTCACAGGCCTTTAGAAAAGATCAAATTAATTAAGGCCTCCAAAGTGAAGCTTATGCACTGAAAAGGACTGTTAATAAGTGTGTTTGGTAGGATGATGAGCAGTAGTCAAAGATGTATCAACAGCTGACCTGTCCCCATTCGTTTTCCTGAGGCCCGTTATGCCTCGGACCTTTTCCGTTTCAGGTTCTGAGTGACACCTTTGGGTTCCACACAGCGAATGAGTTTTGATAAGTGA
Source organism: Myotis lucifugus (assembly GCF_000147115.1). Lineage (NCBI taxonomy): Eukaryota > Metazoa > Chordata > Mammalia > Chiroptera > Vespertilionidae > Myotis > Myotis lucifugus. Next base: position 1,483,259 of record NW_005871192.1, on the reverse strand, counting down.
TGGTGCTTGCAGGAGGGTGGAAGCATACCAGTAAGTGGCTTTTTTCTCCTGCAGATTATTTGGACTCGGCTCTTATAAAGACACCTTGAGCTTCTATGTGAACGCAGACCCTGTAAGCGAGGTGTACTGTAAAGCCCTACTGATGCCTTTTTGTTTAACACTTTAAAACTCCAGATCGCAATGACAATACTTCGGCATTTACCGTACGGGGAGCCAGGAAACACCTTTCAGAAGAGAGCGGTGCAGAACCCAGGTATCGTGATTCCGTAGCACTAGGTCATGCTGTATCCCCGACACACACAGGTGTTAGGGCTTCCCATCGTAATTTTTCAAGCATCTCGTTACCTTGCAGAGATTATAATAGATGACATTAAGAGAGAGAACTATATAGAGACATGGCATGCTGCTGTAGTCATCATTTGGGAGAGCATACAAGATGGCAGCATTTCTTAGACTAGAGGAGTGTGTTACAAATGCAGATTTTTCAGGTCCTACCCCCAAAGATTGTGATTTAGCCATTCCGTGGGTACTGGGGGCAGGAGAGCTGCTGTGTACTTGAAATTCTTTTCTGGATAATCCTAGCACAGGTGGGTCCATCCTACTTGGAGAAACATTGGTGGGGAGATTAACCAAAGTATTTCTATGCTTAATCCACCGACACAGACAATAGTGTGGTGAAGACCTGGGGTGGAGGCAGAGGGCAGGCCAGAAGAAGTCAATAGGGGGAAAAGGAGTACATCTGTATAACTTTCAACAATAAAGATACATTTTTTTTTAAAAAAAGAAACATTTTTGGGGAGTGATACTGTGATGCGAGGGTAGAAAAATCTTGCCCTGCCTCTGACCTTGTATTTGTTCTTGCCTCCACCAACTTCTGAGTCTACTTTCTTTAAAAAAAAATCAGGAATTTATATCATGAGGAATCAAAAAAGTGAGTTAGACAAGACTCTTCAGTCTAGCCTTAAGATACCCATATGTCCTGGTTTAGTCAGGGTTGTGTATCTGGATCATACAATCTACCTGTTCTTCAGGGGTGTTGGGAAAATGAATGGAAAATCAAGTGCCTGCCCAGTCTCAGAACAAGTGTGACTCCCCCCTGCCTTATCATTAAATGTGCTGAATGTTGTTTACTTTCCAAATTGGCCAGGCTAACTAAGATTCTAAACTAGAACTTCAAGCATAGTACATGTGAGTTAACTATTCCTAGACTGTAAGAACTGTTTCCAGGTCTATTTCCAATCACTGTTTTCATGATCTACCAAATTGAATATTAATATGAAAAATATTAATGATCTACCAAATATTCTATTAATATGAAAAAAGAACAAGATCTTACCTAAAATATGAACTTAAGCTTTTGGAGTCACACATGTGTTTCTGAGTGCATTTGAAAGTTTTAGTGCCCTGTACTTACCAATATTTAAAGTATAGTACTCTGAGAAGAATCTTTTCTATATTTTTGTTCCACCTGTATATAATAAACTGTAAACCTTACATATTTTTATAGGCAGAATTTTTTTTCTCTTAGTTATTTATAAAATCTTCCATATATTTTAATATGTTGAGTATCCTATTTGTAAAGTTGTAGTTGTCCAAAACAAACCAAATTATCATTGACAAGTAGATATGTAGTTTATCAATAGAAGGGAAAATGTTTTAATTTATTCTGCTTGGATCTAAAATTATAATTTTAGCAGCATCTATTCTTACAAAGAAATTAGCTTGTTACCAAGACATGATGCAGCAAGGAGATTAACCTGATAATGAATTAACTACACAATCTTCTGCCTTTTTGTACCAGAGAGAGGACAAAAGAAACAAGCAGTTGACTTTCTAGCATTCTTTTGACACTTTAGATGAAATGACAGAAAAGGAAATGTGAGAAGTAAAAACAAAGGACTTAATACTCAATTTTCTAAATTTAACTTTATGAAAGCCCAATAGTCTTGGGGATTTACGATGTATGGCTATCTAAACTGGTCGTTCTTAATTTATGAGCCATGGTGTTCATTTTTACCATGACCCCTTCATAGGTAAGCCGCCAAAATGTGATCACTGTACACAATTAATGTTTGCTACCATAATCGCTCCATTGTCTTCTAGAAGAAACATTTTGATGAGACTGAGTAGCTATGTATTGTTGAGCAGGGTCCAATTGTAGCAAATGAGAGGTGGGAGCTTTGTTGGAAGATCAGACTGGTAACGAACCGAGGTCTGTAGAGGTCTGTCTCTCAGGCTCCATGAGTTCTCTAGCTCTTCTCTTGCTCGCTAACTTGCTTGGGTTTCCCACCTCTGCCCAGCGGCCTGGGATGGGCAGTTTGGTTACACTGACTGCAGGACTTCAGGTTTCGGCTTTGGCTCCTAGATCCAGACTCACCCCACCCTTTATCAGACTTAGAAAATTAGCATTAAAATGGCCACCTCCCTTGGTTTCCCTGGAACTTCACTATTTCAGGGTTCCTTTTAGGGTTATAAAAGTAATATACATTCATTATGAAAAGCATCAACAAACAAAAGAAGAAAAATTTAAACAATCTATAATTCTCTCACCAAAAATAGTTTTGATATTTTGAGGACTTAATCTCCTCTAGTCCTTTTCTACATGTTTGTTTTTAAGAGATAGGATCATGCTGTTTTAAGTCTGACTCATTTTCTTTTAAGTCTGACTCATATTCTCATGAATGTCTTTTCCATCACTTTTAATGGTCGCTGTACGCTCCACTAAATGAAAGTATCATATTTTACTTAACTAGTCTGTTGATTATTTCTTAGTTCCTTAGGAAAGTTTCTCTTAAATTTCCGAGTATCATTCTAGCTGAAGTACAGAAAAAAAGGTATATTTTCATGTGTGATCACACATGTGTTTACTTATACACTGTGTCTCGGTGTGTCATTGTGGCTTTGACTATTAATTGGAAAAGTAGGGCAGGGAAATAGGGGCAGCTGTACAGAGAACCCCGTAGTGGTGTCAGTGGCAATGCTCCGGCCGCCTGCCTGTGATCCCAGATAATTTCTTGCCAGGGAGATAATGAACTGAATTAGAGCCAGACGCTCGCTCTTCCCTCTGCCTGTCTGCATTGCTAATAGAATAATATGACGATTACAGTACTAATGTAAAATATGTTATAATCAAATGATATCACTGCAATTATAGCCAGCACTTACAGCACTCACGGAGGGCCAGGTACTATTCGAAGCAGCTTCACACACAGTAGCTTCATCTTTATTCGTTAATCTTTATAACCACTTTATGGAAAGCACGTACCCTGGAGCACAGCAACATAAAGGATATTCCAAATGTCTAAACCATTATTCAAACTTATCCCAGGAATAGACAAAGCAAATTTTCATCTACTTTAAAAGTGTGCAGTGTGAAAACTGAGGGTCTCTTGAACAGGGGTGGTGAACAGCACTCCAGAAGTTAGCAGGCCTTTCGGCATTGGTGCATCTCTGATGCACTAATTGCTGCTGCACGGAGCCCATCCAGGGAGAAAAGCAGTAGAGGCAGCAAGCAGAAAAAGTACTGGAAAACAAGTACTTCCTTAGTGGTTATTTTTAGATGCTCTGCTTAAGATGAACCAGATGTTCTGACCCCTTCAAAAGGGAGAAAAACCAAGTTCTTATGAACTGATGGTCTGTGTGGGGTCCTTAGTCACACTCCTACCCCTGGTCAAATAGAATGTAGCCCTAAGTGCATGTAGAATGTGCCTCGTCACAGCTAAGGGCTCACACTTCCTCGGCTTCCATGTCCCCTTGGAAGTGCAATCTGTGGGCTCCTTTCGGATGAGGAATCTGAGGGCGCTGCGGAAGTGCAACACCTGCCCAACATGGCATAGCTGGGAAGTGGGGGACTTGGAACCCAGGAAGGTGGCTTTTCAGGCTTCCTTTCTTTAAGTTAACCTCTGACCTGACCTGTGCCTGCCAAGAGAAGGCAAAGGTGATTATGAAAATCTGTTATTTAGTGAGCTTTCTTCGTCTCCACTTTTGAACAAATGACAGTTTCCCCTCCATATTGTAGCAACTGAGAGGCCTCACGGGTCTGTGGCTGTTACCCTCTCTACGCTGAACACGAGCTTGTTGAATATACTTAATATCCATTATTTCTCTAAGCCATCATCACCATTCATTTCCTTTTGGAAATATTCTTTTTGTCTTGTTTTATATTTGTAATTTAACTATTTTGCTTTTCAGTGGGCACTAAAATGTTGATTTGCAAAAATTCCTTCTATTACTGAATGGCTCATCAGGATTGCACACCTCTGGGTCACTTCCCTTCACTGTCTGATAGGGCCGCTACCATCACCACTTACTTTCTTTGTAAATTAGCCATTTTCTTCTGTAGTAATTTGTGTCCATATTTGACTATAGGCTCCCAGTAGGAAGTGGTAGATGTAGGTGAGAGATGCGCATCTAGGGCACTGAATATAATTAGCAGGTTCTCTGAGTTAGCTCATCATCTCAGCTTCCCTGGTGCCCCATCCCCCTTTCTCTCTCAGATGTCTTTTATCTAAATCACTGGTTAGTAAATTTGCTTCTGTTGTACAAGATCAACAGTACTGTACAGTAAAAGCATATTTAAAATACACAGAAAAAAATTCCAACCTTTTCTGAGAGCCAGAGAAAGCTTATTGTATAAATAAATGGTCTCTGTGGATTTCATTTGGATTATTTCTATGCCGAAGTTTTCATAATGTACCTTCAAATTCTCACCTCATGTACTTATCTCTTTTGTAGCACTAATCATCAGGGTTCAGGAAGCCTTCTATCATTTCTCCCAAATGTGCTCACTATTTTTACAGGCTTTGAAATCTTACATCTTCAATTAAAAATATGAATGGGTAAATTCTCTGGTTGCCTTATGGAATTAATCTCACTTTACTTTGCCTTCCATGCCACCCACATGCTACATACTTACAAGCTCTGAATAATGATGTAGTAACTCCTTTCTGAGACCTAGCCAATGAATCTATACATTTTTCATACATCACCTTAAATGCAGGGTGGCTTCCTGGCAGGTCTGGTTGAGAAATGTATCTGTTAACGTCTCATGAACTTCCAAGCCACATGCATGAGAGATTGTCTCTGTTTAACTTTAATGAAAAGGCAGGTTTTGGGTGAAATTTTTTAACAACGGAAACTTGTATTTTCCTTCATATTTTCTCTCAGCATTACTTTGCTGAGGCAATTCTTCTCCATTCTTCCTCTTTGCCTTAGGATTCTTATTTCCTATAAAGACTTTTCTCAAACACTCTTTCTGGATTTTCTCCTCCCCAATCGAAATTTACTTGTCTTTTCCTCATTTTTCTTTCAACAGTCTGGCCTCTGTTGTTTTTGATGAGAAGTTAGCTGTACCACAATGGAACAAGGTATTTTTCTCTTACTGATCTCAACAATTTCTCTTTGGCTTCCAATCTTTTGATGATTCTCAGTGTGAATTTATCCTACTTGGAGTTTATTGAGCTTCTTAAAAGTATAGATTAGTGAGTGCTCTTCACCAGATTTGGGAAGTTTTCAGCCATTATTTGTTTGATTATATTTCCGTTCCTTTCTCCTCTCCTTCTGGTACTTTCATGATGTGTGTGTTGGACATAATGCTGTCCTACCTTTCTGAGTCTCTGTTATTGTTTTCTTCGGTTCTTTGCATTGCATAGTCTCTGTTCATCCATTATCAAGGTTGCTGATTCTTCCTTTTACCCGTTCAAATCTACTGCTGAGCCACTCTAGTGAGTTCTTCATTGTAGTTACTGTAGTTTCTAACCCCAGAATTTCCATGTGGTTGTAATTTGTCTTTTTATTGATAATTCTCTATTTGATGGAACATTGTCATCACACCTTCCTTTACTCTGTAAGCATAGCTTCCTTCAGTTCTTTGAGCATATTTATAATGGCTGCTCTCAAGTCTTTGTCTTTGAAATCTAACTTCTGGGCACCTGTGAGTTTCTGTTGCCTGTTTTTTTTGGACGTGGGAGTGGGTGGGAGAGGGGTTATACTTTTTTGGTTTCTGGCTTTTCTTTTGTTTTCTGCCTGCCTCATGAATTTTTTTGAAAAATGCACATTTTGGGTAAAATATTGCAGCACCTCTGAATGCTGACCCCTCTGTCCTCTTTTTGGAGGAAATTCCTTGAAGTTGTGTGTTTGGTCACTTGTTTACCTCTTTGGTGACTTGGCCGGACTAATCCTGTGAAGTCTGTTTTATCTACATTATGTACTTTATGACTTCCTTGCTCAGGTTTTGTTTTTTCCCCCCTTGTTTTCATGTTGTAGACTGGCTTCCTAGGGTTTTCCCTGGGTCCGCATACACCATTTATTGATCGAAGTTTGTGCTTCAGCCACCTTTACCAGGTGGATGTGTGTGCTCTCACGCTCAGGGCGTTTGTGCCGCCCTCCCCTCCCCCTCCCATGTAGCTGGGTGCTCCTTTCTCCCGTCTCTCCAGAGAGGGTGCGGCGCTGGCTATGCACACGGCCTTCCGGACAACGAGGCATGAACCTGATTTTATTTGTAAGCCTGACTTCCTGACTTCCTCCTCGGTTAAAGCGGCTTATTGTTTAGCAAGTCTTTGATCAAAGGTGTGCTTAAGCCCTTGGAGTCAGTAAGGCTTCCGTGTTCTGCTGATGGATCGGTGTCTGACTTGGGGAATATTTTCATGTCCGCCTGTGTCTGCTTATTCCTGAGTGGGTGCAGCCGAGGGTGTGTTCTCACCCTTCTGGACCCTTGGGGCTGAGTGTGCTCCCAGGAGCACTCTTCTTGGATGTCTCTCTGTTAAATGTATGGCTGGTCCATCATTTCCCTTTTTGCTACTAATGTCATGAAGCTACCAGCCCCCACGTAGCTAATTGCTTGCTGCTACCAAAATCTCCATTGTTTTGGACAATGCCCTTAGGCATGAACTTCTCCCTACTCCAGCGGTTCTCAACCTGTGGGTCGCGACCCCTTTGGGGGTCGAATGACCCTTTCACAGGAGTTGCCTAAGACCATCGGAAAACACATATTGAATATATAATTACAGACTGTTTTTGTGATTAATCACTATGCTTTAATTATGTTCAATTTGTAACAATGAAAATACATCCTGCATATCAGATATTTGCATTATGATTCATAACAGTAGCAAAATTACAGTTATGAAGTAGCAACGAAAATAATTTTATGGTTGGGGGGGTCACCACAACATGAGGGACTATTAAAGGGTCTCGGCATTAGGACGGTTGAGAACCACTGCCCTACTCTATCCCAAACACAGTCAGTCTCCTGGTGGAGCTCTGGCATTAGGACCTGCCTCTTCTTTTGGGCAAATCCTCTCAGCTGTTGCACTGAAACTTTGCCCCTACAGTCTGCTTTGGGGAACTCCAAACTAAGACAGACACATGGACATAAAAGAACAAAACTGTCATTGGCAGGAAGAGTGGGGAGTGGGGGAGGGCAAGGAGCATAAAAGGAACCTGAGTTATATTTTTACATTTTATTTATTTAAAAGTTTCCATACCAAGTAGTGCAGAACGTTCCTTTTTAAAAGCTGAGTGGTGCTTAGGTGGGTGCCCGCCTTTCGGAGTGTGAATTAATGTGCCAGATTTCTATGGGATGCTAGTCTTGCTCTTTCACTTTTCATTTTTCTCCTGGAACCTGTTTCTTGTGGTGCTTAAATCCAGTTTCTTCCTTGGCATGTTCATCATCTCAGTGTGAGTAAATTAATTCTTCATAAGCATAAAGAAAGGTGCCTGTATCCGGCTGGTCCAGGAGAAGATGCACCACAGTCATTAAATTGCAAGAAACTTTCCCTCCATTTTTTGTTGTACTTCACAGTATAACTTTCTCTTCCAACAGTAGAGTGGTACCTAAAATCATCTGCTTTACTAAAGATATTCTCCTGAGCTTTAAATGACAGGTTCTTGCCCTAACCGGTTTGGCTCAGTGGATAGAGCGTCGGCCTGCGGACTGAAGGGTCCCAGGTTCGATTCCGGTCAAGGGCATGTACCTTGGTTGCAGGCACATTCCCAGTAGGGGGTGTGCAGGAGGCAGCTGATCGATGTTTCTCTCTCATTGATGTTTCTAACTCTGTATCCCTCTCCCTTCCTCTCTGTATAAAATCAATAAAATATATATTTTTTAAAAAATAATCATTTAAATAAAAAATAAAAATAAAAAAAATAAAAAATAAATGTATTTTTAAAAATAAATAAATAAATAAATGAAAGTTTCTTAGAGGGAAGGCAGGAATGGAGAAGGAGGGTTCTCTTTTATTAGTGTAGATATGCATAACCCATGGACACAGATAAGAGTGTGGTGGAGACCTGGGCGGGGGGGGGAGAGGGCGGGGGGGCGGCGGCTAGAAGGTGTCCATAGGGAAAACAGGACACATCTATATCTTTCAGCAATAAAGAGAAATTTAGAAAAATAAATGACAGGTTCAGCATACTCTTAAGCTAGGAAATGTTATGTAAGAGTAGATGGTAGTTCACTCAAAAGAAACACATTTTTCAGGAAACCATAAAATAATTTCATTGGGAAAATTTCTTTTAGGTTCCAGAAAATTAAGTCCCACTGTGAGTTTTCGTGTGCTGTGTAGGGAAGGGGGTCAAAACCAAAGCAAAAGGACAACAGCAATAAAGAAAATACATTGTGTTCTCTAAGCCTACTTAGAGAGCAGGATGCTTTTATTAGCAAATTTGGACCTTGGTGCATGCGGGGCTTCTTCCAGAGGAGCTGTATCTTCTCTGGCGCGTGCGAGGTTTGTGATGATCCTGGTTCCTTGGTCCTGCAAAGGAAAGCGAAACGTGTAGCCCTTACCGCAGGCATGAAACTCTTCCTGAGACAGCATCCCTTGGTCACGCCAAGCTCTCATTTGGCTGAGTGGCTTTGCACTAAGTATATCGAGCATGATATTTTAAAATTGTAAATCCTTGCATGTGTCACCTTCAATGCTCTTAGTTTGACAGCCTTCATTTAGTCCAAAAGGGCCTGCAGGGTCTGGCTCCTGCTGGTGTCTGCAGCTTCATCTTGGGTGCTTTCTCCTTCTTTTTCTAGTCTTGATTCACACTGGCCTCTTGGGGGAGCCATGCTTACCCCACATATTCAAGGGCTTTGCCTGTCCTTCTCGGGGTGTCTGCAGTGCCTGCCACATAGAAGGCATTCAATAAATACTTTCCAAATGAATGAGTGACAGAGATCAGAAGGTGGCTAGGCTCTAACATGGTGGTGGTGATGGTGATAGAAAACAAGCATATGCGAAATGTACCACCTTTGACTTCCTTGTCTCATCACTGGTGTTTTAAATGGGGATTGAATAGGCCAACTCTTACTTTCACCCTATTCTTTCTAGCTTCTTAAAATCATATTCTTATCAGCAGTCATGGCCTTAATTTTAAAAACCTTTTTAAGATACTGTTGCAGCCCTGGCTGGTAGCTCAGTACTTTGGAGTGTTGTCCTATATACCACCAAAAGGTTATGGGTTCGATTCCTGGTCAGGGCACATACCTAGGTTGTGGGTTCGATCCCCAGTCTGGGTGCATACGGGAGGCAACTGATCGATGTTTCTCTCCCACACCAATGTTTCTCTCTCTCTCTCTCTCTCTTCCTCTCTCCCTAAAATCAATAAAAACATATCCTCTGTTAAGGATTAAAATAAAACAAAACAAAGGTACCATTGCAGAAAGTGCCCAGAGATGTGGTTAATTTTCCTGTTTTCTCTATCTGCCTTTTGTCTTCAAGCTTTGCCACTGGCAGAGGAGTATTTTGTGAGAAAGAAGAAAGCGCAAATGCTGTGATGGTTCAGGGTAATGAAGTCAAGCAGAATTGAATAGAAAAGAGAAGTTAAAGATAAAAGATGAACAAACCAAATTGGTGCACAGGTTGTTGTGCAGCTCCTCGGCCTTCTCATCCACTTATGCATTGAGCAAGGCATCGGGAGATAGAGAAGAACAAGATCCAAACCACTGCCTTGCAGGGAATTTAGGAAGTTGGAGAGACATTCAAATGGATGATGGTAGCACAAAATACAATCTAACAAGTGCTGAATAGAGTTAGGCCCAGGAGCTGTGGGAGCACAGAAGGGTTTGGCTATCGGCACAGAGGATGGTACAATTGACTGAGAGAAAATAGGATTCAGTAGACATACTGAAGAGTAGACATAGAGGCAAAGGAAGGAAGTAATGGATTTAATATTGAAGCCAATAAAGCCTAATGGATTTTAATCAGTTCTTGGTATTTACCAAAAACATGGTTAGCAACAATTCTTAGCAATGTAAACAGCTATAGAAAGTAAGTTAAAAATTCTAAAGAATTTGTGTACTTTGAAGTATCCCCCAGTGCTGCTGATTGATATCTATTGATCACAGCCAGCCCAAGTAGACCCTTTCCTTGGGTAAAGGGAGATATATTGAGTATGAGAATTAGGGGTTCTGGGTTTCCATCCTGTCTCTGGTACCACCGGGCTGTCTGACCATCACCTGTGTTCATCTTACCCCACTTCCTCAGTGGTTCCCATCACTGCTCCTCTCCCCACTCCCCAGCATACACAGGTACCCATGGGATAGTGTGTTCTCATCAAGAATACAAATTTACTCTTGTAGTAATTCTCTTCTGATGGGTGACCAGATTTCCTCTTTCTTACAATCTCCACCCAAAATCTTAGTTGGAAGCCCTCATTTTTCAGAAAAAAGAAAGAAAGAAAAAGAAATCTATTCTGCATAGGCTCATGAATGTTTTCTCTCCCTTTTTTTTCTTAATCCTCACCTGCAGATATTTTCTCCATTGATTTTTTTTTTAGAGAGTGGAAGGGATGGAGAAAGGGGGGAGAGAGAAAGATAAAGAGAGAGAGAGAAACATATCAATTAGTTGACTCCCACATGCACCCAACTGGGTCCAGGAATGAACCTGCAACTCTGACCAGAAATCAAATCTGAGACCCTTCCATATGCAGGCAGACACTGTCACCACTGAGCCACATTAGCCAGGTCTGTTTTCCCTTTCTTCACACATTTTCTTGCTTACTGTTTGCTAACACTGAACTAATACACCACAGAATTCTAATAGCATGAGTTGATTTGATAAGAAAATTTAAGAGGTCACTTCAGAAAAACGCATAGCATTGCTTTCTGAAATGTAAATTTTGAATTCATCTTTAAGGAGTAACAGTGCCCACAGGTACATTATTTTGCTCTTAAAGATCCTCATCTGGAATGATGTCTCATATGTTAATGGACCTCAAATCTTTAATCAGCCTGGACGTTAGAACGTGTGTGTGCTCCTTCTACTACAAGTAAGTCCTGGTTAGAAGCAATTTGGAAGCCTCCACCTTATAGTCACCATGTCCATGAATTTCCATGTCACTTTGTTACTCTCAAGTAACAGGGCCGTGTGGTAGTGCTTGTGGAGTAATGACTAGCGTTGTGTTGGTGAAGTACTTTACAGTTGACAAAGTGCCTACTCAGTTATCTAACATAATAACGTAATCTTCACATCTTCCCTGTGAGGTAGCTTTTAATTATCAATCAGGAAACTTAAGAGATAAAATTATGTGCCTCAGGTTACCCAACCTAGAACATAGCACAAAAGGTCCATAAACTTATGAATGAATAAACAAGATATACTCTACCCATACAACGAAATGTCACTCATCTGAAAAAAGAAATGAAGTACCAGTAAGTGCTGCAACATAGATGAACCTTGAAAATATTATGCTACGTGAAAGGAGCCATAAACAAAAGAGCACATAATTATAAGACTTAATTTATACGTAAGGTCCAAAATAGATAAATCCAGAGAGAGAGAAAGGAGACTAGTGGTTGTCAGGGGGTGGAGCATTGAATGGAGTTGGCGGAGGGGACTGGTAATGTGCACAGTGCCTTTGTGGTATGAGGAAACTGTTTAAAAATTACATTATGGTTATGATCACACAATTCTGTAAATGCATTAAAATTATTGAATTGTATACTTTAAATGAGTGAACTTTGTGGCATGATAATTATATCTCAATAAAGTTGTTAAAATTATTAATTCATTCTTCTCTTCTCTGTACCCCGGAGCTTGAGGGCAAGTGATTTCGAAACAGTTGCCACTAGGCCCCCTTCTTGGTACATATTTGGCTCCACTTTTCTGCTGTCATAAGATGTCCCCCTCTTCTTTTTTTAAAATATATCTTTATTGATTTTAGAGAGGAAGGGAGAGGGAGAGAGAGATAGAAACATCAATGATGAGAGAGAATCATTGATTGGCTGCCTTCTGCACATCCCCTACTGGGGATCAAGCCCAAAACCCGGGCATGTGCCCTTGACCAGAATCAAACCCGGGACCCTTCAGTCCACAGGCTGACACTCTATCCACTGAGGCAAACCAGCTTGGGCCCCCTCTTCTTTTTTTAAAATATATTTTTATTGATTTCAGAGAGGAAGAGAGAGAGAGAGATAGAAACATCAATGATCAGAAAGAATCATTGGCCCTAACTGGTTTGGCTCAACGGATAGAGCATAGGCCTGTGGACTGAGGGTCCCGGGTTCGATTCTGGTCAGGGGCATGTGCCTTGGTTGTGGGCACATCTCTGGTGGGGGGTGTGCAGGAAGCGGCTGATCGATGTTTCTCTCTCATCGATGTTTCTCTCTCATCGATGTTTCTAAGTCTCTATTCCTCTCCCTTCCTCTCTGTGAAAAATCAATAAAATATATTTTTTAAAAAAAGAAAGAAAGAATCATTGATCAGCTGCTTCCTACATGCCCCACACTGGGGATGGAGCCCACAACTTGGGCATTTGCCCTGACCAGGAATTGAATTGTGACCTCCTGATTCATAGGTCTATGCTCAACCACTGAGCAATGCTGGCAGCCCCCCCCCCACACACACACACACTTCTTCTTAAAAATCTCTCTCCTGTAAGCACTCCTCCATTCCTTCCTCTCTTGTCCAACTTGAACAAACAAGAGGACAGCTTCTTAGAGTCCCTGTATTCACCACCGCCTACTCATGAGCAGCACATTAGCAAGCCTGTGCAGAACTAAAAGGAGAATATTCTTTCCTGTGTCCTTTCCATGTCTTATATTTTGGCAGAGTTTCATTAGAGTTTTGCAAGCAGTTAAGTCAGTCAAGAGCAAGTCTCCCACATGGTTGAAAAGCACTAGACAGAAACTTGAAGGCAAAGGAAGCCATTAGCACCAGTTTGGAATGATGCTGGAATCATATTCAGAGCCTGTCCCCAATTAGTGCACAACTTTAAGCAACGCAAACCTGCAGAAAAGCCAAAACTGTACCTGTTGTTTGTCAAATGCTCTGTATATCTGTATAGGAGGGGGAAATAGAACTCCTGTTACAGAGTTGATTGAGGCAGTAGGAAATGGGATGGTAAAGGCAGTGGCTTCCTTGCACACCCTGACCGCATCCTGGGAAGGAAGCAAGTCGGCTCTTCCATGGTGTGGGCTGCAGTGACCTTCCTGGAATATACGCTCCAGCTATTGCAGCAGCCTTTCCTGTTACAAACATCCTGCAGGCAGAGAGGTCCTAACGGCTGAGGACCAGATTGTGAGCGAAAAAGCAAAGGAGGACTTTGTCGGATGGGTCAGGGCTGGGGTGGGGGGTGTGCCTTCACCTTTTCTCCTTCTCTGACTTCAGCGTGAGCCTGCAAGCTGTGAGGCTCCAGAGGGAATCGGCCACAGAGCAGGCAGCAGACTTCCCAGCTTAGGGTGGAAGCAGAATGATGCACCTGTCAGTGCTCAACCTTCTTTGCAGTGATGGGCTGCTTAGCATTCAGAAAATCCTGCCTAGGGTTATAAATGGAATATATATATTTGCTGTCACTAAGGTTCTTTTAAAGTTTTGGGTTAGGGTGATGAAATTTCTGCAGATATGCATTATCAAACTTGATATCTCAGACAGGGATCCATCTTTCTGAGCTTATTCTTTGTTCTTAATTCCTTTGTCAGTGGGTCGATGTTTTTTGCGTGTGTGTGTGTGTGTGTGTGTGTGTGTGTGGTGGTGGTGGTGGTGGTGGAGGATCTGGGCTTCTTCATTGAATGCCATCACCTAACACACACACATACAAACAAAAAAGCTCAGCTGAAAGCTGAAGTACCTGCATTAAACTGAAGGAAGGGGGCTGTCCAAGCATTAGTGATCGAAATGGAGCATATTGTGCTCAGCCTGCCTGCGGCTGGCGCCCAGCAGCTCTCATTTACTCTGCTTCTTATGGGTATTTCATACAGTCACAAATGGTATTTCTACAGCAGAAAGTGAACTGGAAGAAATACTATGTACAAAAAAATATGAGGATGAAGTTTCTGTTGTTGGATTCTTAGTATTCTTTAGCTCACTTGTACTTTGCCTTTGAGACCATCATACTAACCGACATCACAAATACACACAGCAGTTTGCTTGGTCCCAGAGCAGCCAGACACTTGGAATGATTGTTCTAATTACCACCCACTGCCACCTCCTTGTTCCTCCTCTGGGCTTGCTTACACTTGTTTGAGAAACTACTTCCTTGGTTTTTTCGATCCGTCTCCGTCTCTCTCTCTCTCTCTCTCTCTCTCTCTCTCTCTCTCTCTCTCTCTCTTTTAATATGTTTTATTTATTTATTTATTTATTTAGAAGAAGGGAGGGAGGTAGAGAGATAGAAACATCCATGAGAGAAATATCATCCATCAGCTGCCTCCTGCATGCCCCCACTGGAGATTGAGCTGGCCATCCGCACATGTGCCCTGAATGGGAATCGAACCAGTGACCTCTTGGTTCATGGGTTGACACTCAGCCACTGAGCCACACTGGCTGGGCGATCCTTCTCTTTCTCAATTCTCCCTCTACTTTCTGTCTGTGTGTGTGTGTGTGTGTGTGTGTGTGTGTTTCTTGGTCTTTTTTTGTTAGCCTTTTACCTCTGCCTAGATTTTATTTATTAGTGATGTGTAAGGTTCCCTCCTTGACCCATAACTGCTCTCTGGATACGTTGTCTCCCTGTGTAATCTCATCTGCTTTTCCAGTTTTATAAATCAGATACATAGTGCTGACTCCATAAATCTATCTCTTGCTGTGACCTCTCCCTAAAGGTTCAGATATATATACACACACATATATATATGTGTGTATATATGTGTGCCCTTCCACACATACATATATGTATATATATTCAGTTACCTGTGACATATTTACTTGATCTTCAAACCTAGTGGCTCTGTACCTGAGTTATGTCCATTAGTATTCATCCATCTGTTAAAGTCTGAAACCTAGGAGTCATAGAATTCTCTGCTTCACTCCTATATATCAAATCAGTCACAAAGTCCTGTTTATTTTATGTCCTGAATATTTACTGAGTCCATCCTTCCTCTCAGAGTTTGTGGTTCACGCCTTCATCTTCCACCTGGAAGGTTACAGTAATGTTCTAATGGGGACCTTTGTCTGTAATCTTGGTTTTTAGAAGTTAGTCTTTATTGTGTAAGTAGATGATTTAAGAATTAATTAGCTTTGATAATCCCCATCTTAATCCTGTTAATGGCTCCCCATCAAGGCCAAGAGACAGTCTAAGATTTTATGGTAAGCCCCTTTGGAAAATATTTTGGAAATTTCTTTAAAAGTTAAATATACATTTACCATAAGACCCAGCGATTCCACTTCTAGATTTCAACCCAAATGAAATGAAAACAGATTGGAGGGCGCTTGGCTTAGGGCTGAGTCCTGCCTTCCTACTTTACTGAGTGTTTGCCCTGGCAGGGAGTGGGGGGAAGGGGGTTGAGGAGCTGGGGGGTAGGGATGTTGGGGGCTAGAAGTCCAGGGGGAGGGGGCGAGGGTGGGGGAGGGTGGAAGTGATGGTCCTCTGCCTCTTACTGATGAGCCAGCCGCCCACCTGAAAGGAATGCCTGGACAAAACTGACTTACAGAAACTCTTTCAGCTGAGAGTTCAGGCATATCTGCCAGTGAAGCAGGAGACTCTAAGGGGGCAGGCTGGGAGGTCCTCCTCCCTGACAGGTGTGTCTACACCAGAGAGGCCAGGCACAAAGAAGGTGAGGACACTGAGCTGGCAGAGATGCCTCAGGAGGCGGGAGCTGCTATCTCTCCCCCCCTGCCTGCCCCTGCCTTTCCCCCCATACCTTACCACCCAGCACCAGACCTGCTTGCTGGTGCCCTTCCTACTGAACACCCCCACGTGGGGCACATGACCCATCGAGAGGTGGATTTAACGCCAGAATCTTGCGGGTCCCACATTCTAATTCTAGAACTTCCCATCTTATCCGCCCAGCTACAATGCCACCTCCTAGGTCACCCCCCAGCACCCTTGGTCTTCTCCCACTTCTCCCCGAACTCTGTACTCTGTGAACTCTCTGTGAGTGAGTCTAATAATGTCCGAGCGACCCAGCAGCCTCCGCCCTCCTCTCCATCCACCACAGGTAAGCAGGCAGCCCGGGGCGGGGCCAAGGTGGGACATCGCCTTTCCCAGCCCTGCAGGCGCTGGACCCCTGGGTCTGCAGAAGTCATCAGGGCTGTGGTGTCCCGTGGGGCTCAGCAACCCGTGATGAAGAGAATGAAAGCACTAGTGGGAAGGAGAAGGCGGGCTCCATCTCTTACCCTTGATAACGCCCTGCAGAAATGGCCTGCTACCAAGGAGAGGCCTCCCGCTGGTGTGGACACACATGCCTTTCTGTCATCCTTCGTGGCCCTGCTACTTGATGGCCTGGTAGAACTCAAGAGAGGCCTGCAGAGGTGGGAGCGGCATCTCTTCCTGTTCAATGACCTGTTGGTTGTGGCCAAAATCAAATATAACAACAACTTCAAGAGGAAAAATAAAATAAAATTGAGTGACAGGTGGGCAGCAAGCTGTGTGGGTGAAGTGGGAGACGGCAGTACCGATGCCATGAGATCGTTGGTCCTGGGCTGGCCCACAGTGAACCTCGTGGCCACTTTCCGTTCCCAGAGCAGAAGGGCAAATGGCTCTCCCTCCTCCAGAGATGCCTCAGTCTAGAGAAGGAGGACTGGCCGAAGAGCATTCCCCTCAAAACCTTCACCAAGGACATTGGGGACTGTGCCTGTTGTAAAACTATAACAATGAGGAATTCAGGCCTTTCGTCCTCCGGGAGCTCTTCCTCACGGAACAGCTGCCCCGGGAGAGGTGGTGCCAGTTCACCCTGCAGCCCAGCCCCCTGGCTGCCGCCCAGAAGCTGAGCCAGTCAGGTGAGAAGACATTTAAAAGGAGAGGGTGTAGCATAAAGCGGGGTTCTAGCACTCGCCCGGGGAACTTGCCCATGTCACCAGCCTCTCCTACACCTGGGAAGCTCTTCAGAGTGTCTCTGCCAAGTATCTGTGAGAATGACAATCTGCCCCAACCTGTCTCACATATGCTTTTCATTCTTGATCAAAAAGGACCCCTCACAAAAGGCATCTTCAGACTGTCAGCCAACGTCACATCTCGCAGAGAGCTGAAGGAGAAACTGAATTCTGTAGTCTGTTTTTGTGATAGTATCCGTTTTAAAGGATTTTCTACGCAATATTCCTGGTAGTATTTTCTCATCAGATCTCTGTCATCACTGGGTCTGTGTCATGGATCAAGGAAATGATGAAGAGAAAATAAATACAATTCAAAGGCTGTTAGACCAGCTTCTGAGAGCCAGTGTTGTTCTACCGTACCTTTTTGGGGTCCTACCCAACATTGAGCAGCACTCCTCATCCAATCAGATGATGACATTTAATTTAGCGGTGTGTATCACTGCAAGCATTCTTTGGCCTCCTGCTTCCTCCAGCCCAGAGTTAGAAAATAAATTTATAAATAAGGATACTCTGCTTATTCAATTTCTGATTGAAAATTGCTGTGGAATATTTGGAGAAGAAACCACTTCCCTCTTTGGAGAGGTTTCCGTGAGATGTGATACTGAGCAGAATGCCTCCCACATCTCTTACAAATGACTGACTTCTGTATGACAGCTTGGAAGGTGAGCAGAATGGGTTGCTGAGGTCCCGGGTGGTGACTTGGTGAAGAACCTCGGTCAGGGGAGCAGAAACATGGACTCTGCCTTGACCCCTAGTGGTGATGACCTTGACCAGCCTGAGGTAGATGCTCTTTTAACCCTGAGCGACTTTGACTTGGACCGTTCTAAAAATGAAGACATTCGGCTTCTTGAATCCAAGCCTGTCACCGTTATCGTACTATACAGAGAGCCCACACTGCAGGACCCTGCTGGGCCCCTGTCTGGCATGACCACACCCAGCTGTCTGTCCACAGCTGCAGCAGATGCTCCAGAAAGCCCGAGGCAACACCAGTGCTCAGAGGCCAGCACCAACGATCTAGATTCAAAGCTTTCCTCTGAGGCAGGAAAGGCTACGCAAGTCCAGCCGTGATGCGATTCTCTCACAAAAAGATGAGGACCATCGGCAGCAGAATCAACCCCTCCAGGAAGAGGGTAAGACGTATTTTAAACAGAGTTTAGTTACAGTCACTGATATCAAGAAAAGTGCCACTAATACAAATGCTAAGGAGGAAAGCTTGTTTGGTAATGAAGGAAATCATGTGAACCTTCTCCCTGAATCCAAGCCAGGGGCCATTTCTATCGCATCTTGCAGTCACATGTCCTCACGTGATCATCCCAGGAGCCAGCCCTTCGATTCAGATACATCAGGAGACGCCCTTCCGCACACACGGATGCCTTCAAGGAGGCAGCAGCATTGCTCAGAGCCCAACGCTGATGACCAGCCCAGCAAACTGAGCTGTCTCAGGAGGATGTTTTCAAAGAAACAAAAGAAAACTACGGAGCTGGTCACTAATTTATTATGTGCCTTTTATGTACTATAAATAGCACTCCATCAGGTAGAAATGGTATTAGTTACCATTGGGGGGAAACAGAACCAGTAGGTTTTGAAGGCAGAATTTCTTCCTCAGTTTTGTTCTCAATTGAATTCAGTTGATTGGATGAGGCCCACCCCCATCATCAAAGGTAAATCTCCTTTACTTACAGCCAACTGATTGTGATGTTGACTACAGTTGCAGAATATCTTCACAATACTACCTCGATTAGTGTTTGATTAAACAACTGGATATTCTAGCCTAGCCAAATTGATACATCAAATTAACAATCACCAAAATAGATGCCAAAGTTTTAATTGCAAGTGATTTTAGCACTCTCCTGGTTATCTCAGCACACCCCACCTCTGCCCCATTTTATGGATTAAGAAGCAGAGGCCCAAGGAAGTTTGTGGTTTCAGTTCACAAACCAGAAAAGGACTCGCCAGGGGTTTATCTTAACAAATAAATGCCTAGGGCTACTCCCTCTTTGCCTCATTAACTGAGTCATCAAGCCTTAGGTTCTAGGTCATTCATTAACCAGGACTGAAATCTCCAGTGAATTACTGGTACCACTTTTTCTTTTTGCCAGTTCTGTTTTTTTTTTCCTCAAGGGAATTTATGACTGAGCTTTAAATAGAATTTAAAAAATACTGCATGACATAGTTCTAGCCCTAAGTTATAGGGTCTATTTTTAGGAGACACTGTCTTTTTATATTTTGTTCATTTTCAATGGCTTATTGCAGTGGAATATGAAAATGTATAAAATTCTTCCTATTTCCAGGGATGGGAAGCTTTAGTAAAATATCCCCCCTTCTACTCATAAATTACCCCTTGTCTGATGAGGAACTAAAGTATTTGGCGAGTCAACAAATAAAGAAATGCTATTTTTTTATTCTGCACATTTTTTATATTTAAAAATCTTTTTCTAGAGACAAAGATAACTTGTAAATGAAACTGTAGGTGAGAGTATAAACTCTTCCCAGGGAGGGACGGAAATCTGCATGATAGCTCCCTAATGAATCCTGCCAGTTCCCTTTGTTACCAGTGGAGAGGGGTCTTCATCCCCACCTTTTGCACTTGGGGTACATGTGGGATAAGAATTTCTGGAGGCCCCCACAGGAGGATGCGATATTGTAGAAAGCTTTATTTCTGTGGAATTAAATCCATGAGTTTCCAAGGTCCCCACTCCCTCAGTCCCACCACAAAGGAAGTGTGGCTGTGGTTTCAATACGGCTAGAATCAGAGTTAGTGTCCAGAATCTCTGTTCCATGTTAGGGCGTAGTCCAGTCCAGCATCAGGGTAGTTTAGTTTGAGTGAAAGGGAGGGAGAGCAACACAGAGAGAGAAACATTGATGTAAGCGAGACACATCAATTGGTTGCCTTCCACACGCACCCAGACCAGGGCTGGGCTTCGAGCCTGCAACCAAGTACATGCCTTTGACCGGAATTGAACCTAGAATCCTTTAGTTTAAGCATGTCAAACTCGAGGTTGACAGGCTGAGAATTAAGGCCAACACTGTAACCACTGAGCCAAAGCAGCTAGGGCACAATGATGTCACCGTTGAGGGGGTGATGTAAGTAGCTGCATAGTGTTTGGGAAATTCTCACTTTGGGGACATAGAGTTTAACAAGTTTTGCTTTTAACCCCAATGAACCATACCAGAAACAATTAGAACATCATGTCAATAAATTTCTGCATTTTCTATATAGTTGACTGGAAGCAACATAGGCTGGAAGCTTGGGAAAGGGCCAAGTACTTAGCTCATCCAAACCCATTTTAAGATTTTTAGCTCCAGGTATTCAAAGGAAAGCAGTCTTAATCCTATTGAGTTCTTGTTTTTATATTGTAGAAGAGGAACCTTTCTCCTTTTCTTTGATGTACAAATTCTACTTGATAGTAAGAGATCAGAATTAGCTTGATTCAGCTAGAGAAAAATGCATTTTTCTCTAAGAAAATTGAAGTTTCTGGATGGGAAAAATAAATAATATATACTTTTGAAATTCACTTTCAAAACATCATGACATTTAAGCATTCCAATTTAATGACAGCTGAGAAAAACTAGTGTGAAACTTATATCTCATGAAGTGAATTCACCCTGCCTTTCACACATGGGAATACCACCATCTGGAAAAACAAGATATACTTGTATTTAGCCAAATACCAAGAAAATACTGCTGTAATTTTGATTCCTGTTTCCTTCTGAATATTTGATATGTCATCAAGTATTTTCATTATAAATTTTATATTTTAGTAATGATTAAAGCACCTTCATGAGGAGTCAGAGTATGGGCTTCTTTTATTTATTATCATAGGTGATGCCTGTCTACAAATATTGAGAAAAGAGTACGATGTCCTACAGGGGTAGTTATTATAACTTTTAAAGAGCTTGTGCATTAAATAATGTTCTTTAATTCAGTTAAATTACACTTAGATTTTTTTTGCCAAAGGTAAGAAACCAACTTAAAATTATACCTTTCATGTAAGACCAGTTAAGACATAATATATCCCTTATTTTAATAATGATTTTTTATAGTTTAAAAAGTGCTCTTAAATGCATATTCTAATTTAATTCTCAAAAATCCGGTGTTAGATGCTGTTGGTTTTCATTTCTTGGGTGAAGAAATTGAGGCACTAACAGGTTATGCATTTTTCCTTTCACACAACTATTGGTGTCATTGTCAGGGTTAGAATTTCAGGTCTCTTGACTTTTAATCCACTTTTTAAAAAATAAAACTTACCTTGGTTTTTCTCATTGACTTGTCAGTAAGGTTTCATTATATATGTATATAATTTTGCGGATGGTTCCATGGAGCATATTGGCAGGATAATATATGAGTTCTACTTTCTGCTCTTAACAGACCAGCTATGCTTTACTTATGGAATGTTAAAGTAATTCTATTTTAATATGATTAAATAATACAGTACTTGATAAAATAATTTTTGATTATTTTTAAAAAGCACTTTGGAAAAGTATTATATTTACTTTCTATCATATGTGTGTGGGTACATATGCACACACAAACATGTTTTCCCACATGTGTGTGTTTACATACACACATATGTGCATTTATATATAAACTAAAATACATATTTATTTAGAACCATGATTAATGTGAAGAATGTGTATCATTACTCTTAATTGTAATTATGCTAAAAGTAATTTGGTGAATGAATGTGGAATGGTTACAGTTGAGAGAGAATTTTCTTTAACTTTAGCTATACTTTAAATAAAATATCAGGTATCATAGCTTATTGAATTTTTAATTTTGCCTGTTGCTGGTGGAGAAAAAGGTAATTACACTTTAGAGAGGAGAGTAAACTCTCAGGAGACACAGAACCTGTGCTAACTCATAGTTAAGGGTCTTCCTTTAATTTATGGGTAATTTTTGGTCTTAGAATAATTCACTGAGATTTTTTTTTCCAACTGAATTGAGTGTCTGCCCTGCAAGCACTATGTTTGGTAATGTCCTCTCAGAAGTTTTCCAAAAGAGAAGCCTGTGATATGATTGCCTCCATTAACATATTATAATTCTAATGAACACGGGTCCTCAGCAATTTTACTCAGGTGGCAAGTTCCAGGTAGTAAAAGAGATGATGTGTCTCATTACAAGTGCAAAGAAGTCTGATCACTTCCAGCGAGAGTATGTGTTCAGGTCATGGAAAAGATGAAATCTGGGTCAGCATTTTAGATAATTGGTAGGATTTGGGGAAAAAAAGGGGGGGGGAGTAGATCCAGGTCCAAGGCTGAGGGAATAAACACATTTGGTGGATGGTGAGGAAACCTGACTGTGGACACAAACAAAGCTGGACAAGGAGGTAAATAACTTTGCAGGTTTTAGGGTCTGAATTTGGTGTTAAGTCTGTTGAATTTTACTGATGATGTGATTTTCAAAGAGACCTTTATGAGAGGCAGTTGAAGAAACAGTAGTTGGCCCTTCAGTATTTAATACACGGAATGCAATTCGGAGAAGAATCAGAGCTGTACCTAGAGGATGCAGTGTCTTTTGCCTAGACTGATGGTTACTGCGGGGGAGGCTGAGTCATTGTGGGAAGCAGTGCAGTATCATTTGAGCTGAGAACAGTGGTCAATTATTTAAGCTGTTGCTTGCTGCTGGCTCCCTCTGACATCTTTCTTATTTGGTATATAGAGAAAAATAGCATGAGACCACACTACTGCGGACTCAGAATTAAGACTTTTCATTTAAAACATGAGTTGATTGTATTATTTATATTTTCTTTTTAAGTCGTGCCTTTTCAAAGACCATCCTAAAGTGAGGTGATCAGCCTCACTTTATGCCTCCTCTCAGTCATCTTAACAATAATATTTACACAAGTGCATTGTGGTTCAGTCTATAGATCTTCCTGAGTACCTGTTGTGAGGAATACAATGAAGAGTAAGAGAGAGGAAGGTGGGATTTGGAGTTCAGTTGGAATACAGAGTACATGGAGAGTGGAAGAGAAGATGGGATTAGAAGCATAAGCTCTCAGTGTTGTGCTAAGTGGATATTTGAATAGAGGAATTTTTTAGATGATACAGGGGGCATATTACAGTTCATTTGTACTTTTTAGGTTCAAATAACTTGATGGTTTTCATTTAAACTGAGATAAATTTTTCAACACATTAGCCAAAGTGTTCTGAACAGCAGCAGAAAATACTCAATACTATGAAATTTTGGTTTCAGGAATCACCTCACTGGAAAATAGGGAAAAACTATTGTTAAGTAAATGGCACTGGGTAAGGAAAGCAAAACTCATTTTGGCCAGATGGTCTCAGGGAGCTTGTACTCCTTACCTTGATGCCTAGACATGGAAGTTTTAATAATGTTATTTAAAGAGCAGGAGGAGAAAACATTTGGCATACTCTTAAGGAATGTGACAGTTGTTATTTAGCCCATTGTTTAATTCAATGCCTTGATATATTTAGATCCTTTGTGACTTGTAAAAGCAATAGACTGTGTAGATGTCATGTTGAATACTCTTATTTCCCCAAGAATCTAATTAGATAAGAATTTTTTATATCAACCAGCCAATCAAGTTAGTAGCAGTATCTGTTAGCCTCTTTCACTGTTTGCTGAACTGTTTCTCTCAGAGCAGGTCAAATGTCAGCTTTTGTTAAGAAGAGAAAGATATTTATAGTCTCATTCTTCCCTCCCCCCCGCACACACACAGTACTTAAATCAAATAGTTAAAGCCAGTAGAATTGGCTTCAGTGTGAATTGCCAGGACTAGTTCTAAATTATTAATGGGCAAAATAATCCAATTTGGTATCCTGTTTGATACAGTGAGCCAGCAACTGTGCTTCTAACCTGTTGATGAATGAAAAAAGTGGGGAAATTAAAATCACTCTCAGTTGAGTGATATGGGATTGAAATTGTGATATAAGCCCTCATGGTTTTGCTGAGAGCCATATTTTATTTCCTAGAGATGGGTAAACTGTGATTAACCCAATGTTAACAGGATTCTTTAATGTTACTACAAATAGAGACATTTCTCAGCTGTGTGTTTTTTGTGTGACATTTTTGCAAATTAAATCTCATAAGTCATAGAAGGGGTCTACATCTATAGTGATCCATAGAGGATCATTAAAATGGGTCCTTGGGATGTGCTGAGTTCCCTGACATTGGAGCCAGTTAGGTAGATCTGAGAGACAGTTAATTTGGGGTTGTGTAGCAGATATTTCTTTATTGTGTAGGAGTTTGGTTAGATTAGTTTCCCAGCCCAAATTTAACTAAAAAACCACATACTTCAAGAACAAAACATAAGAGGACTGGCAGTATGAGCTAAAACAGTCATCACTGAGCAAAGTGAAAGGAAGAGAACCAGTATAAAAAAATCACAGTAAAAATGTATTTGGTCATAGAGAAAATGTGATAATTTCTAAGGCCCCTTTGATTTCTGACTTTCTGTAACTAAAACCTAAGTATGCAGGTCAAGTCACTGGCAACCAGACTCTCACTCAGAGGTTTTAAGCTGAATGACCTCCCCAGCCCCAGTTCTGGTTTGGTAAACATCTTTAAGAAAGCAAGCAAATAAGCTGATTGCTGGGCCAGGTCACAGTTGGTGCTGGCTTTAGATTTGGTTGTAATAATGCCAGATGAAGCCTGGGTCTATGTGCATACTATTGAAATACTTCATATTCAGCACCACCTGGGACACAGTTTAAGTGAGAGTGTGATGTCAAGGACCAAGGGTTAACACGGTAGTGAGTCTACTTCTGGCCATCTGAATCTAATGGAACTTTGGGTAGAGAAGGCCAGTACCACGGACAGCTCTTCAAAGAGGTGGTGTGACTGCAGAGCCCAGGGTTTAGCTTGGGAAAATTGCATTCAGGTCCTGGATCCACCTCTTCCTAGATAAAGGTCAGTACTATGGCTAGACAATGCAATTTATGCAATTCTCAGTTTAATCATCTGAAACATAGCAATAATACCTGTTTTTCATAGTTCTTGTGTTACACAGATGATAAATTACAAGTATATCAGCTGTACAAATTAAAGATGTTAATATTGTTTCAACCTTTCACTTTTCATCATTGACCTTTATTCACATGTCTTATGAAAATTGCTAGATTCTTCTCAAGGTATGAAATAAGAAGTAAATAAATGGCTAAGAGAGACCAGGGTACTGTAAGCAGATATACTCTTGATTGGTAAGACAAGGGAACTAGGATATACTGCATATCTCGTAGGTTCTGACACATATCCTTATATTTATTATGCCATTTGATTTTCATAACAATTCTGTGTATTTAGCAAAAAGTGGAGGAACCAGTCAATGCTATGGCCTTCCCTCACAGCATATTCTTTTTATTACTGCTGCCGGGATGAAATGAATGGTATCTGCTATACAGGGCTAAAGTAGTGGTAGAATTCAGACTCTTGATTTCTCCAAGAGTGATCTCTTCTAAAGGAATTAAAGACAGAGAAAGAAAGGGTAAAGAATACACCTCAGCCCCAACAAAAAAATATCAGAACTTCCATAGCCAAGAGACAGGACCATGGATCCAGGAGCCCTTTTAGAAGGAAGTGAACCAAGCTCACTGGAATTCACAGATTGTTACTGAGGTTGCTGTAGGTCTGGTCATGGTGGGAATCCTTGCAAAAACCCTCAACCAGTGGCTATTAAAGGAAATGAGAAATCATACTTTGATATCTGTGCATGATAACTCTTATATAGTAATGTCTTATTGAAAAGGGCCTAAATACCTTTACAGTTAGAGGAATGGAAATTTTGTGTCATTAGCACTTGATATCTATGCCTTTGATGAAACCAAAGCAATTTTCTTGGTTCCCTAATAAATTTTTATTAGACTTAACTTGAATCTATTTCACAATAGATAGGGCATCCAATTTTTTTATGAACATGAATTCTACATTTAGAAAATGACCATTTGCTTGGGTAAATGGATGAATATGCAGTGTATGATAATGGGAATTCATTGAGGGGTACAGAAATGCCCTTAATCATCTTTCCATATAGTTTATCTTACATATATAAGAATATAGACAGCTACAGGGAGCATTATAAGATTACTGTACAAGTCTTTTTACCTGAAGACCAGCTGATCTTTTTTCTCTCCAGTTTGATAGATGTTTGTGATTTCCTGTTCAATAGCCCTTGAGGAATAAGTTGAAGAAGTAGTAATTTTCTACCTAGGGTTGCATTTTAGATCCATTATCAGAGGGAGAGGATTATTATATGGTACTGTTGTCCCTCAGAACTTTCAAAGGGAAAATGTTACTGACTAGATAGTTATATAATGATTTATATAATAGAAAGAGCAGTGGGGTTGAAATCAGAAGATACACGAGTATTTGAATTATTTTTTCAAATCTTATCAGGTAAATTATTTAAACCCGCTGAGCCACAGTGAAAATGGGACTGCCTGCCTATGTCACAAAATGGTTGTGAGATTATACTAGATGATATTTGTGAAAGTGCATAAAACTTATAAGAGAGATTTTTTTAAGGAAAATTTATAATAATTCTTTTTGGTTATTTTCCACAGAAAGTGAGTGAGAAGGTTGGAGGAGCTGAAGGAACCAAGCTAGATCATGACTTCAAGGAGATGGAGAGGGTAAGTCTTCACCACACAAAACTCCCTTTGTTACAAAACTGCCCAGCATCCTAAGAGGAGATGGGAGAAGGGAAGGGGAAAATGTCCTCCACTGGTACCTGGGAATACATTTTGTTATTCTTGAAAATTCTCTCTTTTTTAGTGTCTTATTTTAAAACAGAAAATGTGAAGTATCCTGTCATCCCTTTGTACTATCCCAAGAACAGAATGTCAGTGAAGGTGAAGTTCCATCATGTGCTTTTCCTTGTGGATTTTATTATCACTTTTCCAGATAGGGACCACGTGGAGCTGCATTGAAATGTAGGGAGGTGGGAAGAAAGAGAAGGTGGGGAAATGGTGCCTTAAATGTTTTGGGGAAATATTCAGTCACTTTCTGGCTTGAGAAGACATTCCCTACAGGACCGTGCCAGCCATAGGAGCAGGACGATGTGGGGAGAAGGCCATGGTGGGGCCCATCCCACCCTGACTCTCCCTCCTCTTCCGCTGCTGGTTGCACAAGTCAGGTTATTGCTTGGAGCCTCTATGTTTTTATAAATATAAGAAGAGAATATGAGTCACTTTTTGAGGGACTTTTATTAAGGGTGAAAAATAGTGTAAATCCTTTAGCGTTCTGCCTAAAAGTCGGTTCTCAATAAGTGAACCTGGAGGTGAACAGAATATCCCATTTCCTTTTTCTTGTGACATATTGCCATAGTTTCTCTTTTTCTTTTCTTTCACTTTGAGACTGTTTTTAGCAAGTGATACTTAGGCTTATGGTGAAGAGTGTGTATCGCTCTGTGCAAAGAATTATTTTAGGTGTTTAAATCGCATATGGGCAAAGGACCTGGGAATACAAACCCTGTCCTTGAACAGAGAGGATGTCAAAAGCCTGTGATGCCTAGAAATCATATTTTTACTTAGTCCGTTTGAGTTCCAGTAGGCTGCCTCAATTTTGCTATTTCTGCTCTTTGTGGGAAGAGTCCAACAAAGACAATGTCTGGATAGTCTCTGCCTCATGTTTTTTCAGTTTTTCTTCTGATGAGTTCACTGATGCATTTAACAAATTCTTGTTTTGTGCCTCCTGTGAGCCAGGCGTGGAAGGTATGGCTGTGAACAGGATAGACAAGGTTCCTGACTGCATGGAGTTCTTAGTCTAGTGGGAAAGGAAGACTATGGACAAATACCAACCAGCGTGGCAAGGGGAACGAGACATGGCACTAGGGAAGCTTAAAAGAGAGGAAACTCACCCACACAGAGAAGACTTTCCTGTTTAAGTGAAGATGCGGGGGATGAGTGAGAGTTAGAAGAGCCGAGTGTGTTCTGGTGCAGGGAACAACAAATAAGAGAGACTAGGACACGTTTGAGTTCCTGAAAAAAAGATGAGTTGCCAAGAGACAGTAGTCTCGTAAAATGAGACTCTAGTATTTACCCAGCTGATCATTCTAAGTTCTTGAGATGGACGTCACTGATAGGATAGGGACCCACGAGAGAGGAGATTTAATATGAGTCCTCAGTCCCAACCAGGAATCTAGGAAGCCAGCCTGTTACGCCAAATGCCTGACAGCCAGTCGCCCCCACTGGATTGAAGCTGGCATAGGTCCCCATTTCTCATCTCTGGACAGTTCTGAATGCCACCTGGTCATCAACCAGAGCTGGTAGCCATGGCTGTTCATAGTTCTGAAAACAGTATTCTACCTATTCTTCTCCTACAGCATCTGAATCTCCAGACACTGACACACCTGCTCAGAATGACTTGAGTCTGACTTCACCCCCTGTAATATTTGAGTTCTACGCTCATTATGAGCAGCCATGCAAGTCTGTTCCTTTGCACCAACCTCTGTCTACATCTGATCTTCCTTAGTCCTCCCTTATCCTTTGATGTCTCCCTCCACCCTCACCCTGGAGGGAATTTACAGTATGTCACCTGGCCAGTGCCATGTCATTGATGACAGATTAGGCAGGTATTTAGGAATTTAGAGCTAAGGAGTCAGAATTTGAGTTCTGCCTTCATCTGCCAGGGTGAAGGTTTGCTGACAACTAATTTTTATTTCTTAAATTATAGTAAACAGAATAAGAAATTTGTAGAACAGAGTAGAGTTTATAACCCAACAACTAATTGAGGTTTTGAATCCATTCTAATCTTGCAAACTAATTGAAATAAAAGAGTATTTTCCAAGTATTTTATGTCAGGCAAAGACCCAGACATCCCTTGAGTCTGAAGATAAGGTTTATTTCTCCTATTTTCTAGAAAAATAATGAGTTTCTGGAGGTTTATTTCAAAATCTAGATATTCCTACAATAAAGTAAACACTTAGTAATCATTTGAAGAACACCCCTGTGGTTTTGTATTTGGCTTTATATCTGTGTAAATTGGGAGATTTAGATTTCATTGCAGTGTGGAAATTTGTTTTATTCCATTTTATTTCACACATCTGTTGTCTATCAGTGGCTCTATTGAAAATTTTATACTTTTTACCCAAGCTAAATTTGCAATAACAGTAAAGATTTCTGTGGTAATTAGAAAGCACATACTTTGGATTTAGAATATCAAATATTTTATCTCCTGTTAATATGTTTATTACTCACAAAAGTGTTTTAGCTCAATATTCCCAAGGCTACAGAAGAATCATCCTTTTACAGTTGGCTTTCTGATCATAAGGATGTGGAGTAGAGAGAGCTTGTTCAGCTGTATTCTCAGAGGTGCAATTAAACAACAGAATGAAATAAATTAGAGGTTTGCATCAAGCAGCACTACCGGGAGAGAAAAGTGGGGATTCCTAGAAGTTGTTTCTCTAATCAGCCACCGCAGCCACTTTCCTGCTAAGATGCAGTGAAATTACCATTTGTGTCTGTCAGTCCCTGCATCGTCCCCTCCCACAGCTGATTGGGTGAATTTCTGCCGCTTTCTCTGCAGGAACCCTGCCCGGAACCCTTTTTCTCCTCCACTTAAGTGCCTTGCACCAAATTGTTTCTGTGTTCACTTTAAATGGCATCTGTTGCTTACCAGCTTCATTAAACACAAACGAAATTTCTTCTGTGGCACAGATATTGTGTGTGAAGAGCTGCAGACTTTTTGTCAAGCGGAAGTTCTAGAATTTGAGGGACCTCTTGTTCCTTCTCAAATTTCCACCAGTTGCCACAGTGATTCTGCGTTTGTGTGTGTATACTTATGTTCATTAATTCACGAGGAATATCTGTAAATGCCAGGCATTGTGCTGGACACCAGGAATACAAAGACGGTTAAGGCACAGTTCCTACCTTCTAAGAGTTTCCAGTTCTGCTGGAAGAAGTCGGCACATGAATCAGTGGCATGCAGGGCATAGTGCTTGGTGTCCTGGGGTGATGCCCAGGGAAGGCCAGATAGGTCAGTGGGAGCTTCCTAGAGGAGAGAGCAGCTGAGCTAATCCTGGCGTTTCCTCCTGGCCCTGCACATATGGGTAATGCAGCAGTGCAAGCCAAGGGGGATAGTGTCTCGCTTTGCAGTCTGAAAAGCATGCTGGGAAATCCCTTCTGTTGAAACCGGAGGGGCATTAGGGTTAGAAATGTGATTATAGACCATTTTAATAAGAAAGGAATTCTTATTAAGGGGCAGCCTCAAGTTGAAAGAAAAACAGGATGTTGAGAAAGAAAAGAAAGAATGCCATTCCAGAGGAGAGTGAAGAAGAGTGGGTTGTTTGCAGAGGGCGGTGTGGGGAAAGGCTGAGAGAAGGTCCATGGTCATTATCTTCATACATTTTATTAGTCATTGGGTGGGGAAAGGTTAGATCCTATCCAACCTTAAGTGATAGAACTACCCATTGATGGTAGAAACTATGAGGAGATAGAGTCAAGCTCAACATAAGAAAGAACTTTCAACTGTCAGAGCTGTTTAAAAAAAGAGAGAGAGACTGAATTCCCCATCACTGCCCATGTTTAAACAGAGGCTAAACCCACAGTTCTCAGCTGCAATGTGAAACACACTGAGTATCATCTCTTTCGCGTCTTGTGGCAAGTAACTTGTTACTAATGATGCCACTTTTTAATAACATCACTCTAACTTGAATTTTAGTGATTTATCTCAAACGGGAGAGAAAAGAGTAAAGTCCCAACCAGCACACGAAGACTGACACATATCCATGGTGCACCCATGGACATCTGTCATGCCCATGACTTTGTCATAGGTGTGGTGATAAAAGAGATCATGTGGATTTCTGCACTAAGATATTCACTTTCTGGTGAAGAATTGTCAGATGGGAGAGAGCCCCCAATAAGGTATCTTTTTGCTTATCCTGAAATTTAGGGGAGACAAATTTCTTCTCAGTTATGTTTTCAAATATATTTCCAAGCTGATATTCATTAAAGGTAATGCCCCAAAAGATTAGCAAGAGCCCTTTCTGATGTGGCTCAGTAGGTTGGGCGTCATTCCATGCACCAAAAGATTAGCAAGAAAATGCCTTGGGGCACTCTCAGCCAAATGACTCATTTATTTTTGTTTTTCAACACCGTGTTCATTAATCAGACTTTCTGAATACATATGATGACTGCTGAATGGCAGGGGTACATGAACTCTTCATATCAGTAGGGAACATTGTATCGGAGCAGCCTGCATCTGGCTGCCAGAGAAACTTCTGCAGGAAGCTGCTTCATCATGTCTCTCTGACTGGTTTCAGTAGGTGTCCGTATTCAGGGTTCTCGTTGCTTTACGTGAGCGTGTGTGTGCATTCTTAATATGTGTATTCTCTTAACTTCGGTGATAGAAAATTAAGAATTTGAAAAGGTTTTAGTTTTCCACTTGACATTTCAACGTTTTCATTTTGGACAGCCGTTGTGACTTACCCCCTGTCCAGGTGGGTGCTGATTCATCTATTTATTACTGATCATTAAATCCACACACTGTGCTCCATTTTCAGGTGTGTATTTTTTTCTTCAGCTCTGTTCGTGTGTCCCTGTGACCGCATCTGGTGTGAGGCAGTATCTGATGGAATGAAGTTGTATGTTTCAGTCCTTTTGTAGCTCCACAAAGAGTGCTGTGTTCATGTGGATGATATTCAGATGCCTCAAAACAATAACCCCATTCTAGTCAATTCAGTGCCTTTCAGTTCTCTTGTATCTTGTCTCTAAAGACTGAGGCAGCTGGCGAAATGACCAGCCTCATTCATAGATCAGCATGACATACCTTAGTGAAATGAGAACCTCAGCATAGGGATTGGCACACTTTCTCTATAAGTATATTAGGCTTTGTGGGCCACAGGGCCTCTGTGGTCTCTATTGTAACTCCTCACTTTTGCTGTTAAAGAGTAAAAGCAACGATTGACGCTGTCTAAACAATGATGTAGCTATGTTCCAATACAATTAATCTAAGAACACTGAAATTTAAATTTCACATAATTATTATGTGCACTGAAAGAAGAGCCTTCTTTTGAATTTCCCAACCATTTAAAAATGTACCAAAGAACTTATATACGCATATGCATAACCCATGGACACAGACAATAATGTGGTAGGCCTGGGAGGGCCAGATGCAGAGTGGAGGGGGTCATTGGGGGGGGGCAGCTGTAATACTTTCAACAATACAGATGAATGTTAAAAAACAAAAATGTAGAAGTAGGTACTGTCCTGGTTTTTGCCTGCTGGCCAGTGTGCCAACCCTTGCCTTAGCTGAGGAAGAAAAATGTTACAGTGAGTAAAGAGGTTTAGAGAGCTATTTTTCTCGCTACCCAACATTGTAAAGTATAAGACTGCACAGTGGAGGAAGACATTTCTGACTCTAAAGTACAGTAGACCCTTGAACACACAGTTTTGAACTGCACGGGCCCACTTATATGCAGACTTCTTTCAGTAAAACCCTGCACTGTCTCAATCCATGGTTGGGAGTTTGAGGATGCGGAGGGCTGACTGTATGCCTTGATTTATGTCATTTCATACAGGGGACTTGTGCGCCCAGGGATTTTGGTAAATGTGGGATTTGGGGGGGGGGGTCCAGGAAAACCAATTCCTCATGGATACCAAGGAGTAAGTTAAGTTTGGGGGGAGTCAAAAGTTATATGCGGATTTTGACTGCATGGGGGATTGGTACCCCTAACCCCTACGTTGATTAAGGGTCAACTGTATGGACATTTGCTAAAATGTTGGTATTGAGAAAGTTGAAGGAAAAGACCAGAAGAATATATGCCTACGCTTTTACCTTCAGGGGGAAAATTATTTTATGTAGAGTTTTTATTTCCTGTATTCAGGGTGTCCCCCAAAAATGTCTGCACACTTTAGCAGCTGATAGCTCAATTTTGACAATGAAATCTACTTCAATAAACACTGCCTTTATAGTTATTTAAAATGTGTATACATTTTTTGGGACTCCCTATATGTTTAGAGTTCACTTTCTCTAAACAGCCTTCCCTAATGGCTTCCTACCCCTATCCAGACAAGATTAGTTACAGAAATGGAGGCTCAGGGGCTCATTAGAATAGAAGTTGTCATTGAGGACACATCCAAACTCACTTTCAAGTAATGGGAGACTTTGGGCCTTGAGGAAAGCATTAGCCATGTGTCATCAGTTCAAAGTTAAACTCTGCTGCTCTCAACTGGGAAAATCTCTTGCCAGTTATAATAAATTACTTAAGTGGAAATCTTAGTTCGTGTGAATTACACCAGGCCCGTTAACAAGAGGATATGTGCTGGACATTGCCAAATTAGGTTTATAAATAGCTCTCCTAGCAAGTGCCTAACAAGGCACATTCACGGTTCTCCCAGGGTAATGGCCCTCAGCCTGTCCCCGGCTGTCACAGTGTGGCTTAGTTTAGCGAAAGGAGTCCTGACCTTGTTAGTGGGGACAGAGACGAAAAGAAGGTAGAAATTGGCCAGCCTCCTTCCTGCGGGTGGTCACTATACAGTTCTGTTCCTATAGAAACCCTCAGATCCAGGACCTTCAGGACTGCTTTCTCCCCATCAAGGCCACACCAGTCCTGTGACCTCAGGGAGTTCATTTCCCTTGTCTAGGTCCAGACTTGCATATTTAGGAAGTTAAGGCTTGGAGTAGATTCTGCATTCGTCTCTTCCTCCTGTGTTTATGAACTCTGTCTAGTGATTATCTGTCAGAGTAAAATCAAAAGGGAGAGCCTAGTGAATGATTTGCTAGGAGCTGTGTCCTATTTGGGGTATGTCCTGTAAACAAATAATTGTATTGGATAAAGTTGTTTTCAGAGTTGGATTTCAAGTGAAAGTTATTTTGCACTGTGATCAAAAAGGTTTAGCTACAGCCCTGTACTATAATGATGTCTAGTTTAGGTAACTAGGAGTCTGCCTCATTGGGCACAAAGTCTGTAAAGATCTGGGTTGGTGTGGGCTCCTGCCTGGGAGATTTCTGTTAAATCACAGGGGACACTGAGGTTGGTTCTTTTCCTGCTCCCGGGTGCTGAATCCTGCTCTGGGGACCACACTTAATGAATGCTCTAATATGGGTCTCTCTAGTATGTGTGTGTGTGTTTCCCCTGAGAACACTGGCTTTTGCCAAGCTAGTAGCTTCTCTTTATGGAGCAGGAGTAGTTGGCTCTCTATTTACAGCGCCCAGAGGGAGAGGCAGTTCCATACCCAAAATGAGAACCACTTTTCATGCCTCCCTTGGCACCTCCTTGTGGACATTCAGGATTCACACTGCTGGCATCCGGCTTCTGTGGAGAAGCCTGTGTAACAGCGTGCGTGGGAGGGCCTCTTGCACAGAGGCCAGGGTAGAATCGTGCTTGTGGACGAAGTTTCCACAGACCTTGGGGATTTTCAAAGCACAAGCAGAGGATGGGGTGACAGGTGCTTTCCTCCTGGTCCTCTGGGGTGGCCACTGCCAGGTCCCCAAGCCTCATTCGGAGGACAGCTCAAAGCCTTCCAGCCCTGGCGGGCTCTCTCTCTTCACGTTGGGGGATGTTCCTGTTTCCTCTCTTTTTATGAGGAGCATATGCTCTCAGGAAGTAGTGGTTAAGAGCATGGGCTCTAGAGCCGGAGCTGGGCAAGCTTCTTATCCTCTCTGTATCTAGTTCATAGGGTTCCTGAGGATTAAATGGGTAAAGATACTGAAAGCCTTTGGAACCATTTCTGACAAAGAGAACACTTTATGATGATGGTGTTTATCATTATTATTGAGTACAGTGAAAAGGGAAGGTTAGAAATTGGTTAGCCTCCTAACATTGGATAATTTGAGAATATCAAATGGGTCGTGGAGAATTCTGGCACCCTCTCTTAGAAACCTTGACTTTTGAAATTACTTTCTTCCCATCATAGCCACACAAGACCTTGGGATACATAGGACCTCAAATTCTTTAATCTTTGTCATCTAGTCAGCAGGATAGCTGCCCTTTCCTCCCATCACACATGTAACCTGGACTTTCAGCATGTTTGTTCTGCATACAACCTTTGAATTCATTTTCATGACATTTTTTATTTTATTCTTTATTGATTAAGGTATTACATATGTGCCCTTATCCCTCCCATTGCCCCCCACTCCCCCACTCATGCCCTCACCCCCCTAGTGTCTGTGTCCATTGGTTATGCTTATATGATCAACATTTGGTTGATCTCTCCCCCTTCCCCCTTCCTCCCACCCTCCCCTGCCTTCCCTCTGAGGTTTGACAGTCTGATCGATGCTTCTCTGTCTCTGGAGTACATAGAGGTTGATTGGCATTTGCTGGTGCTGAACCTCCACGTGTGGCCGTAGAAGTCCTCATTGCACAACCCCAGGGGACCATTCTCACTTCAGAACTAAATTCTGCTTAGCACATACTCAAATCCAAAATATGTTAAAACTCAATTAGACCAAAAGGACATGGCACAGGGTTCATATGTAGGCAGGCACCTTTTAAGTAGGAGTGTTTTAAATGCATTTTTATACCATGATGACTTCACAGGAGAAAGTGATTTCCTCTATTAATCCCAGTTATAGCAAACTTCTTTACACACACAGTAGTATGACTGACAGTTTAGTAACTATTAAAAAACCAAACGAAAAAATAAAATCTTCTGGTGGGTTATGGCTTGGTTTCAGATAATGAAAGAGAAGGAGGCTTACCACATCCATGAAAGGATGATTTTATAAGGAGGCACAGTGATGATGCAGAACTTTTATACAATTGAGGGAAGAGCCCTTGAACTCCAGTTAACAAAACAAAACCAAAAAACCCAAAACAAAACAAAAATTCCCCATGCACTTAATTGATATCTGAAATTCTGTCATCAAAAATGAGTTCCTTTCACTCATACCTCTATCATGTTATATGCAAAGAGGGTGCATTTATTCCCACTAGTCATTTCCCTTCTAGAGTGAATGAATGGACCAGGCATGTTGGTAACAAAGGATTTCATGGGGGAATGCAGAGAGGACCTAAGTGAAATGAATAACCTCTCCAACAGACAGAGGATATGGTGACCAGCTGGATACAAATACTGACCATTCAAAATTGTGCAGGGGTGGGCTCTAGCACCAGGACTTTTATTCAGAATTAACCAAACGTTCAAGGACTGATTAGAAGTGTTTGAGCAAGATTTTTATATACTCGGGATGTTCTCAGCAGTTAAATAAAAAACTTTCTGTCTCTTACTTGAATAAACAGTTGATGCTGCATTTTTCTTTCTTTAGGGCAGTGAAACTTGTCACCATTCCCAGCCCCCTACAGACGTTCAGTAAATGCCTTGGGGGTAGAATATGATTCCTTAATTCTGCTTGTTTAATTTTTATTTACATTTATTTTGTGCTGAATTTATTCCGGGGCCATAAATGCTTGTTTCTTCTGGGATATCTTTTTCTCCTGTGCAACCTCTTCTGGTTTAGGAACAGTTTGCTCTTTTTCAATATGGATCATCTCAGCGTGGCAGGGTGAGCTCCTGTTAATCCTGCTATGAGCTCTGTAAATCCGGGGCTTACCTGGGGATTTTGTTTACCTGGATGTGCTCCATGACCAGAACATCTACATCAAAAAATTTAAGTTCAGCATTGCTCTGCATTTTTAAGCATGGGCAGCCCAAATCCTGTACTCTTCCTGGGTCATGGGACCTGTGTCCAGCCCCACCATTTGGCCTGGGCACCCCTACCAACCCAGCCTTGTGATGACAGCATGGCGATGTATTGTAATCTCTTCTGTGAAGTGACGTCATTCAGAGACAGTGGAATTTTGAAAATGCATACTTTCAATGGCCTGGGCAGTTTCACCAATGTTCTTAAAGTGAACACAAAGATTTGAAATTCTTTTTTTTTTAGAATTATAATCATTCATTCATTTATTCATTTTTATTGTTGAGGGTATTATAGATGTCCCCCATCTCCCCCCCCGTCCCCGCCTCTGCCAGGCTCCCACCTGACCCTAGGCCTTCCTTCTTTATTTTTTTCTGGGTCGGTTGAATATCGAACCATTTTTAGAGATCATCTCAAGCTTTTTATGGGAAGAGAGGCTATCCTCACCTTATTTTGCCAGAAGACAATGAAGTATATTTTGAAATATATTTTAGGAAATGACCAGTGTCCTCTTCAGGTGAAGTAGGCTTTCCAGTCTCAGTAGATCACATGGGATGCAAAGCCATCCTCACTCCTCACAGCCCTCAGCCCCTCCCCTTCCGCTCAGGACTTGTCCTTACTCTGTTGCATTGCCAGTAGTTCTGTATCTACTCAAGGGAAAACTAAGATTCTAACGCTAATGGTCTTTGTCATTTAGAATATTAATTTTCTCATTTCAGAAAGTGGATGTCACCAGCAGGGCTGTGATGGAAATAATGACTAAAACAATTGAATACCTTCAACCCAATCCAGGTAAGGGGTCACTTTACAAGTTGAGGGTATCCCTCCAGGTAACCTGTAAGCTTCTCTTCGAGAGGCATTTTAGGTTTGTTGTACTTCTGCTTCCTCAGCCCACTTTTCTGAAGGGTCATTGACTTCAGGTATAGCACTTTCACCTGGGATGCGGGTACTTTTTAAGGCTCACATTGAAGTGACTGGGGGATTCTGTAGTTTTTTATCTGACTGTGGTGTATTTAACAGACTACATTGTGTGGACGGCTTGGGTGGCACGTAATGTCAGGATAGCTGTAAGATGTTATTAATGCTACATTAATTTTCAAGGGATGATAAGAAAGAAAATTAGGATAATATTAAGATAAGAAATAGTAATTCCCAGAAGGTGTGAAAAGATAGGAGGTTGAATAATTTCTTTGAAGAGAGTTTTTGTTCATACTGCTTCACTACAGTCTTTAGAGGGTTGTTTTGTTTGTTTGTTTTTTAAAAAATATATTTTTATTAATTCCAGAGAGAAAGGGAGAGGGAAAGAGAGATAGAAACATCAATGATTAGAGAGAACATTGATCAGCTGCCTCCTGCATGCCCTACGCTAGGGATCAAGCCCACAGCCCGACATATGCCCTGACCGGAAATCGAAATGTGACCTCCTGGTTCATAGGTCAGCGGTCAACCACCGAGCCATGCTGGCTGGGCTGGAGGGTCGTTTTTAATTCTGATTCCTCTCCAAGCACAGCACAGATCAGCATTTGCTCCTGCTAATGTGGTAGACCTTGAGAAAAGGAAGTTATAGAGGTAATGGAGCTCTGCCTTGGAAAGAGAACCAGGCAGAACTGGAGCCATCTCTGAAGGCATGAAGTGTAACAGAGCAAAGCAGCCGACATTATCACCCTCCTTCTCCCTCTTCTTTCTGCATAGCAGTTTGTAACCTAGAGTATAGAGACCTGACACAAGGCTGAATGTATTTAAGTGAAATGCAATTGTTATTT
The DNA here is from genome assembly GCF_000147115.1 of Myotis lucifugus. Taxonomy (NCBI): domain Eukaryota; kingdom Metazoa; phylum Chordata; class Mammalia; order Chiroptera; family Vespertilionidae; genus Myotis; species Myotis lucifugus. The sequence goes on along the minus strand of NW_005871192.1, from coordinate 1,444,731 downwards.
GGAAAACTGCTTACTCTTGAGACCAGTTTCTTTGAGAATTGCAAGTTGGGATTTCAGTATCTTTGGTGGTCCTAGGGAAGATGGCCCGGGCATTGGGCCAACCTCCATGTGCTTGGATAGTGAGCATTAGTGGCAAGAGATAAGAAAAGGAAAGGTGTGGGATAAAAGGAAGAGGCCAGTGCAGTAGGCAGTGCTGACTAGCTCTCTACTGCCTCCTGCTGCCAGCTGCAGTTTCACTCAGCCTTTGTTTACCTAGGATAGTAGAGCTGTTTTGAAGATGAACAAACTCTGTGGAAATAACGTTTCTATTTTTGTTTTTCTTCTTAAACTACATCAGAGATGGGATTATGTGAGGAAGGGAAATCTATAAGTAATATGGTGGTAAGCTATAGGAACCAGGCAATGGACCAAATGGTTAGGAAATTAGGAAAAGAATAGCAAAAATCAAGTTTCTAAGTTTTACCTAGAGCCTTCTTCATGACCTTTATATTCCACAGAAATGCAAGGATCTCTTAAATGTACCTGTAGTCCTTAGTACTTAAACAACTGTAAGAAGTCAGGTTCTGAGAAGGGAACTACTCACCCTGCCTCGCCATAAGAAGTCATACAGGGGCAAGAAATGTTTGTCTTTATCTTTACGTAGAACTTGGAAGTGCCCTTTGATTTCTTGGGATATACACATGAATTGTGCTAGTAACTCATTGCAAGGCCAAGATAAACATAGGGTAAGGGAAGAAAAACATAGTACTTATTGAGCACTAACGTATTTTCAGCACCGTGCTCGTTATATACACAAAGCCATCTCTAAAAGTAACCTTTTTTTTCTGATGGCAAAAGTAGAACACAGTTGAACAAATCATAGTATAGAAAAGGGATTTAATATCTACTGTGGTACTAAAACTCAGTAGGGACCCATCACAGTTCCTGGGTACAATAGAACACAGTAGGTAGGTACAGTCCCCCCAAATTCAGGGCCACCCAGAACCTCAGAATGTGACCTTACTTGGAAACAGATTTATTTTCAAATGTAATTAGTTAATGATCTTGAGATTAACACTCATTCTGGAGTTCGGGTAAGCCCTAAATCCAAGGACTGGTATCTAGCTGAGACAAGAGGACACAGAGTTACCGGGAAGAAAGCCGTGTGAAGGTGGAGGCAGACATTGGAGTGATGCCGCCCTACGCCAAGGAATGCCAGGAGCTCCCGGGAGCTGGGAGAGGCAAGGAAGGATTCTCCCAGAAGGCCTCTGGAAAGAACCAACCCTGCTGACACCTTGACTTCAGGGTTTTAGGCCCTTGAACTTTGAAAGAGTACATTTCTCTTGTTTTCATTTGTTCATGCTAATTTGTTATGGCAGCACCAGAAAACAAATACAGGAGGCTAGCCTCGTTTCATGCATGAAAAAACAAGGGCCAGAGAATTTAAGAAACTTTCCCAAGTTTATACACTGAGGAGGGGATGGAGCCAGGATGGGACCCCAGTGTGACTGCTTCCTAAGCCTGTGTACTTTACGGTGATGGTGCTGCCTCTGAGAAGGATGGGCTCACCTTCACTTCGGTGGGAAGGGACATTCGCTGTCAGAGTGGTGCAGCGGGAATTCAGAAAGGAAACAAATGGTGGGGTTGAGGCATTCCTATTTAATTTTTTAATTTATTTTATTTATTTCAGAGAGGAAGGGAGAGGGAGAGAGATAGAAACATCAATGATGCAAGAGAACCATTGATTGGCTGCCTCCTGAATGCCCCCAACTGGGGATCTAGCCTGCAACCCTTCAGTCCACAGGCCAATGCACTACCTACTGAGCCAAACCAACTAGGGTGAGGCATTTTTATTTTAATAGAAAGGATTATAGGAAGAGGTAATTGGGGGAGATTTACATTTTTAGAAATGACACATTTTTAATAGAATGTTGAATGTGCTTTGTAGCTGCCAATATATTAGATTATGGTTATTTGCAATTGAACGGGTATCTGCCATCCAGGAGAACAGTAAGGGCCATCACCAGGCAATCCCAGGTTGGTTCCAGAAAAGCAGTTACATATGGGCAGGCCACATGCATATGCAAATAAGTGTCATCCAGAAGAGTTCAGAACAACCCAAAAGTTCATAGACTCATTCTATAGAATGTAGATAATCTGTGCTTAATTTGTTTATGATAGATATGATTTCATTCCTCCATGGATTTCTTGCCTTGAGAGCAGACACTGGCTATGGTGTTCTTGAAAGATGCTGGCAGGTCACATACACTTGTTCAGAACCCAAATGTCCTTGAGAAGGGACACAAGAATGTAGCAAATACCGAGGGGCACCCAGTTCTTGGGCACAAAAAAAGCCTCTCTGTGACCCCAGGAGCCCGTCAACCAATACGGGTGGGTGCTGGTCCAGAATAAGCACTATTGGCTGGGGTGAAGACAGGGGCTGACTTCAGGTAGCAGTTCCGTGGCCAGGCCAGAGGAATCGGTGGGAGTTAATGCTCAGAGGGCACTTGGAGAGTAACTTGTGTTAGATGAATACTCCAGGATGCTTTCTGCTTTTCAGATCTTGTGTTTGTAGATCAGACACATCTCTTTTATTTTTGAAACTTAGTGTTATTGAAACGATGACCAAAGAGAGTTTGATTAATTTTTATGAATTTGTTGGTGCGCTCTGTGCAGGTCCTACATCCACTCTTACCCACCTCCAGAGCAATATTTTTTTTAATAATTTTTATCAAGTTCTCTATATTGCACTGTGTGCCTACCACCTAAAGTCAAACCATCTTCCATCAACATATATTAGGCCCCCTCTAAATTCCCCACCCCCACTCCCTCCCCTCTGGTTACTGCCACACTGTTGTCTGTCTGTCCAAAGCGATATTTTTAAAAGGCAAATCTGATCACATCATTATCTTGCATAAAACCCTTCAGTGGCTTTTCATTGCTTTTAGGATTAAGCTGAAAATGTTTAACATGGCTTAGAAGGCCCTCCCTTCATGGTCAGCCTGCCCTTTCTCCTCCACGTTGCCAGGCAAACAGTTCCCACAGGTCCAGTGTAAAGGTTACGTAGAAGCCTTCCTTGACCCACAACAACATTAGGTTCCCCAGTCAACGTCCCTCTCATGATTCCAGCTGCTTTTCCCTGGTGGCACTTGCCAGTTATTGTAATTGTGTCATGTGTGTGCTTTTGTTTGTCCTCTCCGGTAAGGACAGGACTGTGCCTGTCTGACTCACCACTGCATGTCCGGCCCCCGGCTCAAGTCTGTCAGCCAGCGGCACTTGGATATTTGAGTAAATGCATTATGAAGCACAATGTACAGCCAGTGCCTAATGTGATAAAATTGCTCTAATACAAAGAACAGGAAGGGAAGCTCTTCCTTCTCCCTAAGTCATCAGCTTTACCCAGGTAACCAACACTTATCAAATGCATTCACTTTTATTTTTTTATTTTAAAAAAAATATATTTTATTGATTTTTTACAGAGAGGAAGGGAGAGGGATAGAGATTTAGAAACATTGATGAGAGAGAAACATCAATCAGCTGCCTCTTGCACACCCCCTACTGGGGATGTGCCCACAACCAAGGTACATGCCCTTGACCAGAATCAAACCTGGGACCCTTCAGTCCACAGACCGACGCTCTATCCACTGAGCCAAACCGGTTAGGGCTGCATTCACTTTTATGTGAAGACCAATTTGAGATGCAGTGCAGGTAGAAACAGGACCGAAATTGAGCCCCTGCTCTCCGGGACTTCACAGCCTAACTGCATAAGGTACATACACTCTGAGGAGAGTGGCCCCGAGGGCTTCCCAGCCACTTCCTTCTGGAAATGCCAGCTAACTGATGAGGTGAGGAGGGTGCATGGGGTCACAGGTCCACAGGTATGCCCTGTGAAGCAGGGCTTGTGAGAACATAGAACAGAGAGCTGTAAAGTCTTTCACTTTGGATTGTGAAATTATTCTAACAGGAGCAGTATAAACCAGTACAAATTTCTAACCTGCTTAGATAAATAATTTGAACATGGCAAATAATGTGCACAAATACCATTTTCTTGATTGTGAACTGCAATTCTCTATCAGTAAAATATCCACAGAAGATATAAATCCATTTCCCTTTTTAAAATAAATATATTTATTGATTTCAGAGAGGAAAGGAGAGGGAGAGAGAGATAGAAACATCATTGATGAGAGAATACTTGATTAGCTACCTCCTGCACACCCCCTACTAGGGATCCAGCCCTAACCAGGAATCGAACCATGGCTTCCTGGTTAATAGGTTGATGCTCAACCACTGAGCCACATCCACTGGGCAGTTTTGTTAGTTGAGTATCTGATACCTTCTGGGGAAAATGCACTAAGTTAGCATTCTCCAGTAGAAATAGGATGCAAGCCATGTGCATAATTTTGAATTTCCTAGAAGCCACATTAAGAAAGTGAAAAGAAAGGTAAACTTTACTTTAATAATATATTTTACTTAACTAAATATATCCAAAATATTAACCAAATTTTTAAAAATATTAAGAAAAAATTTTCTTGTACTAATTTTTGAAATTTCATGGTTTTACACTCACGGCCCATATCGGTTTGGACTGGCCACATTTTAAATACTAGATTGCCCCGTGTGGCCAGTGGGTCCCATTATAGACAGCGGAGGATTAGTTTTCTCTTCAGCCTGTCGATTATAGTTTGATATGTGCTTGATGTTTAGCTCCTCGGATTTTGTCTATTAGTGGTTGTTTTTTTCAGTGGGGAAATGGACTCTTGATTTTGGATCAGGGTATTTTTAAGTGTTTTTGTCTTTTTTTTAATCCCCCTGCAAATCTATTGCATGGCACTGCACTGGGGACTTTCCCCTTAAGTAGAATACTAGTCGTGGCTGGACCGGGCTGTTTCCCTCCCAGCCATAGCATGCTGGCTATGCCAGGGGCTTTCTCGGTTTGCACTGAAAGGTTATACTGGCCCGTATATTTCAATCCAATGCAGATTTCCTAGAGGTGAAGAGCAAAAGCCGTTTGACCATGAAAACCGCTGTGCATAGTTGGGGTTTGGTTCTCTACAGAAATGCTTTCCCCTTGAATGGACGCCTACATGGTCTAGCTTTCTCCAGCAGGCCTGTGGTGGGAGCAGTAAACCGCGGTCCTCAGATACCTATTCAGAATCTTTCCATCGTAAATTCAGATCTCACTGGTGGAATGTTGCCTGTGGAACTAAAAGTTTGCTGCATTGATTTTAAAGTAAGATATTAATCCTTGAGATGATATAATATCAATATTATTAAGCTTCTTGCCCACAGGCTTCCCTCTTAGTTATTTTATTCCAAAGATGGGTAAAGATAGTGATTATAAGCTTCTTGGTGGTAGTAGAATTGGAAATCAATACATGTTACCACTTGGATTGCGGGAAACGAGTTAAGTCGGCTCGCATGAATTGCGCGTACTCCGCGGGAGCCGTCTTAAACTCGGTTCATATAGATTTGCGGTGGAGTGCGGGAAACGTGTAAACTCGGGCCGATTGTAACTGCGTATTACCAAATATTTCATTTCAGTCGAACCCATACTTCAAAAGATATAGGCATTTTAACGCGCCATCTTATATTTTGGCGGGAAATTCACCCGACACCGAAGTGTTACTTGACTTTCCTGTATTCAAATCCTGGGCTCCACAACCGAGTGGAGGAGCTGGGTTTCCTGGAGGGCATTTTTACTGTGTCCATCTTCTCATCTTTCGGGGCGTATTTAGCTGCATGCATGGGACCCTATTTCCCTCAGTATGTCTACGGAATAGGGGCATAAATGAACATGTCCATCCTTTGCTTAAGGAATAGGAGGTGTGTCATAGCCAGAGCTTTTCCAAATCCTGACATTGAAAAGTAATCCATAAAGGTCAGGTTTACTCAAGTGATTTTGAGGAAAATGTTGCTAACACAAAGGTATAAGAGACTTTCAGAGAAGAACATGTTAAAGGGAATTGTAAGTCAGGTGATACGTGGTATAATTCATATACCATAAGTAATGAAAAGGCTGGGGGGGGTTGTGATTTTTACTACATCTTTGGGGAAGATATTGAAAATTAATAAGTTTCTAATATATTTGAGGCACCTTGAGCAATCAATTTTAAGTAGGCTGGGATTGGTGAATTAATAATACTCATTCACTGTGTCTCTAAAGACAGTGAAAGCCAGACCTTACTTAAAATGTAATTAATCATAGCAGAGATATTCTGCATTTAAAGATATTGCACAGATATGGAAAAGTAGGCTGATGGAGTCTCACTTTATCAGTCTGAGCTGCATGTGGTGGTCCCTGCGTGCTCTGTGTCTCCACGTCTGTCTTCCTCTTCCTCCTACTGCAGCCTCACCGGCCTTTCCATCTCTCCCATGCTTCAAGCTCTTCCCTGCATGAGGACTGTGCACTGGCTGAACCCTTCCTGGAATACCCACCTGCCCTACGTGACACCTGTCTTCTTACTCAGCTTCCTCTCACCTCCTCTGAGAGGCATTCCATGAGCCCCTGTCTACACAGGCCTGCTCCACAGACCTCTCCAGTCATTTCCCACTTACAGTGTCATTGAAAGTTCTCATCATGAATTACAAGGTCCAATGGTCTGACTTCATTTCCTACATTCCTACCGATCTCCCTCTCGCTCCCGCTGCAGCAGCCAGCATGGACAACCTTCCACTGTTCCTCATACCCACGGGCACCTCACTCATCTGACCACACTGGTCCTTCTGCCCAAATCTCCTCCTCTCCACGCCTCCTCAACTCAGTCTCCACTCAGGCTCTGCTCAGATGGCATTGCATGTGTGTGGCTTTCCCAACCCTTATTTCAAACCTTGCCTGTCAGCACTCTCTGAGCCCTTCCCTCATGGTACTTTCCTTCGTGGCTTTTATCACTACTTAAATGTTTATTACATTTTACTTTTTAAGGTGTGGCTTGTCTTTGCCACCGTAAAGCAGGAGGCCCTCAGTGCAGGGCTGTTGTTTGCACACTACAGTCAGAGAGCCCGTTCTTATCTTTTATTGTCCTTATCGCAGTATTTACTTTCATGTCATTTTTATTTGTTCACGCTACAGCTACCTCCATTCTCACTCCCATTTTACATTCTCCACATAGCAGCCATTCCTCTGCTTATTGCATAGACCTCTGTTGTCCACACCCTTGTACAATCCCCCCCTCCTCCCTGGTGTAGGTGGGATTTGTGACTTGCTTCTAACAGGTAGAATTGCCAAAGGTGATGGGATTGAACACTCACCACCCCCTTGGTTAGATTATATTACATGGCAAAGTTGGTGGGATGTCCCTCCCATGATCATCTATAATAATAAAAGTGTAATATGCTAATTAGACCTGGTGACCTTGTGGACGAAGGTAGGGCTGCTAGGGAAGCCTGGATCCTGGGTGCCAGAGGGAAGCCAGTGCCAGCAGCCGGGGGAAGGAAGGCCTACTCTTGCACGAATTTCGTGCATCAGGCCTCTGCCTTAGTAGACTGGAGGGAGAGAGGTTCTCTTGCTGGCCTAGGAGAAGCAGACTGCCATGTGTGACTACCTGAGGAGAGGGCCAGGGGTCAGGGCACTGAGTGTGGCTTCTAGGACCTAAGAGTGGCCACTGGCCCACAGCTAGTAAGGAGCCAGGGCCTCAATCCTACCACCATAAGGGTGTGACATTGTCAAAAACCTGAGTAAGCTCAGAAGCCAAAGCTTCCTTACTCTGGCTTCTGGATAATGGGGAAGCCTGGCCCAGCCCTTCACTATAGACTTAAGAGACCCTGAATAGAAGACGCAGGTCACGCCTGGACTTCTAAGGACACTGTGAGATACATATGTGCTGTTTGGGCCACTAGTGTGGGACTTTGTGATGCAGCTTAGCACATACACTGTGGCTGTTGGTTCCTCAGAGCTCCTATTTCAGCAGATCACTGCTGGGCCACCGGGCCACTTGCTCTGATCCCTCTTAGTCCCTGGATACCTTACATTGAAGGAGGAGATAAATTGGGAAAACCTGTCACATTGTTTCAGCTTAGGATGAAGTTTTCTGAACCCTCTAGGGCAGGGGTGGGGACCCTTTCTTCTGCCTCGGGCCATTAATAACATCATTCTCTTAATATAAATTTATGTTGCTGTGAAAAAGGCTCCTACATTTATTGAATTTTGAGTCCTGCCTGTGGTTGCCTAGGCAGGGCCAGACCAAATGATTGTGTGGGCCTTACATGGCCCACGGGCTGGACATTCCCCACCCCTGCCCGAGGGGGTGGTTGGACAGGTCCACTCTATGCTAAGACTGAAGATATGTTTGACACCTGAGAAGTAAAAGCTCCTGGCACGGTGCCCGACACTTTTTAGTGGCTCAAGAAATGTCCCTCAGCTTCTCTTCCCAGTGGCTTGCAGCCCCACCTGAGGGCATCTCAGGTGCTTCCCCAGGATTCTCCCACAGGGAAGGTCTCCAGGGGAAATCACTGCAGGACCCTCTCCCAAACAATATCATTGTGCCAAGCACCTACCCTCCCTCTGCTCCGAAAGCCTGGAGAAGCAACGGCTCATTATGTATTCAAATTGTAAGAATCATGTTATGCTCCGGTGGTGCAATTGCCTGCTTTCCCAGAATGCACTGTGAGACTTGTGTCAGCGCTTTGCAACACCCTCCTATGATGTTCACTATCCCGCCTCACAGGTTCTCAGGGCTGCTGACATGTACCTTGTCTCGGTGTCTTAAAATACCTCCCGCTGCTTCCTGCTCGTCAGGGGCATAAGAGGGTTCTGTTGCCTTGGAGGGAGGTGTTATATAAATGCTACCATTCTTTGGGTTGAGGGTAGCATGATTTAGTGCGAAAGTGACGTATTTATATGTCAGTGGGCAAATCTGTCTCCTTTCCCAAATCTCTTCTCAGATTTTTCAAAAGAAACTGCAGAGGTTTGAGGAAATTTGCTGACGTCCTCGTTATCATATAAATCTTCTGTGTCCTTTCAGAATTGTTGGTGCCCAAGGCCAGTAAGACGTTGCTCAAAGTTCAGGGAGCAGCAGAGGGTTCGTGTTAGACTTGCAGACGCTCTGAGATTTCACCTGGGAAAACCAGGCCATTTTGCACAATCCCAGGCTGCCAATGTGAAATAGATACTAAAGTGCTAATTCTTGAACGCATTTTGTTGCAAGTACTAAGTCACTTAGTATGATTTGGTGATTTATACTAATATTTCAATTGTAATCCCTGTAATAAATTTTGCCAATTTAGTTTAATTCAGAATTCATTTTTTCCCTCTAACTAAAGACATCATTGAGCTTTGATAGATAAGTAAAGAAGTAGAACTTTAGCTGTTGGTGACCATGTCAATGAAATGGCTATCGATAACATTTTTCTCCTGCCAAAAGGGGGCAAGAGGAGAAAAGAAAGAATATTTGTTTGGTGCCTGCTTTGATTACATTCATCATCTCATTTCACCAACACAGCAATTCTACCAGTAAGTATTATTGCCTCTTACTTATACCCAGGCACACTGAGGCTGAGGGCCAAACACCCTCTCTTCCCTGTAGAGCTGGGGAGCAGCAGAGCAGGAATTTGAACCCTGTCCTATTATTCCTTTGATAGCAGGTGTCCTTTTGTTAGTTAGTTGGAAATGATAATAGAGTCCATTACAGGAGAATACAGTTCTAATATTTTTATCTTCAAAAAGAGGCTGCATTTTCACATTTAAATGCAACTTTGGTCTTCTAAATTTTAACCTTGCTTGTTCACAATCTTTGTTGTATTTAGTAATTAGTTGTCCCTAATGAGATTTGAGAATTTTCCACAAGAAGGAGGCTAAACTCCCTTTTATTTTGCTTGAAATGTCTATTGGGTCTTTCATTTTTTAACTCTTCTTTTTGTAAAGACCCATCAACAAAAACAGAATCATTGGGACATGGTCTAACTGTAGTATTCATTCTCATAGAAATAAAAGCAAAGACAAGGGGGGTTTAAAAAATGAAGAGTGGCCCATGTGTGTCTCCCAGCACAGTGAGCAGAATGCTCTCTGACTCTTCAGCTAGAGAATAAATAAGCTCATTGAGAACAGACTCTCTCAGAATCTCCCTAGCACAGTTCCTTTCACAGAGTAGGTGCTTCGTAAATACTTGTTTTGTTCATTTTATCGCAGAAAAAACACATGTTTAAAAGCAGATTTTTTGTAAATACCGATGCAATCAGGCAGTGCAAATTCAGATTTAGATTTTTTTCTATTTGGGGGGGATACCTAATTATTTCCATTGTAATTTTTTTTTATTGATTCTTACTGATTTGATTTTTCGTATCCCTTTAAGACTCATAATTTAGCTTAAGAACCCTCTTTTGTTGGGAGAAATGAGAGCCGATTTCCTGATTATGGGAGACTGTGTGATCAGTTTTTTATCATTTGTACATCACAAAGATGAATTGTTTCTCAAGAGTCAGAATTAATAAGAGTGAATGGGAAGTGGGATGCCACCTTACTGCGCTTTAAGAAATGGGTTCAGGAGAAATGAAAAGGCCCAGCAGCCTTAGAAATCTTAAAAGCAAGTCTGTGCAAGGGCCACAAGCAGGCCAGATTGCCATCAGCATGAGCTGTTGTCCGGAATCGCCCTGTCAGATCACAGGGTTAGCGTGTAATTAGATCTTATCAGCAACCTTTAGCTCCACTTCAGGGAACAGCGGGCGGCCATTGTGCTTTTAAACAGGGAAGTCTTTTTCCAAGGACTTGAAAAAATGATGTATGCAGAAGAATTTTATTTAAAAAATGCAAACTTTTAAATGAAATTGTTTAGCCCACAATTAATAAGTAAGTTCCCACTGTACACTCAGCCCTGTGTTAGAATTCAGTAAGATGCAGTGTGTCAACTAGTAGCAGGAAACAGACATGCAGAAAAGAGATATAAAGTATCACGTGAGATATGATCCATGCACAGGGCACAGTGCAGACATGAAATGAGGGGAGGGGTCACTCATACTGAAGGGCAGCAGAGGTAAAGGGTGATTGGGAAGGACTTTGTGGAAGAGGCTGCCGGGTGTTGTGTGGGGCAGGTAGACAGAGAGAGGGAAGGCTGTTCCAAGTGGAGGGACATTTCTAGAAACTTCCGGAAACAGAGTGGTTCTTAGTGCGGATCCTTTTATCCATAGTGCTGGACATTCCGCAGATCCTTAGCAGCTGGAAACACACGTTCATTAGTTCTGGGAAATTTTCTTGAACTATTAAAAAACAACAACTCCCCTTCTATTTCTGTGTTCTTCCTTTTCAGAACTTCCATTATTCAGCCTCTAGACCTGGACTGACCCTGATTTTATGCTTTCTGATTCTTTTATCTCATTTTTCTAAATTCTATTTTTTGGGGGGGTGGGGATTTGCTTTACTTTATGATCTATGCGTTCATTGGTGGTTAAATGTTACATTTTATTTAAATTCATATTTAAACTTAAATTATATTTTAATTTCTAAGTGTTGTTCACTGTCTCTTTTTTATTTTATGAATGAGAGTATGTTAGACACCTGAGAATGTTAATAATAATTATTTTCCCCTTCCTGAATGGTTTGTTTCCTATTAATTTCCTTGTTTGTTTTGACTCTCTCATGTTAGTTTTCTACAAAATCTGGTGATAGCAGCTACCATTTTCCATTAGGTATAGGACAGCAAAGTTGGGGGGAGGGGGAGTGAGAGGGGTGAATGATGGAGTTTATTAACTGGAATGGCTTCATTTTAGAGTGATCATCCTGGGATTGTTGTAGTTAGGTCTCTTGGGTTGGTTGAATTCCCCAGAAAAGAGTCTTCTTGTCCCATGCCCAGAGGGCATAAACCTGGCCGCCAGTTCCCTGGGGGATACGTGGAGGAAGTAGGCTGATAAGTCTCACAGTTCTCTATCTCCATTGGCCCTAATGCCTTGGTTCAGTGTGGAATCCCTCCCTCAGCAGAGACAGGTGTCTTCTCTCTTAAAAAATATTTGATTGCTATACTTTTTATGCAACCAAAGAAACAAATTTTCTAGTCCCTGTTCTCTGTGAGCTTCAAAAGGCTCCCCGTCACATGCGCCTAAGGATGTGACCTGAGTCTCTTGTGGGAACCACTGCCATGAGCGTATACTAGTTTCCCGGATATCCATTCATTCATTTAGTATTTTCTTCAATACATGTGTGTGTTAAACATCTGTGTGAACGGCTTTATGCCCATCCTCTTGGGGAGATACATAGGGCAGCATACCAGGATCCTGCTCTCCCGGACCAGGGGAGGGATTGCTCTCAGGAAGCTGTTTCTGTGGTAAACCCGGGGGGGCGGGGGGGGCACTTGAACTAGGCTAGTGAAGGTGGGAAAGATAAGACAGGAGCATAGTCAGAGAGCTTGTGACAATTTGTGAGAAAGTGTAAAGCTGTGGGGGAGGAGGGGATAGAGCAGCGGTTCTCAACCTGTGGGTCGGGACCCTTTGGCGGTCGAACGACCCTTTCACAGGGGTCGCCTAAGACCATCCTGCATATCAGATATTTACGATTCATAACAGTAGCAACATTATGGTTGGGTCACAACATGAGGAACTGTATTTAAAGGGCCAGAAGGTTGAGAACCACTGGGATAGAGTGAAAGGTCCCTTTAGAAGCGAAGAGGAGGACCCCTGAAGGCACACCCAACTTGGTGAAGCAATCCAGGCTGAGACCATGGTATACGGATTCTAGGCTGTTCAATTTATATTTTTCAGGCTTACTCTCTGCTTTTTTAAAAGTACTGCTTTTATAAATCATTTTAAAATGATGATGTTAACATTTAAAAATGGTTAATTCTGAAGTCTCTTCATTTTTATTTTCCAGAACACAGAAGTTTTGCTAACCCAGGGTTCGTAATACATATTTAATGAGTTTGTGAATGAATTTACAAGCAGTCTCTTCAAAAGTGTGGGTTATTAGGTATTTTAGATGATTTGCAGAAATAGATAAAATAATAGAATATGATTTCCTTCCCCCTTCTCATTAGACTGTAGAATATTTTCAAGATGTTCTTAAGTAATTAAGAGAAGAATACTGCTCTCCATAATTGAACAACATTCAAAATGATGAATATGAAAATCAGCCACAGTATATTAAAACCATTATAATTACTTTTGGTAATTACTTACCAGAAGACAACTCTTAACAGAACCAAGATATAAGCACAGATCAACAACCAGCTTTTGCTAAAGGAATGAGTCTGTAGAGTAGAAAATGGCCAACACAGGATTGGAAGCGATTAGCCGCCATGTGTGGTTTCCTTACTCTCTCTTTGATCTCCACTGGTCTCCTTTCTTTCTCTCCATTTGTTACTTCTATTGTCTGCTATTTGTTCCTCATAAGATTTTGAGAGAGTTTAGTGATTTAAAAAATATATGCCTATGCCTGTGTCTACCTCTACTCCCCCCCCCCCCCAGCCCGCTCTCTTCCCTGTGGATCAGACTCCACATGTTATCGATGAAGAACCTGAAGCTAGGAAGGTGGAGGTGCAGGTTTTAGTAGCTGAGCTGGTTTATAGACTGGTTAAGGCCTGATTCTTCATTCAGCCCTGTTTCTGCTTTATTGTACGGCCTACTCTGAAAGGGTGGTAAAGGCCTGGGGTGGAGTGGGAACTGGGTGGAGGGGGGCAATGGGGGAAAGCAGGGGTACATCTGTAATATTCTCAACAATAAAGATAAAAATTTTTTTTTTTTTAAAAAAAGCCTGTTCTCTCTTTGCCTTCAGCTTCCAGAGCTAAACTCAGTATGATCAACACAATGTCCAAAATCCGTGGGCAGGAGAAAGGGCCCGGCTACCCGCAGGCGGAAGCACTGCTGGCAGAGGCCATGCTCAAGTTCGGGAGAGAGCTCGGAGATGACTGCAACTTTGGTAATGAGCGCTCGCTCACGTTTTCACTCACGCGTCTGTCCATGGGGATTTTGGTGCCAGTAAGAAACTTCCTAGGAAATCAGTCACGCTGTTTTATATTTCCATTCTCAGTTTTAGATCCTGTACACATGGGACAAAAAAAAATTGTTTTCAGGGTTATTTCATCATTTTCAGTGTGGTTTGTTGTAGGGGTTTTATTTATTTTCTTATTCTCTGATGAGATGCCAATCTTTACAGTAGCTGACTGCCATCTCCAGATGCCTGGACGCTTACTCTGGAGTTTTTCTGGTAGTGACTGGAAATTGAGGCAGAGCAAACAGTCCCAGTGAGCATGAATTAACACAATGCCCCCTGAGCTTTCTCTTAGATCTCTGCTCTTTTGTATGTGGTGTCAACTTCTTTTTCTTTTTTTTTTTTTTTACATATTTTTTCTCGATTTCCAAGAGGAAGGGAGAGGGTGAGAGAAAAACATCAATGATGAGAGAGAATCATTGATTGGCTGCCACCTTCCTGCCCCCTACTGGGGATTGAGCCCACAACTCAGGCATGTGCCCTTGACTGGAATCGAACCCAGGACCCTCCAGTCCACAAGCCACACTCTGTCTACTGAGCCAAACCAGCTACCTCAGATGAGATGGTTTATTCCTTTATCCTCTGGCCCTCAGCTACTATACTGAACACCTTCCATTTTCATTCCCTTGTGATGTGAGATCTTAGCAAATGATGGCCTTTTTGGCTGTACCCTGCTTATTGCTCCTGAGAAATGTATTGGCCTTAACCAGGAAAGCTGGCAATTAAAAGAGAGGGCAGGGAGCTTCCCAAATTATTTCCAAATTTTATAAGAGATAGCACCCCCTTAGGGGGCACTGAGTCTGTTAAGAGATAGCACCCCCTTAAGGGGCACGGAGTCTTGCCTGTATGAACTGCCGTAGGTAGAAAGAACATTGTTCTCTGAAAGGTGTTCCATACTGTCTCTCTTCAGGACACATGGGGTTTCTTCTGTGATGGGCACTATCCATGCAAACGCATTCTACGTGTCTGTTCTGTAACATACAAGAGCTTCGTTCTCCCCTTCCAGGCCCTGCGCTCGGTGAGGTGGGGGAGGCCATGCGGGAGCTCTCGGAGGTGAAAGACTCCTTGGACATGGAGGTGAAGCAGAACTTCATTGACCCCCTTCAGAACCTTCATGACAAAGACCTGAGGGAGATCCAGGTACCTGTCACCAGTCCTTGGGAAGTGGGCAGTTTGGATTGTGTAGGTGAGGGACCCTTTTTCTTTAGAAAACATTTTTTTGAACGTTTTGTGCACGTTGTCAGTACTGGGCACGTGAATTGCAAAGCAGCCCAGCAAAATAAATGAGAGAAACCAGAAATGCAAGACTTTTTGTCCCACTACTATGCCCGTGCCGCTCATGGACATGACATTTGACTTCTCCACATTTAATTTTCAAGATTTCTTAAGCTTTTTTCCTCCAGAAGGATGATATCCTTTCCCTGATGACACACAATTTTATTAGTTCTCTGGTTTTCTGGGCTGATTTTATCCTCTAAAATGCTAGCTGCACTAGTTGTTAACTTAAATAGTTATTCTGTCACTCTATAAACACACATTTTCATATTTTCATAACAGTTGCTAGGATTGAGAAAGGGTACACAACTGTTCTCTTGGTAAAACATGTAGAAAGTTGAGCTATTCCAAATGAAGTTCAATGAGCTTTACCTTTGACTAGGTGTATAATGTTTGCTCATTCGTTCCTTCAACAAATATTTGTTGAACTGTCTGAAATTTAATTTCCTTTACTGTGACATGAGCTGCCATACCTTGAAGTCTCCCCGATCTCCTTATTCTGGCCTAAATTTCCTTCAGCCCTACCACTGGCTCAAGGTTGCACCGTTAGTAAGGGGTAGACTCACTCTCAACCTAAAATATAACTGACTCCAGAACACTGCCCTACAGCTGACACAAGTTCAGATGTTTTACAAGAATTTTCCTCCCAAAGGAGCGAACATTTAGCTTTGGGTCAGAGCATGGATTGAGGGAAGGTCTAGGACAAGCATGTCAAACTCGCAGCCCGTGGGCTGCATGCGGCCCACAACGAATATTTTTGCGGCCCAGCCAATATAACGGTATGTAAGAAACGTTTTAATAAAAATCTCGTAACTTAATTTTTACAATGACTGTTATACATAATTATTAATAACAAACTACAACGTTCACTAATGACTGATGACTATTATCGTGTTGCATTCATTTCCCTTATGTGCCTTACATGCAAGCGCACCATTTCTCGCCACTAATACTAGCAGCGAATATTTTAACAGCCAATTGCCACATCATTAGTCTTGTTTGGTGTGCATAACAGGAAATATTTTGCTTTCGGAGAACAAGAAAAATAGGTTTATTTGCATTAGTTATTAGTTTGTGCAGTTATTCAGTGTCTGGTAAGTTAATGTTCAAGAAAAAAATACTAATTTTTATTAAAATGTTCTATTATTTTATGTTAACGATGTCTCATTTATTTGAGCCCTTTATATTCAGCACATTTCTATCTAAATAAACCTATGTTTCTATGAAAATTGAAGCTTTTGTTTTTTTGCCGCCCACATAAACTTAAACTTTGTTTATTTGGCCCATGTTAGCCTTTGACATGCTTGGTCTAGGATGTTTTTCTTCCGTCTTCTCATTTCTTCACAATTCCCTACTCTTTTTTTATCTGCTTCTCTTTCCAAATACACCCAAGATCAAGGGAATTGCAGCCATTTCTCCTGCCTGTTAGGCATGGAATGCTGCAGCACTTAGGAAAAGAATACTTTGCAGCTTTGGGAAGTGACTTTTTCACTTGGCCACTAAAAGTGTTGGGCAGAGGCTGGACAGGCATGTGGCGGGGATGCTGCGAGGAGGGTCCAAGTGCAGGGTGGGGCCTTAGGTCTCTACGAAGGCCCCTTCCAAGTCAGGTTTTGTGACTGTAAAGGGGAGACTTAAACTAACCAGTGGTTCCCTGAAAGCTGCTTCAGTCAACGAGGCTAAGTGTTAAGATATAGATTCCTAGGCCCCCGCCCTGGCTGTGCTACTTCAGGTGATCAGTAATCCACATTTGAAATAAGCAATTAATAAGGCAATTCTAACAGATTAGATGACTTCATAGATAAGTCCTTTCTAGTGTTAATGCTATACGATCAGAAAATCAAGAATTCCATTCTTACTTCATTTCAAGGGAAGTGGGGGTTTTCCTGCCTTCTCATGAGATACCATTTCTTCTGATGTTGGGGATTTGTGGGCCCTGTGCTTTCCACATGCGGAACATGTACACACAGTCCCCACTTTGTCATAGAAGGGAAAGGCATCTTCCAGCTTGGCTTTGTCCCAGTGAGGGCAAAAAATAATAATAATAATAATGATAATAATAATAATAATAGGCACTGCTATTTCCCACAATTTCTTTCTTGCTCTTAATTATTTTAAAACATGTTTCCCCACATTTAGCCTGTGGAAGCATTTTCCCACTGACGCGTGCTTTTATACTTGTCTGGTGACACCTTTTAGAACGTAACCTGCCTCATTTTGGAAGCTAACAGGCAGGTGGGGAAGTGACTCTCAATAGGCCTTTCCCTGAGTCCTTCCAAAGCACGTTCCTGCCCTGGACTTTTTCAGCATCACCTGAAGAAGTTGGAGGGTCGACGCCTGGACTTTGATTATAAGAAGAAACGACAAGGCAAGATCCCAGATGAAGAGATCCGTCAAGCCCTGGAGAAATTTGACGAGTCTAAAGAAGTTGCTGAGTCAAGCATGTTCAATCTGCTGGAGATGGACGTGAGTGACTCTCCTTCCGTCCAGGCACAAGATTAATGTGCTCACGGGTCCCATCGTTGAAAACGTTACTGTCTGATCACACTACGTGGTGAGAACTTCAGTAGATGGTCGTTTCTTTTAAGTAATTTGAAATTATAAGGTAGATTAGAAATGGTAAGTTTTTTTCCCTGTACCTGTATTTCTATAGTTTGATTTAACTACATGTTTGTCTACTAATGATCTTACCAATAGTGGGGAGATAAGAATATTTCTGATGACCCATGTATCAGTCCAATAGCTAAAAAAAAAGTGGTTTGTTGAAATGCAGGGGCAGATTGACTTCAGGTTGTATAAGAATATCAACTAAAATGCATTCAGAAGAGAGTTAAAATGTTTTGTGTTTGGAAGTAACGTTGACATTTTCTTTCAAGAGGTAATTTCCATTGATATCGATGATTGTAGCATAGATACTGCATTTGGGGCATAGATGAGATGGTTTGAAAGCTGCTTTCACATTTACAGAACACTAAATTATCCTTCACCGCTCTAGAAGTTACATTCCATCCACTCATGTAGGAAACCTGTGACCTAGCTTTCCTGTCCTTGCTCCCCACAGCCTCTGGCCCAATCACTTGCTGACTAACTTTTGCCAAGATGTTTGCAGAGTCTGTATGTACTTACCACTGACTGGTGACAGGGGAGACATGTTGACCATGTCCAGACTTTCCCATCACCCCGAGACAGTGTAGGTTTGTGTTCACATGAAACAGCTTGTGTCCACCTACCTACTGAAAGGAGTGCTTCGTGGGACGAGCAGTGACCTGAATCAGTGCTCCTGACCTGCACCCCGGGCTGTACCCCACCCCAAAACTCCTGGGGCAGCATTGCCTCTGTTCATTTGGAGGCCATTGTTCAGCTAGATCACAGCACAAGAGATGAAGTGAAGAGTCACCAAGTATGCTTAGAATAGTAGAGCTGGAATGAAGCCAGATGTCACCTGACCCAGCCCTTTTACATTACAGATGAGGCTTGGAGAAGACAAAAGATTTTCCATTGTAGCACACTGCCTCCCATGGTGCCTCATGTGAGAAATCAGTATTCACGTTTCTATATATTAACAGCACTAATATTGACTTAGCATGAAAAGTATAGGGAGCAATGAATCCACTGTCTTATAGGATATCAGTAAAATAAGCCAAACCCTACTCAGAAGGTCCTAGCTAAGCATGAGACTGTTTGATGAGAGTTAAGTGATCTTCAGGAGAATTCTGAATAATGTTGCTTCTCCTCATAGCACTGGAGTTCCCAAGCATAAGGATGCTTTCTTATCCTTAATCGATTCGGAGCCTGTAAAGCTCTGTGTCTTCGCCTGGCTCCCCACGTGGTCCTGGGCATCACCAGGCACTGGGCTGTGTGTCAGGGGGGCTCTCTCGTATGCACAGGACAATAGTAGCTGCTTACGGTCAGTAACCTGGGAACTAAGGCATGATTCCCCCTTGATCTGCAGATCGAACAGGTGAGCCAGCTCTCTGCGCTCGTCCAGGCCCAGCTGGAGTACCACAAGCAGGCAGTCCAGATCCTGCAGCAAGTCACCGTCAGACTGGAAGAAAGGTATTCGACCGTTCCCTGCATCTTACACCTCCATTTTCTTGCTATAAAATGAGGTGGAAAGGAATGGAAATAAGAGAGAGAATACATTTGAAGAAAAACTTCTGCCAAAATTCCTGCTGATCCTACACGGGCACCCTGTGGATCATTTGTTCTGATTTTATTTTCTCTTAGGCTTTGTTTTACTTGGTGGCGTTGAATCTAATCTCATGTGAATGAGAGGTCGGTACTTGGATTATATTTTGGCTGCCACTGATGGGATACCTGGATGTTCCGATGATAATAGATGTATCCTATTGATCATCTATTCTGTGTGGGTACTAAAGGCATATCATCATCAATCGTATAACAGCCTTGTAGGCCAAGGATCGTCCGCCTTTTCTAACAGATGAGCCAGTCTAGGCTCAGGGAGCTGCCATCACTAGCCCCGGGTCACACACTGGTCCAAATGGGGTCCGTGATCCAGCATAACCTGTTTGAGAGCTTGTAGCTTTCACACCTTCTGTTTCTCTGGATGGTGGCATAGTTTATCCAAGAGGGCTGCTTCCATGGGCCTGTTCCCCATCCTCTGATGTGCCCACCGCAGGGCTGTGGTAGTTTTCCTTGTGAATGGGGCTCCCTGGAGTTGGGGACAGCCTGCTCAGCTGTCTGTAGTGGCCCTGCACTATGATATGTGTTACTTTATTTAGCCAGATTAAGCAGGATGATTTTGCTAAATGTATGTGCATCAAAGTGTTGCCTCAGCAGCCTTTATTCTCAGCTCGTGGCCAGATGAGACACTCATCGCTGATGAGTCAGCTCAGTGCACAATGACGCCTCCAATCTTTGGGTTACACCATGGAAACTCCTCACCTGCTCCCACTGGGTCCATCTGGCCACCTCTTCCTGCTCCGTATCTTCCCTGACTAGTGCTTAGAGTGTGCGTCTTCCCTTGGTGCACCCTGGTGGACATGTGTGGAACCCCCTGAAGCCTCTAGATCTAGAACGATTAAAACCAGGCACTCAAACACACTAAAGAAATGTGTGTCTTAGTGACATCTGTTGAGTGTAATGTTCTTTCCTTTCTTTCCTCTGAAATATGTACCAAGACACTCTTAGTCTGCTGCCACCATTCCCTAAGCTCTACCCACCTTTGCAAATCTGTTCTACACTTTCTTTAGGGAATAAGTTTCATTCCCACTTCCTATTTTGCAAACTGCTCACTGTTCTCAGAGCACACAGTTCCTCCTTTCCATCCTTCATCTGTAAATGGCTGGTACTCATCTTTTACCTTCGTCCGTAGACTTTCTCCAACTTCCCCATGGACAGGTAGACTCCCCCACCCCACCCCATGTTCCTGCAGCATTTTGCACCCATCTCTACAGCACTTACTCTCACTTATGGTAACCAGTTGTTTATGTTCTGTCTCCCCTACAGACCATAGGTGCTTGTGGGCAAACACTGTGTCTTACTCATCTCTATGGCCCTAGCACAGTGCAGAGTGAGCTCAACGAGGGAGGGAGGGAAGGAGGGATTGAGAGAGAGGATAGAGACAGGGAGGGTGTGACCATGGAGGGACATCACCAGAAGCAGAAACACATACACATGAGAAATCTGAGAGCTGAGAGCCCCTCTCGTTTTCCCCTATGCCACAGGGCAGATTGGTGGGTGACCTAAGCATATGCTAGATTTTACTGCCTTTTTTTTTCTTCTTAATTGGTTGCACACTCTCTATTCTCCCCTTTTCCTTTTCCACACAGAATAAGAGAAGCTTCGTCTCAGCCTAGAAGGGAATATCAGCCCAAACCGCGGATGAGCCTGGAGTTTCCCATTGGAGACAATACTCAGCCCAATGGAGGCATCTCCCACGCGGGCACTCCCAAGCCTTCAGGTAAGGGGCTGAGACCCACAACCCCCACTACATGGGCCTTGGGCACATCCCATTGACACTTTGCCAAAAATTCTAGGAGCAATCTAATCTGGCTGCATAAGAAATATGTCATAATACATTTCTTACGGGATGGTTTTGTCAGGTAGAAGCTCTGAAAAGCGCCCCTCCTTTTCTCATTGGTCATGGCTTTTCCTCTATTTCCCTCTTCTCTATAAAATTATTTTTTTCGCTTAACTCTCATCATAAGCTCTTAACCTCCTAATTATTTTGGCCTAATTTGATTTTGACCTTCCTTCGTGGTCATAAGGTCATCTTAACATGCCAGTTTGGTGCTGGGGTGGCATCTTTTTTCCTGTTTTTCCCCCTCTGTGGCTCCAGCACGCACAAGACTGAATGCCCGTGGGCAGTGCGTGCCCCATACACTCGCACATAACCACAGGCAGCAGCTCCAAGAATGTGTTCAGTTGGATTTCTTGAGGCACAGGAGCATCTGAATGAATCTGGTGCTGGAGAGAGGTTCAGCCTTAACATTTGCTGGATTGAAGAAGTGGAAACTATCTCATACTAGATATGAATTTTAAAGTTATGCAGCTTCCTTTTATTTTCCCTGTATCCCCAGTGCTTGATGTTTTACGGTGGGACACCTCTTATGAGATGCTTTCAGGAGACTGTGGAGGGAAAGGGAGGTCTGTGATGACAGTGGGAGCTCTGTGCCTCTGTGTCCACATCTGCTGCTCAGAGCTCCGTGTGGGGTATAAGCAGCAGTGGCTCTTAGAAGTTAGCCGGCCCCAAGGACTAGTCATGTATGTTACGTGTAACTTGCTTCTTCCTGCTCGAAACCAACTGCATATTTTACTCTTCTTTCAGAGACTTGTTAATTTTCTGCTTTCTTTCTTTTTTTTTTTAATCCTCAACCGAGGATATGTTCTTACTGATGTCAGAGAGAAAGGAAGGGAGAGGGGGGGAGAGAGGAACATTGATATGAGAGAAACATAGACCAGTTGCCTTCCATATACACCCCGACCAGGGATCACACCTACAACCTGGGTATGTGTCCTGACCGGGAATTGAACCCATGACCTTTTGGTGTGTGGGACAACTCTCCAACCAACTGAGCTGCATTCCACATTGCAACACATGCCAATGCAACACTGGCCAGGTCAGGACTCCATTCTTTTTATTCTTTTAATCCAGGTCTAGTGCATTATTTTAATACTGGAGGCTCAATGCACAAAATTTGTGCAAGAGTAGGCCTTCCTTCCCTCAGCTGCTGGCACTGGCTTCCCTCTGGCACCTAGGACCCGGGCTTCCCTATGGCTGCCAGCAGGCACCCGGGACCCGGGCTTCCCTTGCAGCCCTGGCTTCGTCCGGAAGGTCGTCTGGAAGGAGATCCGGTCTAATTAACATATTATGCTTTTATTATTATAGATGTCGTAGCTCTGATGTACTCCTCACATTGATATACACAATAGTTTACAACGTGTAAATCATATAATTTTTACATCATCTCATTTAGTAGATCTGATAGTACTGTGAAGTTGTTACACAAAAACACAGAGAGAAGTGCCTTGTGCAAGGTCACACAGAGTTAGAACTTGAACCCAGTGTATTATATGGTGGTTAGAGTACTTATTTTTAATAAGTGAGAATTGTACTGTTATTCTGAGGTTGCAAAGCATCATCCATGTAATTAGCTGTACTGTTTCACACGTGCAGAGGTTTCAAAGTGCTAACATGGACAGAATTCTGGCCATGCTAGCTTATGAACCTAAATCTCATTAAAAACGCCTTGAGTCGTTGGGTCTCCCATCACTGGGCATTGTCAAGAAGGCAAGCCTTGATAAATTCTGCTGTACACATCACAAGAATGGATGTGGCCATTTTTCATTACTGGAAACAAAATAGGAACCCAGCACCTTCCAGACATCTGAGAAGGCCCCTGAAGACTGTAGAGGGAGCTGCCAGGCAGCGACACTTGGGGCTGGTAGCAAGAGGAGGCTTCGCAGCAAGAGGAGTGAGGGAGGACCCGAGGGGTCAGCAGGCGGGCGCGGTGGGCAGTGCATATGTGAGTTACATTCCCCTTGTCTTTCTGTGTTCTTCTCTCCTGCTCTGACTCCCAGGTGTCCCCATGGATCAGCCCTGCTGCCGAGCTCTGTACGACTTTGAACCTGAAAATGAAGGGGAATTGGGTTTTAAAGAGGGTGATATCATCACACTCACTAACCAGATTGATGAGAACTGGTATGAGGGGATGCTTCATGGCCAGTCAGGCTTCTTCCCCATCAACTATGTGGAAATTCTGGTTGCCCTGCCCCATTAGTATGTCATGCTGGCTGGCTCATCTCCTCTTGACCCGGATAGTTCAGTTTAACCACTGCTTTGGTAATGCTGCTTCCAACACATCCCAATGCAGGCCGCAGTGGTCCAGGTCACCCGGCCCCACAGAGTACCTTTGGTTGACTTGTGTGATCCCACAGGAGTCACGGTGATGGATGGTATCTTCTCCGCCTGGTGGGCATGGCATGTGCTTTTAAAAATACCACCTGAGACCAGCCAGACAGTTCTCAGGAGACTGCGGCTTCTTAGACTAATGACCATGAGCCACAGCACAGAGAAACCATCCTACTGAAGGTATTATCTATCACCCAGGGCCTTCTCCAGGTCTCAGGTTTTCCATCTAAACAGGAGAAAGGGTTTGCTTTCACATCGTCCCCTCCCAAACGTGTGAGTCAGAGTTTGTCGAAGAAAGCCTCCCTCACCAGCAAACTGCCTTCTGGTCTGAGTTAGTCCTTTGATGCCACCAGGAAAGTGTTGCGTGTGGATTCAAAGCCTTCTCTGAAAACATTCACCTCTGTTCCTCCCACTTATGCCTGTTTCTGAGGCACAGCCTGTTTCCCTTCCTCCCTGCTGTTCAAGCCAGAGGGACTCCCGTTTTATTTCTAAGATAGTAATCCACATATTGTGGGAGGGGCTGACAAGAGGAGACTCTATTATGAGGAAATGGGAAGAGATCTGTTTCCAAGCTTAAGTGTCCTGCTGTAAAGAAACAATGTGTGTGTGTTTAGGGCATTTCTGAAGGTACAGGGAAGGGGGAACAAATACTTTCATTTCTGTTTTATTTACGAATTGCGTGTTTCATGAA
The DNA here is from genome assembly GCF_000147115.1 of Myotis lucifugus. Classification (NCBI taxonomy): domain Eukaryota; kingdom Metazoa; phylum Chordata; class Mammalia; order Chiroptera; family Vespertilionidae; genus Myotis; species Myotis lucifugus. The sequence continues at coordinate 1,420,509 of NW_005871192.1, read as the reverse complement.
TCCATTGGGCACAGAGACACAAGGAGAAAACCACTAGAAACCATTTTTCCACTAGTTCATAGACCAAGAAACAGTACATACCTTTTCTTTCCACGTTCACCTGTGTTCTTTGAACATCATTTGTGCATATTCTGCCCTCAGTGAGGACCAAGTAAAGATGATGTTTGTGCTTAGTAGTTTAAGAAGTGTGGCTGCATATGCAAACCTGTTTCCCCATTCAGTCATCACTTTTATCTGTCCCTTCTATCTCCTCTTCGTTTCGTGTGCACAGTGCTGTGTGTCAGTTTTTGAGTGGTGGTGTTTTGTTTGTTTTGGGTATCAGTCATTCAAGTCCCGTTAAGTTCTATCCAGAGTTCTATTTATCTAGCTGTACAGATTCTCTCAGAGGTTTAATGTGCTGCTTCGGACGTGCCACCTGCGGTAGTGGATCATGTGGAGTGAAAGGCAAATCTTACTGCTTAATGTATAAACTCTTACCACGGGAAGCATCGCTGTTTCCAATAAATATTGCTGAAGACAAACCCAAAGGCTCCGGCCCTTTATTTTGTGTCAGTTCTTTGGGTCCAACACTGCCTGGACTGAGGCTCATTTCACTCTCCATTGTTTTCTGCTACAAGCAAACCAGACCTGGTTCCAAGCTTAGATCTCCTTCTGTGGAAGCAGGGAGAGTCCCATCACTAGGAGTGAGCTGGCCTGGACACTGGTAACTTCTTGGTAATTCAGGAAGGAGGAGATTTTTACAGTGAGGATGTGAATGTGGGAACAGGAAGTCTTTTAGAAACTAAAGGAGTTATCATGAGTGGTGTTATCAGAAGAATATCATGTTCAAAGGGGCAAATAAATATATCATTTCAACTCGTCTTTGGTTTCGTTCATGCTTAAAGAGAAAGGAATACACAAGGAAATGCAAATTGGTCAAAAGGCAGCATTCCTGTCTCTTAGTGTATATATAGGGGATGGTGGAGTGGAAGTGGATGTGGGTGAGTGGGGATAGGGAAACATTGTGCACAGAATACATATTTCCAAAGTTCCTGAGAAAATAAAGATGTTCTTTATGTATTGGGTGTCCTTTGTATTCTTCCATGCTGAGGCCAACAGTCCAGATGTCTAGTTTTTTGCTTGTTTGTTTTTATTGATTTCAGAGAAGAAGGGAGAGGGAGATAGAAACATCAATGATGAGAGGGAGAGAGTCATTGATTGGCTGCCTCCTGCATGCCCCCAAGTGGTGATCAAGGCCACAACTCAGGCATGTGCCCTGACTGGGAATTGAACCATGACCTCTTGGTTCCTAGGTTGATGCTCAACCACTGAGCCACACCGGCTGGGCTAGTTTTAATCTAATGTACTAAATTCTAAATGTGAACTACTCTAACATGAAAATAATTTTTTCTAGCTACATGAGTTAGAGTATCACTGACCAGTTCTAAAACCAATTTTAAAAAGAAATTGCCAATGGCATTATTATGAATGGAGAAAACCCAGAAGTTTCACAGATAAACTATGAGAATCAATAAGTGAAATTAATAGGATTATTGAATTTAAGAACAATATCCAAAAATATTTCTATATACCATAGCAATCAATTAGAAAAAGAGGAATTTAAACATATATATCATTTACAAAGGCATCAAAAATCAAACTCATAGATATAAATCTCATAATTATATGTAATTTCTACATAGAAAATTATGAAACATGTTTGAGAAAAATGAAGACTTTAACAAGGGAAGACATATTCTGTGTTTATGGACTGGAAAACTCAGCATTTTAAAGATGTATTTCTTCACAAATTGACTTACAGATTTAGTACAATCTCAACCAAAGTCTCAAGGAGTTTCTTGATGTGTGTATAAATTGACAAGTATATTATAAAATATATATGGAAATGCAAAGGGATGTTTCTTCTTGAAGAATAGCAGAGTTGGAGGATTTGCTATTTCTAGATATAAAACAAAGTTATAGTAATTAAGGTGGTGTGGTGTCGATGCAATGGTAGGAAAAAACACCTGCCGGAAGTCATGCCCCAAAAGAGACATATAAGTATCCAGCCATATTTGAACTAATATAGCGCTCCATTGGCTTCACTGTTACCCTTTCAGATGTGAACGTACCTGTGCAATAGCAGTTCTATGACCCCACAGGGAAACTAATAGCAAGAGCCTGTATGAAATGGGGAATCTCATTATGAGTCAACATCAAATGAAATAAAAAGGCAACTTAATATTTAAATATGTACTTTAGGGAGTCCTGGAGACAGTAATACACATACCAGATTCAGAACTGTCTGAATTCCTTATTTTTATGGAAATACAATGAGTTGTGTTTTTTTTTAAATAGAACTTTATAGGTAAGAACAGGGAACTGTGGACCACCGCTGGGAAAATTGAACCTACCCCAAAACACTTGTTCTTCTAAGACTGCTCACAGAATGAACTGTCTGCCGTGGAAACAGAACTACACTGAACGGAACTAAAATGGAAAACAAGTTCAGTGACACAGTCGTCTCATTTTAACTTTCTAATCGGTCTGTCAGGTCTTAAAGAGAATGCTTTCTGGGAAAATAATTATTTCCCCTTAGTTTCTCTTTGCTATGATAAGACAATAAGAATGGCATGACCAAGAATTGAAATTGCCCGAAGACTCTGTATGCATATAACCTATATCCTGGACTATGCCAAGTCCTGCTCTGCAGAGACTTAGCAATGGCTTAGGGAATCAGGTTTATGCCAAGGCTCTAGTGTTCTGGATGGAACCATGTGGGCGCATGTAAGGCTCATTACCAGATGAGGAACTGCCTGTCTTCCCTGGGGGATGGTGACATGGGAGCAGTTAATGCTGAAGAAAGAGGCAGCCTGAAGCCTCCATTTGGAACTCCGGGTAATGGTGGAAAAGACTTTACAGGCTGCGTGGAGAGGTAGCCACGCCAGCAATTTCTGGGCCCATCGATTGGGGACATATTAAAGGATCTGTCAGGCGGGGGGAGGGGGGAAACAAAGCTACTTTTTAAAGGGTCCAGTGAATGCTCACCAGGCCACTGAACGCCACTCAGCTACCACATGTCAGGGATGGCGGCCTTCCTGTTGGGGCAGGAAGAGCTGTGGTTCTTGGAGGAGTGAAGCAGGATGCCAGCTCTGGAGGCAAACAGTGGAGCACTGCATCACAATACCATTTCCTCCAAAAGGAACCCTGGGCCTTTTGCAAAGACCCCCAGGTAATAATACGCAGATTTTCAGCCCTGCTGAAGCTCCCAGGTCCATCAGCCTTCTGAAGGACTTCTTGCGTAATTGTGACCTGCTGGTCTTAGCCTCCAGCACTTCTGTGCCGCTCTTTGTGCTGATATTCACCCACATGGACCGAGGCTGACTTTCGGAAGTCCCCTTCGACAAGAAATAACAACCGTGTCCACAATACGGGGTGGAGAATAAAATGTGAATATCGGGAAAACTCACAGATATTTGGACCTCTCTCTGTAGTCTGGTTTCTTTATTTTGTTCCCCATGGCAAGTGTGGTTTCGGAAACTAAAGATTCACATATACTCGTTCATGTCATCTGAAAAATGTTTCCAGCATTCACTAGGTCAGGAGTTTTCTTTATATTCCATGCAGGCAAGATGTGGATTTCTTCACCTGGCAGAGTCTGTCCTGATTTTTGGCTTTCAGTGGCCTTTAAAGCAATAAAAATAGATGTGTATTATAGCTGCGTTCGAGTTTGCTATATTATTTTTTTCACACCTGAGGGTCAAACCCATCCAGCAGTTTTATAAGATGATGCTTATAATTGAAGGGAGAAGAAATGAGAGTCAGTGTTACTTCTCACCCTGCATCAAGCACTTTGTTAAGCTCAATATATGTGATTTTGATTGAGGACTAAGGTGTTAAACCTTAAACACTCAGCTCTTTGGAGTTGATGAACTGGAAGAAAAGAAAGCTTTGGAAATGGGTTGATTGCCCAGTGTAGCATCTCATACTGATTTAGAGCTTAAAAAAGAAAAAGGGAATTTACCAACATTATGAAATATCTTAGTAGCAAGGCCAAGAAATGGAGAAATAAAGAGACTGCAAGGTCTTATACAAGACTGCCTTTGTAGAGTTTCAGATGTAGGAAATGAGGCAGAAGGGAAGGGAAGAGAAGTTTTAAAAGCAACATTTTTCACACTTTATTTCCCTCCTCGTGTTTTGGTTTCCTTAAAATCTTTCCATGTGTGACTGGTAAAAGAAATGTTACATTTCTTTATTTTTTAAACCAAATTAAGTATGGCTCCTGTCCCTGCTCCCATTGCCACTGGCAGGCAGTTCTCTCTGGGTTCTGTCTGTGGGGAAGGGTCTGGTTCTGGGCTGCCTCTGCTGCCAGGTCTTCTGGCCCAAGTGCTTGCGGTCCACCAGCAAGTGCTGCTCCAGGCCTCTGTGCCCGAGCTCGGTGCTGGCTCTTTGCAGAGCATCTCAGGCCATAGCACCAGCACCCAGCATCCCTGGGCACAGAGCCATCCCCACTGAAAAGGTACCCCTTCTTCATTTAAGTCACTTGCTGCCGGAGAAAAAGACACATTCTCTAGTGCTCTGTCATCGATCCCAAATACAGTGATTGACTGGGGTTTGGGAAGAGGCCAGAGAATCTGTATTTTTTAAAAGGTCTTCCATCTCTTCTCAAAACACTGCCTCTTTGAGGACTCATGAAACCAGGGAGGTGTCTAGAGTCTCCTAAACTTACCCGACAGTAACGGTCTCCTGTAGGCACTTGCACAAGTTGGATTTCCAGGTTCTCATTCCAGCTTCTCAGGATCAGAATTGCCAATTGAGAAGCCAAGAAAGGGGTCTTTCCCATTGGAAAGGTTGAGGAAACAATGGACTAAGTGCTTCTAGAATTCTAACATGTATCAGGGTCACCCAGAGCCTGTTAGAACAGATGCCTGGGCCCCACTCCCAGAGATCCTGACTCAGCAGGGCTAGGGCAGGGTCGGAGAGTTTGCATTTCTAAGAAGTTCCAGGGTGGTGTACGTCCTGATCCCTGGATCACAGGTGCAGGAGTACTGCTCCATCAGAGAGACTTCTTAGGGAAGAGCCAGCTGCTTCCTGGGACTTAGGTCCCAGGTGCTTTGGTGTTGAGAACGATGACAAAACATAGATGCATTAAACTGTTTATTAATCCAACTGAATTGTTCTTTGTGCTCAGACACTGAATAGGAATCTAAGTTTGGTTTTGGGTGGTTTTTTGGCATAGCGGAGAAGTCCCAGTTCAGTCGTGCAATGGAGGCTGCTTACACATGCTCTGGAGAGAGTGTGTCAGTGTTTTTAGCGAGCTGCCCAAGGGATTCTCAGATGCAGGCAAGTTTGGGAAGCTCTAGTCTATGTACAAGTGTTTCAGAAAAGCAGCCAGCTGTTGGGTGACTTTTTCTTATTTTCCATTTTCTCTTTGACTAAAAAAAAAGCCATTTGTGTTTATTGATTAAGTAACATTGGATCCATGCATTTCCACCCTCACTCAAACCCACAGCACCCGAGGCTTCTCCCATGCATGTTGATGACAGGATCAGATATTGGTGATGCCGGGTCTGCATCTGCGCTGACTCAGAAAGCCCACCTTCTTCCAGGCCTTTCCTCCGGGCGTGGCTGTCCACGCCTCGTGAGGGAATCAGAGAGGTGTGTCTCCAGTTAGACTCCGGTGCCTCAGGTGTGGCTTATGTCAGGTCTTTGCTTTTCTTGTTTAGATCAGTGGATCACACATTTCTGCTCCTATCAGAGTCACAAGGGTTGTAAGCCAAGATGCAGACTCCTGGGTCCTGACGCCAGAGATTCTGGTTCTGTTGTCTGGGGTGGGCCCAGTATCCACAGGGGGAGCAGGCAGCCTGCCCCACCCCACAGTTCTGAGGCCCCTCTGAGAAACCTGCTTCAGGCTGGGGAATTCTTAGATTTGTGCATCCACGGCAGATGGTTGGCAACTAAGAAGGAGAAAGGAGCAACCAGCTTCCTCTCACCTGTAACACCAGTGCTTCCCATGAAGAGAGGCAGTTAAAAGGATTGCAGAATGCATGGGGTCAATCCTCACAGTAGCAGTAACAGCCTTTCTCTTTCCTTGATGTTTCTTCTAGAAACATCAAAGGATCAGAATGTATTGTGTAGGAGGTAGACATGGGCGGAGGGGGCGGCACAGGGAAGGAGGAAATGGATCCTAAGTCTGAGGAAGCCTGGACTGACTGACACCCAATCACCAACAATTTGGTGCCATCTGATTATTATATATTGTCTTTTAAGTTCTTTTTTTCCTTTCTATTCTTTCCCCCCCAAAAGTAGTTTAATGGGACTTAGATTGCCCTCTGCTGGTCAAAAAAAACACACACACAAAAAAAAACCCACAGACAAACAAAAAACAATAACCCAAAATTAAATAAACAAAACCCCATTGTAATCAGATACATATCTGACACATTTTCCTGGCTGTTTTGTTATCATCATGGACCGTATGAGTAGATCTTGAGTTTTCCCTAATCTGTGAGTAGTATTGTTTTGAAGTGTAAAAGTGGAGACATGTTAGTTAAGTGGAAAGAACAATGCTTTAAGTGATAAGTGGTACTGTCATAATGGGCTCCCTGTCTGGAAAAGTCTTCCATCTGACATGCTCACATCCATAAATCTGCTCACCTCTTCCCTAACGCTGTGCAAACACAGCAGCTCCAGCAGCTCTGCCTCATTCCCTGAAGGCCATTGCCTTACCCAAGCTCAGTGACATGAGAGGGGGCGCCGTTGAATGCTGAGTCACAGGACAGTCCTCCCATGCCTATACTCGCTCCCTCGTTTGACCTCGAATCCCACACACCCATCCTCACTTCAGCACTCTGGAGATCTCCTCCCTCTCGTCTTCCCCTAGTTTCTGCCAGTACTATTGGCCTCCTCCTCCTCCTCCTTTTTTTTTTTTTAATATTGTTGCAAGTATTATATGTTCCCCTTTCTTCCCTCATTGACCTCTTCCAGCCTACCCTGCCCCCCACTCAAGGCCTTCCCCCGCTATTGTCTATGTCCATGGGTTATGCATATATGCATACAAGTTCATTTGTTGACTCTTCCCACCCACCCTCCCTTGTCTTCCCTCTGAGTCTGTTCGATGCTTCTACTAGATCTATTTTTGTTCATCAGTTTATGTTATTCATTAGATTCCACATAGGAGTGAGATCCTGTGATGGACTTGCTCACAGAGGTGGAACTGCGGCGTTTCCCTGCTCTGGGTGACACTAGCAGCCGAGAGCCAGTGAAAGGCAGCCAAGGGGAGCTTGCCAAGAGGCAGCCTCAGGTGAAGTCTTTGCAGGGTCTCCAAGAAGGGACCTGGGAGTTCTGGATTCTGCGCCCTGCCCACCTGGACGGCTCCATCCCCATCCTCTGGGTCCTGCTCTTCCTGACTATGACATAAGGGAACTGTTGAGACTGTCAGTTTAATTTTCTCTGTTGCTTGGCCTCCTTGACAGGTTTTGAGGTTCGTTTCCATTAAGCCTGCCCTACAGCTGCAGGGGATAAATCTTCTAATCTAGAGACCCCTACTTTTCGCAGTTCATGGTTAGCTGACCGGTAGCTGTCTTTTTTTCAAGATATTCAGAACAGTTCCCAAAGCCAGCGACCACCCCAGTCCTCACAATGACCACTTTCTTATGCTGTGCAAGTGCTGCTCTTCACCGTCCACCTGCACCTGTGCCCCCACAGATAAGAGTTCATGTGATGCTCTGTCCCTCAGTAGCCACCATAAATGGATCTTTGCCATCTGACTGGTGGGGAATCACCTCCAAAATCCCATTTTTAGAGTTTGCTTGCTGAGGCAGTTTCTGGTACTAACATTCTTAGCTTGTACCCAACAGGCAGAGCCTGAGATAAAGGCTTGCAGATGAGTAGATTTTGGGGGAACTGGGATGTTAGGAAGCGGGGAATTGAGACAGCAAAGCAGAAAAGTCCAATATAAAGGTGCATTTTTAAAGGTGTCCTGTTGGCTGCTAGTGCTTGATCCCACAGGAATTCACAAAGGAGAAATATTCACCTGGAGAATGAATGGGGACGCATGTATGTATTGGCTCCTATCCCCTACGCTTCTGGGTTTCCATGGCTGGATGCAGGAGTTCCCAGGGTGTACAGGTAGGAAGCCTTACCCACGGCATGGCTCTGTCCACCTGCATGTGTGCAAAGCCAGCGAAAGCTTCTCTGGAGGTGGATGCTGCAGCTCTGGCTGGAGTAAGAAGTGGGTGAGGCCAAGACAACTTCAAAGTGGTGCACGCTAGGCCTCCCCCCTCCCCGTGTAGCTTCTGCTCAGGCCATTTCTGCCCCTCTCACCAGATCTTGAAGCTCTTCTTATCCTCGGGATATTTACCTGTCACATCCGTGGAGGCCCAGTACCTACAGGCAGTGGATTCTTGCCGGCATCTTGTGAGCCCCTGGGCCACTCATGAAGCAATCCCCCCTGCACAGCTTCTTCCTGAATAGCTTTTGCACCTGATTGGGCTACTTTGCACATCTGTTAGATTTTTTTTTTTTTGAGGCTAAGGATTATATATCTCTGCTAGCTTTGCTCAAAGTGTCATTATGCATACTGCTATTATTGCCAATATACTTTATTTAAATAACATCGTGGAGGAGAACTGGGACATTTCTGTCTCACATTGCCACGTTTATACTGAAAATCTAACCACAAGGCAATGGAAACGTCAGGTTCTTGGGTGAGAAATAAGTCAGAGGTTTCATTGTCCCTTGTGTGCCTGTCCACGCAGGGCCAAGCACTGTGCAGATACGAACTGTGGATTTCAGCCCCTGCTGAAGGCAGGATGTTTCAGTTGTCTTCACAAGCCTGACTCCAGGGCTGGCCTGGCTCCCTTGGTGATGACTGGGGATAGAGAGGGCCTTTGGCTACACACAGCCAGGCCTCTGTGGTGGCTACCCAGTGAGTGTTCCTGGGGGAGGGAGTGCATGCTCTGACACATAATTGGGTTTCCTCAGGGTAGAAATGGTAGGCTC
>NW_005871192.1:1403893-1411107 GCF_000147115.1 Myotis lucifugus | reverse complement strand
CCCCATCACCCACTGCTGCTGCACTGCCGGCGCTGCCTCCTTGGCCCTTACAGCTGCTGCGGCTTTTTCTGAAAGGACATCCAGTCTATCTGGAAGACATCCAGTCTATCTGGTCTAACTAGCATATTACCCTTGTATTAGTATAGATAAAAATCAAGCAAGCACAATTTCTAACCAAACAGGGACTTTTAAACATTTCTCCTTTCATTGCTGCATATGAGAGGCCTGTTTCCTAGGAAGGACTCAGATGCTTGAAGTGTCTCACTTAAAAATCTATAGGCAATAGTCTGTTAACGCCTGTGCTTCACGGATTTCCCAAGGTTTCCCATTGCTGCCGATATATATCCTCTCATTTAATCCACACAGCAACCTGAAGAAAGGTGTTGCTAGTTTTACATATGAAGTACCTGAGGCTCAGAATTCTGACTCAAATTTTTCTGACTGCAAAGCCCATTCTCTCCTTGCGTCATATACACAGCGTTCCAAATAACTTGTATTATGTGGCCGAGGACACAAGTCCCCACATTCAAAACACAAGCCTCCCCCGCCCCCATTTCACTAGCTTTGTTATGTTGGGTACACTCCTTAAACGCTCTATGCCCCAGTTTCTTTGTAAAATAGGGTATAATACTATCTACCTCATTTTCGTGGTAGGTTGGCGAGGATTCAATGAGTTAATGAAGTGTTTAGAACGGTGTTTGACAGAGTGGGCATGCTGTATGGTTTAATCAAACCAAACCAAAACAAACCAAACCAAGGTTTGCAGATTTGGGGGCTAGAAATAGTCTCACTCCTGTTCCAAAGCCTTCCTCTGTGAGACATTTCTAGGATGGTAAAGTCACTTGGAAAATGAGTTGTATTATCCAAATGCTCTTCGCACTTCTTTTCAGCAAACGTTTAGAGCATTAAACAGTTACAGGTTATGAGTTTGGTTATTTGGACACTGCATCCAGGATAGAATAATTCAGATGCATCTACTAAGAGACCATTCGTTGTTTATGCCAGGAGAGAGCGGGAGCTTGAAAGGTTGGAGCCAATGGGTCTCTAAAGAATGAAGGTTGCAAACTGGGGAGACCCGGTAAATGGAGACTGAGTAGGCAAAACAAGCCATGCCCTGCTTGGCTCCGGGATGGTTATATGAGTGGGTCCCCTGAGAGTCCCAGGTTGGTCATTGCCCTGCTTTTAGAGTAGGAGAGACAAGGCTTTGGGTTGGTGGAGAAAAGCTTTCGAGTTGGAAGGGAATTAAATGCTGGCCCACATAAAAGAGCTTTTGTTTTCCTTTAAATTTTTAAAAATTAAATCTATTGAGATAGCACTGGTTCATAAAATTATACAGGTTTCAGGTGTACAGTGCTATAATAAACTCTCTGATATTGCATTGTGTGTTTACCACCCAGAGTCAAATCTTCTGTCACCATATATTTGACCTCCTTTATTTGCCCTTTATTACCTCCCTCCACCCCCTTTCTCTCTGCAGTCACCGTACTGCTGCCTGTCTGTGGGTTTTTGTTTGTCTGAGTCCTTTTGATACAACTCTGAAGTCTCTCCTAGATTCCCTGCTTCCTGGTACAGAGGCTCATCTGGTAGGTTCCTTGCCTTAGAACTGGAATTGGCCATTTCTTCAAGGAGCTCTGGTTCCTGTAGCAGGAGGTAGAATCTCAAGACCACAGCCTAGGTCCCAGGAAGCTATTTTATCTTCGGAATTAACAAGAATGCTAAGTTATTCAGTTACAACTTACATAAGTAATACATAGGCTCTGATAGTTGCTGACTCCATAGATTTTCAGAAATTCTGAAGGGTATATTAGTCAGGGTTCTCCAGAGAAACAGAAGCAATGGTATCTATCTATCTATCATCTATCTATCTATCATCATCTATCTACCCATCCATCTATCCTTATATGTAAAGGATATTTTCTATAAGGAATTGGCTCATGTAATTATGGACCCTGAGAAGTCCCACAATCTGCAGTCCACACACTGGGGACCCAGGAAAACCAGTGATGTAATTCCAGTCCAAGTCTAAAGTCCTGAGCTCCAGGGGTTCTGATGGTGTACATTTAAGTCTAAGGGCAGAAGACTCAGGTCCCAGTTTAAGCAGAACTTAAATGAATCCTCCTTCCTCTGCTTTTTGTCCTATTCAGGTCCACCATGGATTGGATGACACCCACCCACCTTGGGGAGGGCCGTCTAATGTACAAATCCACAGACTCAAATGCTAATGTCATCTGGAACCACCCTCACAGACACACCCAGAAATAATGTTTCATTTGGCCCCATGGCCCAGTCAAGTTGCATAAAAGTAACATCCCAAGGTTACAGTGACAATATGGGCATATATAATTTTAGGGAATGCTCCCTAATTATCTCAGGAAGGTCCTCGGGGTCTTCTTAAAGAAACAGGCTGTTATCCTCCAAAGAGGCTGAAGGCAGGTGTGATGAAAGGCCAGTGGGACTGCTAATCAGGTGAGACATGCTGCCAGTAAACAGAGAAATCAAACTGGTTACAGATACAAGCCTAAAATTGAAGTCACTGGGCCAGATGCTTCAAATTTCAGGCATTGATTTATGTGAGCAAACTGTTTCTCACATGAGCAGCTGCATGCAATGGGCCTCAGGAGGACTGGCAGCTAGGATTTATTTATTTAACAATGGTTAAACATTCACCAAAGCAAGGTGGGATGCCAGCTGGTGGAAAAACTATCACTAGGCTGAAAAACCATATCATCCAATCTGCATGTTGTTGTTGTTGTTTTGCATAGGTGAGCTGTGCAGAAAGCTAAAATTTAATCTCAGTTGTGCTTAATCTGGGTTCAGCTAGTTCTTGATCGTAATGTTTGGCTTTACCATGCTCTAATAGTCGGAGGCATTTATTTCCTCTGTGGAGCCATTCCTACCAGGAGGTCTGGAATGCGCCTTTCTACTAGTCAAGTGCCCCCTTTCCTGGACATTGTGGAGACTACTCAGGTTGTGTAAAGAGCAAGATTCCCTTTTAGAAATGAATGAACACCACCTTTTCTCTTAAAAATATGAAATTCAGTGTGTTTCCTGATGCAAGTCAACTGGAGGGTTCTTGGATCATTAGCTAGGGGAATTCGAGGCCTGGCCCTCAGCATTTGTTTAAATACGGGAATACTTTGATTGACCTTTGTCCACACATCTGAAGAGGATCATTGACTTTCCTTTCCAAAAGTGATTCACTTCATTCTTCCGACTTGAAGATGAACAGAGGAATCTTCAGAAGTGACATCTGACTCACCAAGCTGATTGTCTTCTGGGTGAGAAAGTCATATCACATTTGCATGTTTGGGGCTATTCCCAAGGTCAGGAATGGAGTAATTAAATCCAATATATGCTCAGACCCTGAGACAATGTGACATCATATTTTCTAATTGAAAGTTGAGAATTCAACATTTGAGTTTTGGGGACATAAACATTCAATCTATAATAATTCCCATTTTACAGGCGAGGAAACTGAGGCCCAGGGAGATTCATTTATGTTGGGGGCATATTGTGTGCCAGAAGTTGTGCTAAGCATTTTCTTCTGATTGTTTTACATAATCCTTTACAATGATCCAATGAAGTAAGACCTATTAGAAATCCCCGTTTTAAGCATGAGGAAACTGAGGCACAAGAGTTTGATAATTTTCCTATGATCACACAACAGTGAGTATCAGCTAAAATTTGAACCTTAGTCCAGTTCTCTTAAAGGGCCCTTTTGTTCTTGGCATTGTTTCACTCTGAGAATGTATTTCCCACATAATGGCACTTAACCTGTGTTTGAGAGGAGAGGACATCATCTTTAAAAGGCCATATAAAACAAGAGTGGGCTTCAGGGCAAAAGAAGCAAAGCGTGGCACCTCCCATGTCTCTGCCTCCAGCCTAGACATAGTCCTCGTGGCCCAGGTGGCTGAGGGCTCACCTTAGGGATGCCGGGAAGGCCATGTGGAGATTCCAGCTCTCAGTTCAGGTCCCACCGACAATTTCCCCTCAACAAGCCCTTTCAAACCCATGTAATCCAAAAGCCTGCATTGCTTCTGGCTTCTGACAGGCTATTATTATTGGCAACAATAATTTACAACCAACTAACTTTTTGAAAGAAGTGGTATGTCCCTCTTTTGCTTAGTGTTAATCTATATATATAAAAGGCTAGGTGACTGGCTGACCAGCTGGTACATATGGTGTGCACTGACCTCCAGGGGGCAGACACTCAACGCAGAAGCTGCCGAGCTGCGATGACTTGGCAGTGGGGGTTCTCAGGTGATGCACCCTGGAACCAGAGAGGAGGGAGTGCGATTCCACCTTTGGCTGTGGGTTATGTTGTTGCTGGGGCACTGTTGGCCCTGAGTCTGGTTTACTGCTGAGCTTTGGTAATTAATTTCCTTTTAATGTTCATGAATCCATTCACCAGGCCACTAGTGCCCAATAAAACAATAGGGCCCAAACTGAGCGCTAGGGAAGTGTAGTGGAGAGACCATTGGATGGCGATCTAGGCTAGGGAGATGAAACCTTGCACAAGTCACTTACTGTTTCTTGAATCTTGGTTTTCTCATCTAAAATGATGGGTTAGGTTGGACTAGAAACCCATTCAGAATCTCTGGGGTATAATCCTAAAATCGTCTGTAGACACTCCATGGGTGAAAGGCAGTGTTGAGAACTGCTTACTGAGAGGAGCGAAGTCAGTGTCCTCCAAGTTCTCCATTGCTGCTTCCAAACCACACTCTGCCGTCCTCTGTAACCAACCCTCCCACTGTGCGTGAGGCTCAAGATGTCAGGTTCTACCCGTCTTTATCCTCTCTGTCACTCACCACCCACCCATTTGCTGACAACTTTGATAAGTGGCTCAGAGACTTCTTTCTACCATCTCGTGGTGGAATCTTCAGTAGGAACATCTGGTAATCTCTGGATTACTTTTCCTCGGTGAATGGAAAGGAATCTCTGGTTACTTTCACCACCTTAATGACCAGTTCGACTACCTGGGCTTTCAGCTCCTTGGTATTTTCGCCTCGAATGATTTTTCGCTTCTGTTCTAATACCACCACTAACTGCATCCTCTCAGAGATCTTAAACTGCACAAGTCTACTCTCTGCCTCCAAGGTCCCCTACTTCAACTTTACTAACTCTTTCTTGCTTCTTTCCTCCACACTCCACAAATCCACTCTGTTTAAGGTCACCCAGGGTGTCCTTTTCTGTCCTTATTTCATTCATTTCTGCTGAAGTTGGAAGTTTCCTCCCGGAGCCTTTCTGTTCTCTGCCTGGGAAACACGTCTTCTTTGCTTGCTTTCTTTGCTGTTTCTTAGACTCAACATAGCTTTTCTTCCTGCCTCTCTCTGAATGTTGGTCATCCTGAGGGTTCTTCCCTGGCCCTCTTCTCTTGTTTCCCTTACTCTACATATGCTCCAAAAAGAGTGACCAAATCTACTTCTGTGACTTCACTTACCATAATCGTGTGGATATGTCAAACATCTTTATCTTAAGTCCACGTTTTCTGAGCCCCTGATATAAAACTCAACGCTCACTGGACTCCGCTTGGCTCCTCAAACCTAGTGTGTCCCAAACACAATTCATTATTAGCATCCCATCCTGGCCTGCTCCTTCTCTGCAAGTCTGTATATCAAGCAATGACCTGTTCAACTACCTTATTATCCAAGCCCCAAACTTGGGATTCAATCCCTTCATCTCATCTTCTAGCTCCCCCAATGAATGACCCAGTCATGTTTATTTTACTTTTTAAATATTTTTATATATTCCTTCTTTTCTATACCTCGTAGTTCAGAGGTCATACTCTAATTTCCATCGACCTCCCCTACCCACATTTAAACTTTTATAAATATCTTAACTGGCCTTCTGACCTTTCCTCTTGCCCTTTCCATCCATTCTCTGCTTGTTACTAGTCTGAGTTTTCTGAAATCACATTTCATTGTGTTACAGTCCTTCTTAAAACCTTCCACTGTTCCTCAAGTCAGAATAAGAGTATTACCAATGAGTGTGTGTTGGCTATAAATAACAAAATAATTAACAAGAGTGGCTTAAGCCGTAAGGATTTTTTTTCCCACCTTACAACAAGAAAGTCCACAGCTGGTTGGTCCCAGGGTGGGGGACCACATCAAAGACTACCATCCTCACTGTGTTGGTGGTATCTTCATTCCTAGCCATCAGATGGAAGCAATAGATCCCAGGACCACATCTTCACAACTTCAACAAGCAGACTGAAAATGCTAGGCCCTCTTCCTGGGTGTCTCCTCTGTTATCATGAAAGAAATGATATCTCAATAATTCCTCAGGCACATGATTCCTTATATCTCATGGGCCTCTAGCCACAAGAACAGTTAGAAAAATCAGTATCTGGTACTTTCTGCCACTAAGATGAGAGCACACCAGCAAGGAAAAACAGATTGGGAAATAACTGGTGAGTAGACAACCAAGAGTAACTGTCACAGCTTTCAACTCCTGGCATCCTTATATATTTGCTCTCTCACCTCCGGGCTGCATCTATGGAGCCATCACCTGGACTATAACTTTCCACGTACACACCACTCCCTTCAGCTGGATGACTCCTATTCCCTTTATAAACCTCAGCTCAGGTATCACTCCACAGTATGTTCTAGATTGCATTATTTTTCCTACTGTTTTAATTCTGAATTTTTGTGCCTTGAAAATAGGGATGGAGCCTTTTTCTCCTATTTCTTTGAAGGGATAAGGTAATTTTTAAATCTCACTTGAGGATTTGAATATAAAGTTGCTTCCTCTTTGCAATCACTTCTCCCCTCTCCTCCCCCCCCCCCCCGTTCCCCCCTCCCACGATGGTTTTTTTTGGGGGGATTGGGCAAGAAAGAAAATTTGGGTTTTGGCAAGGGAGCCCCTTGGGATCTTTTTTATTCCTTAAGGATTTAAAAAGGTTTTGTTTTCTCCCAAAGCCAGACTGGTGGGGAGTTTTTTAGCCCTAAGACAAAAAGCATGTGCTTGGTTTATCAAAAAGAAAATTTGTAAACTCCTGCGTGCGGGGGGAGCGGAGGACATAAGCAGGAGGAAAAATAAGTTTCAGAAGGCCCCTAGAAGCCAAGAGGTAGAGAAATGAAGAAAACCTTTAGCTGCCTCTCCACCCCCCGCATGACGGCACATATCTTCATTTTCTTGACGAGAAAGAAAAAAGGTGATAAGAATCGTTGACTAGAGGAGTGAGAATTTTTAACAAAGTTTACACCTTATAGCCC
>NW_005871192.1:1301486-1403793 GCF_000147115.1 Myotis lucifugus | reverse complement strand
TGACATTACTCTAGTCCAGGGTGGGCAAACTTTTTGACTCGAGGGCCACAATGGGTTCTTAAACTGGACCGGAGCCCGGAAACAAAAGCATGGGTGGAGTGTTTGTGTGAACTAATATAAATTCAAAGTAAACATCATTACATAAAAGGGTACGGTCTTTTTTTTTTTAGTTTTATTCATTTCAAATGGGCCGGATCCAGTCCGAGGGCCATAGTTTGCCCACGGCTGCTCTAGTCACTGGAATATAGCAGTTAATGAAACAGATTAAAACCTTTATCTCATGGAGATTACACTCCAGAGTAGGAGATAAATACACAGTGGTATAATAAAATATCAGGAAAAATCATATTGGGGGAGAGGAAGCATGATAAGGGGTGAGAGAGGGGGGAGAGTGCTAGTTGGGGTACATGTCATAGAAGCACATTCAGAAGGGTCAGCAAGGACAGAGACCAAAAGCAGGAGAGTGGTGTGTTCCAGGGGTTTGAAAGAGGCCCGAGGAACTGGAGCAGGGAGTGGGAAGCCAGGGGAGGGTGGTGAGAGAGGAGGTTGGAGAAGTAGCCGGGTGGGGCAGGGAGGGTCTGGGTAGGTCAAGTAAGGAATGGGCTTTTATTCTCTGAGTGATGAGCAGCTGTAAGAGGGCCTAGAGCAGGGGAGTGACTTGATCTGATTTACTCTTGACAGTGAAAATCCTGGCTGCCTGTGGGAGCAGATGGGCAACAGTGAAAGCAGGGAGGTTAGTATAGAATCCAGGCAAGAGGGGCTGGTGGCGGACCCTGTGGCAGTGGCAGAGTGGCACATCATGGTCAATTTAAGCTGGATTTGAAAGATTTTATAGACAGAGTTCCTGGTATTGGGGATGGATTGATTATAGGAAGGGTGTGTAAGGGAGAGTGTTGCCAAATTCAGGGCCTCTTTGTTCCTTCTATTTGCTGAGATGCAATTTAAATTGAAGCCAAACTAGTCATCCATCCTAAACTCCTGTACCCCTGACACCAAAGTTGGCACCAAGCAACTGTTGCTTCTGCTGCTGTTATATGAGGGTCTCTGGCTTCGAATACCAGGGCCACCGCAGGGGTGCTTCCTTCATTGTCCTGTGACTGACAGCAGGCTGGTCCTCAGGTTTAGGAGATGTCACAGGGCTCTTCCCTCAGTGGCCTCTGTTTCTCCCCACCCTCTTCCCACTCTTGTATCTGGAATGCAGCATTTCATTTTGTGGGCCGCAACAAGCCTATATTTAAATGTTCATCCCTGTAACCCAAGCAAGAAAGTGTCCTAACCTCTCTGAAAAAGTGCGTTGAAACTTCAGTGTGGCGTTTGTCTGGTCTCCAAGACAGGTTGCTAAAACCTTTCGCTCATGGCTGATGAGCTTTTGGGTCCTGAGCCTGTCATTCCAAGAGCTGCCACCAGATGGCGCCCGCGGAGTCTAACAGGCTAGTCCTCAGGCAGGGGCACAGAGCTAGCAAAATCCAGTCTTTTTTTTTTTTTTTTTTAAGAACTTGCCATTCATAGACATGAACATCATTGCAAACTACACCCACTAACTTGGAAAGAATAATAGCAGAGTAATTCATAATGAAAAAGCTTGTCTTTTAAATGTTTCCCAATCTCCCTCATTCTCCGCAGGGCGCTGCCTGTTCTAGGTTCCCTCCTCCTCCTCATATCCCAGCTTCCTAACACAGGCTTGCATTTCCTGCCTCTCAGCAATCCCACCCAGTCCTTTTTTTTTTTTTTTGCCTCACAGTAATCTTTCTAAATAACAAGTTTGATTACATCAATCTCCTCTTTAAAAAACTTGTCTCCCATTTACTACAGAATAAATCCTGAACTTTAAGGTCCTTCATCATCCGAGTCCAGTGTACCTTTACGTTTGTATCTTCTCCCACCTCAGCTTCTCAACCCTGGCCACACTCGGGGTTCCTTTGGTAAAGGTAAATTCAAGCCTTTGCTTTTTCTCTGTGCTGTTCCTTCTGCCTGGAATGCTCTTCCATCCCGCCCCCCACCCCCCCTCCCGCCCGCCTGCCCTGGGAAATCCTGTGCTGCTCCTCCAATGTACGAATCAAAGGACCTCCTGTGCAAGATCATGGGCATCGTCCCCACTCAGTCCTCGGCGCTGTGCTGCCATGGGCAGCTTTTAAAATGTCGTGTGCCTCCGTTATAGCTCAGAAGCTAATAACAAAGCTACCACTGGTTGGGGCTTTTTATGTGCCAGGGACTCCTTGAGGCCCTTTCTCTTTAATATGCATATATGTCTCTCACAGGAGATCAAGTTTTGTTTGCATTCTGTAACCTTTCAGGGTTTAGTAATGTGTCAAAGGCATAGTAGATGCTTTTGAATTTGTCCATTGATTAAAGACCCAGAGATTTTGGTTTTGACCTTGTTGGTTTTCAGGCACATCCTGATGATTGAAGTAATTCCTGTATGATTCTGTAAAAGTTCGTATAAGAATTCTGAAAAGACTAAATGTGCCCCTTTCACTGGGATAAACCATGGGCTGTGTGACAATTTACCACAGACAGAAAACCAGTCACTTTTCTGTTCTATTAAGAACACTTCCTACTCTCTGACATTCATTGTAGATTTGACATGTTTGGGATAATAAGATCAAATGTAATCAAGTTACCCAATGTGTTGTGCGGTTCTATTCTCATGTGTGCTAAGGAAGTAACTCAGTTATTATCTTCCCTTCCCCTTTCCCTTTCGCAATTTAAAATGTTTTGGGAGTTAGAGAACAAGTGAATATATTTCCCTTCACTCTGAAAAGTTGCAAGGGTTCCTAGTTTGTTGGAATTAAGAATGTCACACAGGGAATTTTGTAGAGTCAGCTTTCTTCTCCTGCTGCTTTGGGCGCAGAAGGGTGGGGCATCGGCAAACACCCGCTCACACTTATACCTGCAGGGGGAAGAGTCTAATGCTGACCATGGGGACTCTGGTGTGTGAAGGAATAGTCTCTCCAGGAGAGAGAGAGAGGTTATAAATGGTATGGAGATAGTTAGATGACATACTGATTGATGGATGCATAGCAAGCCCTTCAATCCGTGGATTAAGACAATATAGGGAGACCAAAATGAATGCCTGCCTCTGGGCTGAGTGCCCTGAATATGCAGAAATATCCTGTGGAGAACCGTCAAGGTACGATCCAGTTCAGGGTCAGAGGGGAAAAGTGATTTTCAGTATAACACTAGGTAGTACCATCCAAATGTCTTCCAAACAGACCCCAGGAATCTTGGACCTAAATTCCATTAGACATGAAACCAACATACCATCAAGGCTTGTTCCTGTCCTGGAGCTTAATAGGAGCCCCAGATACTGGTGTGAAGTGCAGCCTCCCCAGTCAACTCCAGAAAAGGAAAATGGTGGTGGGAGGGAAGCAGCATCAGCTACCAAAGGAAGCCCCTCCCCTCCCCCCCCAGGCAGCAAGCAAAGTACCATCAGTGGTGCTGGGAGAATCCCAGTGGCCACTTCAGTGCCTAAACTGGGGTGAGAGGAACTTCAGAGGACTTGTATTTCCACTGTTTTTACTTGGTGTCCCAGGGAAGCCGGAGTTAAGTTTTTTATTTAAGGATTAAGGAAGCATAAGAAAGGTAGAAAAGCACAAAACGCTGAAACACCTATCTATCAGGTTTGCTACCCAGCCATGTTCCCCAGACTTGGTTCATAGTGATGAATGTGTGTACCTGCCTTGCAGGAAAGTGCAGTTTAGAAGCATTTCCTTAGAGATCTTGCTGTGTTGTACTATGATTTGTTGTTTGTTAGGGAAGAGCCAAGCATTATTCATTCTTGTATCTCTAGAGAACCTAACTCAAAACCTGGACTGCTGGTCAACCAACAAATCCTGAATGAATGAATACATTTATGAATGGATCAGTGGGTGAATGGGTAAGGATATGGTTTGGCCCTCTCTCTACTCCTAAAGCTTGCCTCTGCGTGCTGCTTTCTAAAAAGTATTTCAGTGATTGCTGAGAAAGTTTACCACTAGCATGAACCTTTGCATTTTAAAGGTGCATGATTGAGAACAATTGCTTATCTATGCGGATGGGGCTGGAAATACTGATTCGTGGTTGACAGTCCCTTTCAGTGGGCACAAGACAAAGACTGTTGTTGACTGTGGCTCCAGCTGTTCTCTGTAGGTTTAGCCCCAGCATCTCACAGCTCTGCTATTGGACCAAAGCACCACTCACCTCTAATTCAACTCTTCCATCCAATAGCTCATATGATTTTCAGCTATGGTACTAGATGGGCCAAAGAGAGCGGTGAAGGAATGCGTGTAACAGGGATGGTGCAACAGCTTCCTGTGAAACCAGGGGCACCTATGTGAAAGTACACAGCACGTTGCTGGCGTATTTTGTTTGTTTGCTTTGCTTTGTTGTAAGTTTGTCATTGTTATCCTCAAAACAACTGTGAGGGCACTTTAGGTTTCAAATAAGCAAACCGCATATACACGTAAGAGTTTTCAAGGACAGAAATTTGGGGGAGACCGTTTACACTCTTGGACCCAGTCTCTGTGTGGGTGGACACGAAATGAGGAGGGTTTGGGGGATGCATCTTTTCATGATGAACATCTTTGTATTTCACGAGGAACTTGGAGATAACGTATCCGTATGGATAGATGATGGAGAATCCCTGAACAGGACTTCTGTTAGTAAAAACACCCATTCTTGTTTCTAGGATAATTATGAATCAGTTGACAAGTTTTTATGATTCCAAAATAATGAGAACATTTTATCATGCTACAGATACAAGTTCTTTTCCAGTGCCCATGGGCCTTCCACCAAAAGACACGATTTGCTAGGACATTACATTTCAAAAGATTGAAATATTGCACAGTATCTTCTCTGCCCACAATTAGAGATAACAATAATACCTGAATAATACATAAGACAATAACTAAAAATGTTGCATTTTTATAGGCATATTTTGTGTTTGGGTCCAATCATTTGAATTATCTCCATATATATTCTTTAGAGCTATTATAAATAGGCCCCATCCCACTGGTTTATTTTGAACGTTGTAAAATGGCACCATTAGGCTCATAGGAGTTATGGTATTTGAATTCATTCAGAGAGCACCTGGCTGTGGGGTGGGTGACAGATCATCAAAAGAGGTAGTTATGAGAGGAACAATTAGGCCAAGCACTTTGGTTTTGTTTTTCCAGGTAGCATATAAAGAATCTTTGAAATTTTCCCAATTTTTTTTCCACTCTGCCAATTTCTATCTTTTAATTGCTGCACCTCTGTAATTGATTAGCTAATGTTAGGCCTTAAGTCTACCATTTATTTTTTGTTTTCTGTTTGTTCTGATTTTAGTTTTCTTTTTCTGACTCTGTATGGGTTACTTTAACAGATTTTAGAATTCCTTTGTTTGTTTGTTTGTTTTTTGGGTGGAGGCAGAAAATAATTTTTAGTGGGTGTTTTCCTTACAAATACGTCAGAGATCTGCTAGCACTGGATGTGATAATCCTGGGCCACAAAACTGCACACTCCATGGCAACTGGTCCAGTGATGGCAGAACCTTTCATCTGGCCTTTATTGTTTACAATGAGCCCTGCATTATCTTCCAAATAAAGAAACACATATTTTCTCTGGTAAGACTTTCCTTGTCAAATTACTACCGCTGGTTGTACCTTCTTTCTGAGCTCTGGTTGCCTTCTCTGACCGTGGCCGGCTCGTCTCCACACCAGCAGCAGGAAGTCTGTTCAGTCGTCCCCAGAGGTGATCTACAGATGTTTGGCTCCTGTGTTGTCAGCACAGTTGATCACGGCTCCCGATGGGAGACCCGGGGAAATCCCAGAATTTCACACTGGAGGACCCACCACATCCCCGCTTCGACATCTTGAACACCGGAAAAGGATAGAGAAGCTCCTTTTCTGTTTATCATTTTTACTTAATGTCTGCAGTGTATTTGAGGGTATCACTTTATACAGGTTTCCCCAGTATCCAAAAGTACAGCATTTTTGTGAAACCGTTTGTCAGCTGCAATGGCATACAGCAAAGAGTATTCCCCACTTTCCAAAAGTTAATGTTCAGTCACTTTGCTTTTACAAAAGACCTATATTAGTACGTTTTCACAAACTGAAAGAAATCCAGCAGATTTTTACTTTTATTAAAAAAGCCATTACTGTATTAATATGTTTGCACATTAATGTATGTATATGGGATATATATTATTTATAGCTTCTTATTTGACTGCTTTATGCTTATATTATACACATGTATGTGTGTATATACTTTGTCTAGTGGTGTCAACATTTACTAGTTAGAATGAAATACAGGAACTCTATCTTACTTTACATTCTTTGCCCTCTTCCATTTATAATATAATTATATTAAATAAATATTAAATTTAAAAAGTTCCTCTATGTATATTGAGAACCAAATTAGAGTGTTACAATTCTTGCTTCAGCTGTCAAACACATATTTTCTCATTCTATTGTTCTTTCTTCCAACTTTATGTTTTAAGATTCCTTTTTAAAAAAAGTACTTTCTTCCTGTTTAGAGAAAGGAGGCATGCCTTATTGCCAACAGGTCGGAATAGAAGCCCAGGCTACCCAGTTGGCCTCCAGTGACACTCAGTGGGGGCGGGGGAGTGACTTCTCTAATGCTGGACGGAGTTTGGGAGTTCATGATCCCCACTAAACCTTGGCTGATATCACCCCTAGTGTCCTGTCCTTATTCTAGTCTTTGGGTCCCTAGCCTGTCTGCTGTTTTTCTCTTTTCCTTTCAGAGTCTTCTTATGATTTTTTAATATATAAATAAATTATATATTTTTATATATGTAATTTTTAGCTGTATTTAATAGAATGCATAGGAGATATGTCTACTCCATCCTTATAGATGTGGAAATCTTAGAAACTATGTGATGATAATGAAAGCATAACATATCAGAATTCATGAGATGCAGCTAAAGTAGTGTTTTGTTGAGAAATATGTAACTCTAAAAACATATATGAGAAAATAAAAATGATCTATCATTGATTACCTAAACCTCTACCTTAGAAAACTAGAAAAAGAAAAGCAAATTAAACTCAAAGTAACTAGAAGAAAGAAGTAATAAAAATAAGAGCACAATAAATGGAGGAGAGAACAGAAGAATGAAAAAATCCATTGAGACTAACACCTCTTTCTTTATGAGATCAATATAATTGAACCTCTAGCTAAACTGATAAAGAAAAAAAAAAGAGAAGTAAATTCTCAATGCAATCAGTTCTGATATATTTGTTTTGAATTGTGAATTCTTTCCATTATGATTGATATACTAAGGAACACTTTGAGGGTAATGGATTTTCATGTTTACTTGTGTGATTCTGTCCTCAAGAAACACTAGGGGAATGCAGAAAACTGCTCCCCACTGAAGGCAAGCCACCTAGGAAGACACAGCATGCACACACGTGCACATCTCAAACTCCTACCAGCTACCTCATTTCACCACGTGTGTGAAGAGCCACACCCACCCACATCTGGTGTGGAGACTGTCCAATCTTAGATCATCTCCCATCCCTTCATAATAACTCACAAGCTGCAACCCTTTTGATGCCCACTTCTACATGTAAGCATCAGGTGTTTTTTCCAGGTAAAGTGCCATATTTGTTGTGGCATTTATGTATTTTTTAACCATTTCACATGTGTTAGAACTGCTATTGTTTTTAATAGATTCCTCTTTTTTTATCAACGTTTTTGAATGTTGTAGTACCCTTATCTCCATTTTTCCCATAAGCCTTGTGATTTTTACTATGTAATTTTGCATAGGCAGTGATTTTAAGATTATATATGTGGTATTATAGCAAAACTGACTATACTTTATTGGATAAAGTAAATTTAATGTTCATAATAGTACAACCAGATATTATGTGCCTCCTGATATGTTGGCATATATGATCTAATCCTCAGGGTAAAGAAAAACAGAAGAGAAAAAAATTTAAATGACACTGAGGGGAAACTAATATATGCAAACTATTAAAGTCAACCCGATAATTGGCTTGGTCTGATTGAATTCTGTTTTGAAGAAAACAATTATAAAATACACTTTTGGTAGCACTGGGGCAATGTACTAGAGACAGGGTATTACATGATATTATGGAGTTGTTATTTTTAAGAGTAATAATACTATTGCTATTAAATCACAAAATGCCCTTAATTGGGGGACATAAAAGCTTAAATATTTGGAAGTGAAATGACCTGATGTCTATCATTCCTTTAAAATATTTCAGCAATTCATATAAATATGTATGTGTGTGTACATATAGATGTATATATACACATATATAAATACATGTATATGGAAATACATATGAAAATATAAGGAAGCAAATATGGCAAAATGTTATGGATGTTCATTATACTTTTTTTCACTGTATGTTTGACATTTTTCATATTTTATTTTTGTAATTTTATGAAGTTGACATGGAAGAGGAATTGAAATAGATTTCACCTGCTCTTATTTACAGAAAATCCATGACTTCTGGGGTCCCTCTAGATCTCAGGGTCAAGTTATCCTGCCTACACCAAGTGGACAGAGCCCACCCTCTCATTGCCTGTGTGTCTTCTGTTATACACAGCGCTCAGCTCAGGCAGCCTGTGCCCATCTTCGGGATTCCTTGAATTCCTCCAGGACATAAGACTCCCATTGTATTCCTTTGTCTGGCCCCCAAAGGGAAATGTAGCATACCTTTCTCTCTCTCACTTTTTTTTTCTTTGAAAAAGGGATCAGATCAGAACAAAATCTGAAGCAGTCTAAGGAGTTCTGCTGAAGAGACAGTGTTCTAAAAGTTGGGACTTAGGGGGAAAGTCCTTTATGCCTTAAGCCAAGACTTCAGCACAGAGGAGCAGCCCCCGGGGGAGGCAGAGCCTGGAGAGTGACTGTACAAGTGTATGTCCGGGGCTGCTTTCATGCAAAACTGGGCACAGCTAGGCTCTCTCTCCCAACTCCTTGTCAGCTCCTCGGAGCTGCTGAATCGGAGCCAGTCCTGAAGGAAACAGATACCTGAGCACACTGGTCATGGGAGACAGCTCATGTGCATGCTGGTGCAAGGCACACAGAGAAGTCTCAGAGATGAGGGGCATAGGGAAAGGGACCCAGGAGGAGTTAGGTGTATTGAGGAGTGATTGTAGGACATTTCTGGTATGTTTTTTTCTCCTTTAATTTTTCACTGGGAGAGGTGATTAACTGTTATGCATCCAAAAATAGTTTAAGCTAAACATAGCATAGCTGGCAGAGGTTGTTATAAAATAGAACTTGGGTGTGGGAATGCTGCCTCTTAACTGTAATCCTTCCTCTGGGTAAAACGATGTCAATGCTATGAACTCAAACCAAGGTCAACCTTGAGAATCAAGTGCAAGGTCTCATCTCTTTAATTAAGGGGGAAAGTTTATTCTCATGGGCATGCAAACTGGCTAAAATTAGAGAGGTCTTTTCTTTAGTAACCACCATCTTTTTAAAGAGGGGAAGAGACCACTGTTATGATTTAGTTCAGATTCTCGATTTTATGGACAAGGACTATAGAAGTAATTGACCCAAACTCACATTTAGTTGGTGGTAGAGTAAGACAGTTTGGTGCTTTTCCTACTATAGCACATGGTTTCGTGGTTTCTCTCAATTTAGAAATTTTTCCCCACTGGATTTTGATTTAACATGAACACAGATGGAATAGGATCAAAACTCATTGGCCTAATTGAAATCCTGTAAAACTTTGATTAGGTTCTTCGAGATGGAGAGGAAAGTATAGTTGGCAGATTGTAGGGACACAGAAAAAGAATCAGAGCCTCTAGTTAGAGGCAGGTGTTACCCTATAAGCAGTCTAATATCAGGGAATGCTCAGAGATGATTCCAGATGTGCCGTATAAAGATGTGTGGGTGCCTGTGAGGAGGTGGGGAACCAGTATTTCCTGGCTGTATGCATCATGGAATGACACAAGCAACCATTACGAAATAGGAGATATGGCTCTGGACCCACAGTAGGTACAAGTAGAAGAAATCCATTACTGCCTTCAGCCTTACTCCAGTCCATCCTGCATATTTTTCCCTCAGGAGAAATTCCTTGGACAACTCTATTTGTTTGTTTATCTACTTACTTTTAATTTTAAAAAAAACTTTTATTTTTAAATAATTTCAGGCATGCAGAAAATGTTGCAAAAATATTGTGAAGTATTCCCATATACCCTTCACCCAGATTCCCAACACGATAACATTTTACCAAGTTTATTTTATCATTCTCTCTCTTGGAATCATTTGAAAGTACCTTGACATTAATATAATTCCTCTTTATACCTAAATTCCTCAAGGTGTATTTCATGAAACAAGGACAGACATTCTTTCACATGAACACAGTCCAGTTATCAAAACCAGGAAATTACCATTCATTCAGCTGTTATCTAATCCATAGACATTCACATTTCATCAATTGTCTCACTAATGTGCTTTGTAAGAAAAAAATATATATATTTCTCTGGTGTGGAATTTGATCTAGGTTCACATTATGCATTTAGTTGTCATGTCTCTATAGTTTCCTTTATATTCCTCAGTCTTTTTCATGACTCAGACATTACTGGACAGTTAATTTGTAGAATTTCTTTCAGTTTTGGTTTATCTGATGTTTCTTCATCATTGTATTCAGGATATACTTTTTGGGAAGAAATACCACAGAAATAATGATGTGTTTTTCTCAGTGCATTATTTCAAAAGGCAAATGATATCTGTTACCTATTACAGGGTATATTAACTTTGATACTTGGTAAGGTGGTGTCTGTAAAGTAACATTTTTCCCCATTAGTAATTAATAAGAGTCTTGTGGGAGATACTTCCAGACAATATAAAATTCCTGTTTCTTATCAAACATTCACCCATTGATTTTAGCATCCTGGTGATTCTTGCCTAAAACAATTATTACTATGGTTGTTGCCAAATTATTTTCTAAGTCCATCATTCCTTCCATATTTATTTCCATTATTTCTTCTGTATCCATTAGTTACCATTCTACTATAGGGAAGAGATTTCTCTTCTTTTTCATTTAATTATTTCTGTATTTACTAAGTGTGAACCCATGGATTCTAAACTGTATTCTGTGGGTTATAATCTGTACTGTCAATATTTATTTTGAGACTCAAAGTGTCCCAGATGGAGTCTCTTAAGCTCCTTATTCATGTTCTTTTAGATCATCTCTACTTTCTGGCCCAGCAAGATGTTCCAGGTGCATCTAGTACTTTCCCAACTCCACTTCTGAAATCTTTCCTTTCTTCAAAGAACCCCGATTCCTTTCCATGGGGAATGGTATTTAGATTCCACGATCTTGGCACTAAGTTTGTTTATTTGTACTGGGATGCCCTGAATAACACTTTTACATGCCTAGCTTTCAGCAGTTCACTTCTATGAGACTTGCAGGGCCTTTCTGCTAGAGAGACGAGGGTCCGCTTTTCCCATCCCAGGCAGTCCTGGTGCTGCCTCCTGTCTTCCAGGAAGAAACTCCCACCTGCTTGTCCTCATTTTCATAGTAACATCCCTTCTCCTGGTGGCTACACATTTGGATGCAAAGTCCTCTGAGTCTTTCTGTCTAACCAATCTCTACAGCAACCTTGTATTTTGAGCCCAAAACTAAGAAATTGCAACACATGGCCTCCTAAGCTTAAATAGACTTGTGGGGAGAATGAATGGAACCAGCTATTTGAAATCAGGAAGTCTGGGAATTTTAGCCATCAACAAGTACAAATCCCTCACTCTTCTTTGAATGGGGGCATAGATGTGAAGAAACAAAATGGCAAATGTGGTTAAAACTCAACTCTCCCAAACGTTGCTCCTGTGCCTGTAGCCTGTTCCCTGGTCTATGTTTCCCAACCACTTTGCCGAGAAGGTTCAGGGAAGGTCTTTGCCTCTTATGCCTATTGAATTCCTGACAGTAAAGCTCATAAGTTCTTCTCTCCTGTTTATCCTGGGTATCTCAGGACTCAATAAGGCCCCTGTCAAAGCATTTACTCTCCGTACAAATTTCCAAATGCTCTAAATATCAGCCCTCCAAAAGAAGACCAAATGCGGTGAGTGATGGAGGACATGAAAGGTAACTAACGAATATACATGTTTCATGTCTGAAAGTTTTCTTTGGCCAAGTCTGGTATTTTTATTGTCTTAAAGTTGTGCTTTGCTGTTATGTTATTGGAAAATACATGTCTTTGTTTAAAATGTGTGTCTGTTGATGCCAGGTGTATATCCGGAAACGTCTTCCTACAGTGATAGTAGTTTGCAATAATCTCAGAAACCGTGGCCTTTTCTAATGCAGGGGAAGCAGAAGCACAAAGGAGGCTTGTCAGAGCCAACTCCCAGCTCAGAGCTTGGTTTCAGTTTAATCTTAGCAAGTCATGCATCTTGTACCCGTGTCCATGGCTGCCGGTAGCCCATGTGGCCACTTTGCACAAATTAGAAAAGGGTGCCTAGAAGGTCTCACACTCACAAGTAATCAGTTGGTCACTGTCATGCACAATTCATTCGCCAGAATTAGTCATATGACTTCACCCACCACAAAGTGGACAGGTAGTAGAGTCCTACCATTTGCCCAGAATGGGGGCAGAACAGGAACTATGTTGCAACAAGACTGATGGTAACTAAATGCCTCACTATTGCTTGTATCTTATAAATCTGCAATGTTTTACCTTATTAGTTGTAGGTAAAATAGTAGTGCTTCTTATAACATGTGGCCTCTCAGCTTTTTTAGGGGAGTATGAGACCGTTAACAAGATTTCTTTTTAGCCCCACCTACACAAATGGGTAATAATCAAAGTCTACGGTCATAAAAACACTCATAGCCAATAAATGAATCCCAAAGCTCCCAGGAAGTCTTTGTGGGAGCCTCCATGCCAAGGCTATGCTGTTTGCATGTGCATAGGAGGAGCTGTGTCCTTGGCCATCACTGTTGTTGCACCTTCTCTCTTTGTTCTGCATTCTTCTCCCCATTAGTGCTGCTGCTGCAACCCCTAGGCTCAAGGTCTGTCTTGCCTGTCTGAGTCCTGGTGGCCTTGTGGCTCTTGCCATGACTACAGCTTTTTCTGGGACCCTTGTTGTCTTGTCATGTCCCCTACAGTCAACGAGTCCTATTTCAGGCAGGAACTGCACTTGGGCCAAGTCTTGGGTCTGGGTCCAATTGACCCTCCTCTCAGTCTCAGTCCCAATACTACTCTGAGGCAAGCTAGTGCAGGTATTTGGCCCCAATTCTGGTTGCCACGTGGCTGGACTCTCCCATGAATGCACAACCTTGACTGCACAGCCTGTTTTGCTCTCGCTGCAAGTACCCTCACTAGCCAGCAAAGCATCCTTTTCCAGCACCCCACGATGATGCTGAGGAGGCTGTTAATGAGCTTCTCCTAAGGGAGAGTCCAAATGAGAGAAAGGCTGTCCCTCTTGCCCCGTGAAGCTTTAAACACCGTGAGGGGCTTTGCACCTGCTCTACAACAACAACAACAACACTCTCTCTACAGACCCACCACAGACATCCTGCCCTTGCACATTACACTACAGCCACACTAAGCTTCCTGAACCGCCCACTCTTCAATGTACCAGGTTCTCTCATGCCTCAGGTCTTTTGTTTAGAGCCATGGTCGGCAAACTGCGGCTCACGAGCCACATGCGGCTCTTTGGCCCCTTGAGTGTGGCCACGAAGTTTCAATCACACGTGGTATTTTGTGGAAGAGCCACACTCAAGGGGCCGCAGTTTGCCGACCACTGGTTTAGTGTATCTGCTGCATCTTGCTTAGTCCAGCCGATTCTTCAATATCAGGCCAAAGGCTGCCACCCCCCTGACACTTTCCCTGATTTCTTCGGCCTGACCCACCCTCTGTTCCTCTAAGACCCCGCTACAGTTCAGCCAGGCCAATCTAATCATTGTATCACATTACAGTTGTCTGTCCCTTCGCAGTGAGCTCCTGGGAGGCAGGCGCCATGCCCTTGCGTTTCTGTCTATCTTGTCCGGAGCACAAAGCCGGGCATATTATAAAGCTCCATAAATGTCCAATGGATATAGGTCTTTGCTCTTGGTGAAGAGCATGGCAAATCCGTTATCAGGCTGCAAACTGGAAGGTTCCCGTAGGGCCTTCTCACCAGAAGTGGGGGTGATGATGCATGCATTTCAGCTTTCTCAAGTGTAGTGGGGAGTGGGGACAGACCAGCAATGATGCCAGGGAGGAAAGATGGACTCTCAGGCTCCAGTATGCTGAGGAAGAGCTGCAGAACTGAGGCCAGAAACACAAAAGCCTCAGCCTAGAGAAGACACCTGAGTGGCCACTCTGCAGCCATGTCCTCACTGCTGAGCACCAGACTGTATTCCCAGCTGCCCACTGGGAATCTCCTGGACACCTCGGGTTTGGGATGCCCAAGGCTAGGTCCTTCATCATCATCCTCTCCACCTCCCAGACTTCCTTCTCAGTAAGAGTCCCACCACATACCCAACTGTCTGAGCCAGGAATCTGGGTACCATTCATGATGCCTCTTACGTCCTCAACTTTCCACATCTGACTCACCACCAAGACCTATGAGTGTTTTTACCTGAACATCTTTGGATTCTGCTTACTAAGTGCCTCTTACTTCCATCTCCTTATCTCCATTCTGTTGTCTTAATTCAAGCCACCAACCTCTCCCAGACTTTGACCCTTCTGCCTTTAGTCCCTGAACTATGCTGTGAGATACTTCCCTCTATTTTTTGAAATACTTTGGAGGCTACGTATTGTCAACAGAATAAAATGTTATCTCTTTCAGTTGCAAGTGGCAGAAAGTCCTGATGCAAAGCATGAAACCAGTGGTCTTCAGAGCGGCAGACACAGATCTAAGTGTGTGCAAGGTGACCAGCTGGAGTACAAGAAAATATTGGAACTTCCTATCCGTTTCTAAAAGTAAGAAATCAAAGTTTACTAATATTTCATGTGAAAATGGACACTGGTGAATTCACTCAGTGCTTATAGTAATAATATTTACTTTAGCCACATAGTAACAATCACATATTTTATAGATATAAGAGCCCAAAGGAAGAGGTAAATGTAAATTGGGGAAGAGTTGACAAGTGCAGTTAGTTTATGTGTGCCTGGTTAAGTGAATTCAAAGATTATACTATCTGGGTTTTTTTGTTGTTTTTGTTTTGTTTTTTGGGGGGGAGGGCTGAGCAGGATGATGAAGATAATGAGGTAATTTTTACCATACATTTTTTTATTTAAGCATAATTTCTAAAACTGAAATGCACCAGAGATGAGTTTTGCTTCTATAAAAATTCTGTAACTAATGGAATCAAACAGAATATAATCTTCTGTGTTTGGCTTTTTTCCTTTTGCTTACCATAGTATTTTTCAGATTCATGTATAATGTTGTGAATTGATGTACACTTAACTTCCTTAGAAGCTGACACTTTGCTTTCCAAAGTGTGCTATCTTATACTCCCACCAGTGGTGTATGAGAGTTCAGGTTGCTCCATGTCCTCGTCAACATTTGAAGTTTTTAGACATTTTTATTTTAGTTGTTTTAGTGAGGTATTCCATGAGGGTTTACATTTGCATTTCCCTGATGACTAATTATGTTAATCACCTTTTCATATGTTTAGTATCCATTTGTACATCTGCTTTTGTGACGTGTCTAAGTCTTTTGCCCTTTAAAATTTTTTTTATTGACTTGTGTTATCAATTTCTAGGAGTTCTTTATGTAGTATACCTAAAAGTACTATATGAGATACATTTATTACAGATACATTCTTTTAGTCTGTGACTTGACTTTTCATTCTGTTAGTAGTGTCATTGGAGATCACCAATGTGACATCATGGTTTCCACCAAGTGGTGTGTGAAGCAGTGGGGTCATCCAAGCCTACATTGGAATCCCAACTCTGCCACATGCTCATAATGGGCAAGCTATTTGTTATGGTCTGTGAGCCCCACTTTCCTCTTCCGTAAAATAAGGGAGATGAGATCCCCTTATTTTATAGAATTGCAAAATTTAAATCAAATAATACATTGAAAGCTCCTATCACATGTAGGTGTTACCTTATAGATTCTCTATTCCCTTTTCTTTAAATCTCTTTCTTTCTGTTAAGGTGCCCCCCCACCCTCCCGCTTTCATGCCTCATTTGCCAGCTCATAGACATGTCTCATACCCAGAACAAGGGTACCCGCAGGATCTCAGTTCCAGACCAAGATTTCCTATTTCAACATGTCCCCAGCTGGGTGGCTATGTGATGCTATATACAATATGTCCTTGTACTGTAAACAGCAGTGCACCACACCCAGGATGTCCTGGAACAGGAAGAATTGATGTTTTATGCAAGAAGCAGGATTTAAGGTGGTGAAAGCATATTGCCCTAGCCTGAGTAATGTAATCTGTGAGAGACAAGCTGTGTCTGGGCAGAGGGAGAGGGACTAAAAGAAGGAAGACAGCCCTGGCTGGTGTGACTCAGTTGGTTGAGCATCGTCCTGTGCACTGGAAGGTCGTGGGTTTGATTCCGAGTCAGGGCACATACCTAGGTTGCAGGTTCAATCTCTGGTCAGGGTGGATACAGGAGACAACAAATAGGTGTTTCTTTTTCACATTGATATTTCTCTCTTTCTCTCCCTTCCTTCCTCTCTAGGTCAACAAGGGGGGAAAAAGAAGGAAGGGGAATGGAAGGTGAATTGGGGCTGGTAAAAGGACAGGGACAAGGATGGGAATGGGAATCAAGAAAGGGAATGTGGAGCTGAGCTGCCTTCCTCCTGACAGGCCCTGCAAAGCCTGCATGTGCCTCACAGAGACAGAGCACAGCCCCTGCCCCTGTGCATAGTGAACAGCAGATTAGGCTTCCAGCTGATGGCAGCTTCCCTGTAACCTGTAAGTCGACCAGACCATTAACATGCATAGAGAACTCAGAAAGGCAGCCTGCAAACTAAGTGGGTGCCTTTTACTTCTCCCAGGGTCCTTTTTACTTCATTCCAAATATTCATATTCTGTCCCGCTCCTCACCTTCACCCAGTCTCCTGTAGTTAGCTCTGCTCCTGACCTTGGTGTTCATTAACTGATTTTGGTTTCCATGGCTTGACTGTAATGCTTGCTAAGAAGGCTTAAAGTCATCCCTCCCTTAGCTCCTGGCAGTAACCGCATCCCAGCGTTAGCACCTGCTCTCTTAGAATGGAGTTTGATCATCAGTCTGGATATTGAACTAAGTATTTCTTTCTGTTGTACTTGATTTTATCTCCTCTATCCTTCCATGATTTTTAAATGTCTTTTTTTTTACTTTAAATAACTTTTTATTTTCCAATTACAGTTGGCAAACAATATTATATTAATTTCAGGTGTACACCCCAGAGATTAGAGATTACATAACTTACTGAGTGATCATCTTGATAAATCTCATACCCATCTGACACCATACATAGCTATTAGAATATTATTGTCTATATTTCCTATGCTGTATTTTATATCTGCATGACTATTCCATAACTACCAATTTGTACTTCTTAATCCCTTCACTTTTTTCACCCATCCCCGCAATCCCCTTCCATCTGGCAACCATCAAAATGTATCTATGAATCTGTTTTTGTTCTGCTTGTTCATTTATTTTATTTTTAGATTCAGTTGTTGAAAGGTAACATTTTATCATTCATATATTTTATCTTCTTTTCCTTCTTTTTTTTTAAATCTTTATGAAGATCCTTTAACTGGTTTGGTGGCGATGAACTCTTTTAGCTTTTACTTGTCTGGGAAGCTCTTAATCTGTCCTTCCATTCTAAATGATAGCTTTTCTGGGTAGAGTAATCTTGGTTGTAGGTCCTTGCTTAACATCACTTTGAATATTTCTTACCAATCTCTCTGGCCTGCAAAGTTTCTGTTCATAAATCAACTAAGTTTTATGGGAGCGCCCTTGTAGGTAACTGTTTTTCTCTTGCTGTTTTTAAGATTATCTCTTTGTCCTTAACCTTTTGCATATTAATTATGATGTGTTGTGGTGAGTGCCTCTTTGGGACTCTGTCCTTCCTGGACTTGTATGTCTGTTTCTTTAGGAAGTTTCCTTTTTTTTCCCCCACATAGGTTTCCATTTCTTTATTCTTTCTCTTCTCTTTCTGGCACCCCTATGATGCGAATGTTGGTATACTGGTTATCCCAGAGGCTCCTTACCCTATTCCTCATTTTTTTTGGATTCTTTTTTCTTTTTGCTCTTCTGTTTGGGGGTTTTCTGCTTCCTTAGCTTCAAAATATCTGATTTGATTCTCTGCTACATCTACTCCACTGATAATTCCCTGTAATGTATTGTTCATTTTAGTTCATGTATTCTGTATTTCTGACTGGTTCATTTTTATGTTTTATAGTTCCATTTTTATATTTCCAATCTTTTTGTTGAAGTTCTCACTAAATTCATCTACTCTTTCCATAAGTTCATTGAGAATCCTTATAACCAGTGTTTTGAACTCTCCATCTAATAGATTGCTTCCTTCATTGTCTACATCATCACCATTATGAGAGTAATTACATTAGCATCTACTGTTTATTGATCACTTACATGTACCATTCATTATTTATAGCACTTAGAAAAATAATATTCCCTTATATAACCAGCAGCAATTGTTTAATTATATTAGCTAACCTACCAGTGTAAGTAAATGAAAAGAGGTCAGAATGTACTGTAGATGGGAAGTGAAAAGAAGTTTCAAGGAAGATGACAATTCATTTCATTTAGGGACTTCACGATTATTATGTAAGAGAGTTGGCTAGAAGTTAACCACAGCTTAGTTTTTTACACAATATTTTGCTTAGGAAAGGCAAAGTTGAAGGCTGGGGAAAAGCTTTTATTTTACTATTGTCTGTTTATTAATGATTATTAAACAATTCTTATTAGCTGATTATTAAACTGTTCTGGATAAGAAGTTCTTATTAACTGATTATTAAACAGTTCTCCCAGCTAAGGTGCTAAGTTTACTAAAATCCAAGTTGTCCAAAATACAATTTGTCTTAAAGTCACTTGTTGTACCCCCAAGCTTCCACTTTTAGAAACTATGCGGGGGTGATGGGGGGGAGTGAATTAAACCTAAAGCTAGTAGAAGGTAGGAAATGAAAGATTAGAGCACACACAAATTAAATGAAAAACAAAATATAGATAAAATCAATGAAAACAAAAACTGGTTATTTGAAAAAATCAACAAATTAAAACTTTATGTAGACCAGTTTTTCTCAATCAGGGATGACTTTGTCCCTCCTCTCCCCACCCTGGGAGGGGGCACTTTTCAATAACTGGAGAATTTTTTAATTGTCATACTTTGGTATATGTGTGTATGTGTGTGTGTGTGTACGTGTGTGTGTGTATGTGTGTGTGTGTGTGTGTGTGTATTATTGGCATCCAGTGGGTAGAGGCCAGAGATGCTACTAAACATCCTACAATGCATGGCAGCCCTGTCCATAATAAAAACTATTGGGCCTAAATGTCAATAGTGTCAAGCTCGCAAAATCTATTTAGTCTAACTAACAAATAAAGAGAGGATACAAATGACCAAAGTCAGGAATAAAAGAGGATACATAACTTCCTACCTTAAAGAAATTAAAAGGGTTTATAAGAGCATACAATGAATTACTTTATGTTGACAATTTAGAATAAAAGGGGAGATTCATGCCTGGCTGGTGTGGCTCAGTGGTTGAGTGTTGACCTATGCACCAGGAGGTTGCTGGTTCAATTCCTGGTCAGGACACATGCCCCAGTTGTGGGGGTTGTGGGCTCGATCCCCAGCAAGGGGCATAGAGGAGGCAGTCTATTGATGTTGATGTTTCTCTCTTTCTCTCATAGATGTTTCTCTCTCTCTCTCTCTCCCTCCCTCCATCCCTTCCGGTCTCTCTAAAAATCAATGAAAACATATTTTAAAGGGGTGGGGGAGTCATATAAAGTTACAAATTAATGAAACTGACTGAAGAAGACATAGGAAATCTAAAGAGAGCCATAATAAAACAAGAATTTGATTAAAAATGGACATTTACCCTCAGAGAAAGCTTCTCACCTCCAATGTAGATCCCAGAGCATGAAATAGGGTGCTAATCTGTCTGCCACCTTGTGGTTGGAAACATGTGTTATAGGTTGAGTTTCCTGAATCTAGATACAGTGGGGCCTTGACTTACAAGTTTAATTCGTTCCAAGACTGAGCTCGTTAAGGAGCTCGTTAACTCAAATTACTCTATCAACTCAATGCAAAATATCCACTGAGAGACAGCTGGTATCTCAAAAAACTCGTTAGTCAGGACACTCGTAAGTCAAGGCCCCACTGTAATTGGGAAAATTTACATTTGACCATAAAGGTAATAAAAACCCTAATACTCATGACTAATGGGAAGAATAGCTGCTTTTTATTAAGCACATTCAAGCAGAATGTGAAACTCTTTATAGGCATTAACCTGTTTACTTCTCAAACAACCTTTTGGGACAGGCACTGTTATCTCCATTTTCTGATGACGCACCTGAAGCTCAGAGAAGTGGAGTGTTCAGGATCATATGAAATAAATGAGTGAAGCCCCAAATCTGTCTGTTTCTAGAACTGAGCTCTTAATGTAACTATACCACCACCCTCCTCTACATCTATTTCATCCCAGTCCAGTTTCATCCAGTGCTGAAATCTCCCTACCACTGTCAAGGGACCTTCCATCCACTCCAGCAGGGAATTTACTAACACTGAGGCACATCGTTCCATAATTGAGGGACAATTTTTATCCTATACCTAATATTTGTCCTGGAACTTCTAGACAAACAAGGTGAAACCACACGACTGCCTTTCAAATTAAAATAATGGAAAAGCAAACAAACAAAGCACTGTGTCCCTGTGTCCCTTGAACCCCCTCCCAGAGCTCCCCAAGTAGTCCTGGTTCTTGACCAGTCTCTCTGTGACAGGGTTTTGCATTTCCCTGCCACCCTGGTTCCTCCCCTTTGAACATGCCCTAGGCTATCACTAACTCCCTCTTAAACTGTGGTATTTGAAACCCCTAACAGAACAAAACAATAACATCACCTTCCTCTTCCTACTCTCTATACTTCTTTTAAGGCTGCCTAAGCCTCCCTTAGTTTTCGGTGGTCACGTTGTTTTGGTTAATTACCTTGCAAAATCCATTTTCATCTCTGTATGGTTCAAATTAAAAATATTTAGAAATCACAGCTAAGTACACAGTTCTGGCTTCAAGAAGTACTTGTTAAATGATTTAAAATGTTCACTTCATTTTATTTTGGATTAGTTGATTACCTCTGTCTATTTCACTTAAGCTTGCTGATTATTTTGTTTCTTGACCTCATAATTCAGATTTGGCCAAGGATTGTTGCTGTTTTTTTGTTTGTTTGTTTTTAATGTCCTTTCCCTGAAAGGAAGAAGAACCAAACAGATCCTTCTTATTGTAGAGAGCCTGGCTGAGCCGAAGGGGATGCATCCTCTGTGCTCATTCCTATCCTGACTGATCGCCAAGCTGCATATTTGACCACAGAAGATGCTAAGGGACTCTGTACACTCCAAGTTAAGCCTCGATCTTGTTAAGCGGCAAAAAATGTCTCTGTATCAATGGCTAAAATTACCTAGTCAGACTCTCCCCACTCCTGGCCTACATTTTATATCATCTGTTTATTTGTAGTGGGGAGAGATCCTCTTCCATAGTGGGCCAAAAGCAGATAGTCAATTCTAGCCCCTCTTAAGGCACAATGATTTTCTAAATCTTCCTGGGGACTCCGATTAGTTCTGGACACTTTCCTGTCACTTGGGCGGAGGGCTTGTCCCAGCATTAATATTGATGGAGATAAAAATTGTTGCCTATCTAGTTTTTAGACCAATGCTTAAAGTTGAGTTTTAAAGGCCCACTAAGATTTAAAAAAATAAAAATGAGCAAAGCTTGCCAATTTCTATAGTTCTTGAAGTGCTCAAGCAGTAGGTCCTCTCTAATGCCCTTACATTGTAGGAACATTTCCCCAGCCAGGCCCCTGTCCTGTAATTCTACCTGAAAGCAACTTAATCTGCATTTGAGGTTGTTGCCTTCTTTCTTAAGGGCCAACGCAGAAGGTGATTCAGTGGGATGAAATCTGAGCTGGGCCTGGCATGCCTGATTTTTAACACATGTCTAAAGCACGCATTTAGCTGTCACCGAGAGATCTGACAGTTTGTGGGAGAGGTGCTGTGTACAAAGGACCAGCAGTGGGCATTCCCAGGACACACCCACGTAGAGCATGCTGTGATCTGAACTTCCCCTTTCCCCAGAGCCAACCACCACCACTGAAATCAAACACAACCCCATTTCCACGGTCCCAGACTAAGCCACGACCATGGTTTTCTTTGGGGGATACCCTACAAGGGCAATGCTGCAGGTAGAAACAAGTATCCAAAAGCAAGTTTGCTCATCAAAAGTACATTTTTCCTTCTTGGATTAAAATAGTACTGGGATTGTTTGATTCCAGCCATTGCCAGAGATCCTGTAAATGACTGAATATTTTAGCACTGAAATTTCTCTTTTGTTGGGCTGCATCTAGGCTTGGCTCCTGAAATACTTTCCCCTGTCATCATCAAACACTTAAAGCACCCTCTGAACACAAGGCATGCTCTTCATTATCTCATTCAGTCTTCACAAATACCCTGTAAGGTAGGCATTATTAGCCCCTATGAGAGATGGGATAAATGAAGCTCAGAGAGGGTAAGGATCTGTTCTAAGGCCACACAGCTAGTGAGTGAGAAAGCCAACAAAGTGGTGAAGTAGCTAATTGAGCCCAAGGTTTCTATCTCTAAGGCTCATGTTCTTAACCACTATGCCTAACCCCACCCTCACTTCCATCCACATTGTATTATGATTATCCCAAATCACCTACTGCTATCTCAAGGAAAATGAATTTTTCAGCTTAAAAAAAACCACCTACCATTTTTTTTAAGAAAGGAGAGGTCCTATTAGGGGAGAGATATTCACCCAATCACCAGCCATCCCAACCCAGGTACCTACCCCAGCCCCAGCCTGCCATCTGACCACAAGTGAGAACTGACCATCTGAGCCCATCAGCCCTAGAACCATGAAAAAGAAAATTAAATTGTCTTAAGCCACAGAGTGTTGGGAAACTTGTTAGGCAGCAAAAGACAACCAGAATACTATAGTCAGTGAATTAGTATTTTCCTTAATCACTCAATATCTCATAGTACCTAATGTCCAATGCAGAAGTATCTCTCACCCACCATACACACACAAAAGCCAAATGGGTTCCAAACCCATGAGGACCATTGGCCACTCAATTAAATTCTGTTGTCATTGAGCTGAAGGGCTTGTAGCTATTAGAGAAATCCTCATCAGCCTTTTACTCTTATGTTGTCATATAATACAACAGAGCAGGTCTTGCCAGGGAAGGGGCAGAAAGGATTGTCAAAGCTCAATAACCATTTGTGTAGTTCATTACGTGACATTTATACTCTTGACGTGTATAACGCCCCTTTGCATTTGATTTTCCAAATGATTTACTGCAGCGGTTCTCAACCTGTGGGTCGAGACCCCTTTGGCGG
Organism: Myotis lucifugus; assembly: GCF_000147115.1. Taxonomy (NCBI): domain Eukaryota; kingdom Metazoa; phylum Chordata; class Mammalia; order Chiroptera; family Vespertilionidae; genus Myotis; species Myotis lucifugus. The sequence continues at coordinate 1,380,335 of NW_005871192.1, read as the reverse complement.
TAGAACGACCCTTTCACAGGGGTCACCTAAGACCATCCTGCATATCAGATATTTACATTACAATTCATAACAGTAGCAACATTACAGTTATGAAGTAGCAACGAAAATAATTTTATGGTTGGGTCACAACATGAAGAACTGTATTTAAAGGGCCAGAAGGTTGAGAACCACTGATTTACTGGGACTGTGAAGAGTACTTCACATCAGGAAGGCAGGCAGGGAGTAACGTCTCTGAATGACCAGATGGGTCACCAGTAGAAAACAGTTGTATTTCACACATGTTTTCTACATGTCAGAGACTATCCATGAATTATCTTGTTGGATCATCATTCTAATACTCATGGAAGTTGCACTTCTCTCCATTTTATAGGTAGGAAAACAGACTCAGAGAAGTTAAAATTTTGTAGTAGTTGGAAGAGCCCTTGAACCTCAGTGTGATTCCAACATCTATTCTCTTTTTATTCAGTGTGGAGAGCGGCTACAGTGTTTGGCACAGTCCCCTCATGGCCACGTGCAAGTCCCAACTTGGAGGGCAGAGCCCTCCCAGCACAATTATAGCCAACAACTATAATTGTAAGCTTGAACCTATGGTCCGAACACGTGGCCCCACGTGTCTGAGTGATGTGGGCTTGATAGCGTTCAGGTGCATGTAATTGAGTAGGATCGAAACCCACGAGAATGTTGTAAACATCTTGATCATGCCTCTACTTTGCCTCGTGGAATCTGCTATAAAATAAAGACACGGCTTGTAGTTCGAGGTGCTGTCTCTCCATCAGAGAGGGCAGTGTCCCACCTAGTGCCCAGCTTTATTCTCTTGCCTGTCTTTTCTAATCCTTCACCGCCCCCACTCAGGGTTCACCCTTGGCAGTGCTGGCGCGGCACAATTCAGATATGTACAGCCAACCATGTGACTTCACTGCAGATGTCCAAGCAATGTGAGTGGGATCTTTGCTATCTCCCTCTGTCCCTCTCTGAGTTAAGGGCCGTTCTTTGACTTCTCTCCAGGAGTGCAGAGCCATCATTGAACCAGATGTGTCCTGTGTGGATGAGTTTGTGCTATGTTCTCTTCTCCCCTGGATCCTGCCTGGTGGGGCACAGGCACCTGCTAGTCTTGGTGTTCCCTGGGGTTACATGACTCAGGGTTACTGGTTCTTGGGCCACCATCAGTTTCCAAGGGTTTAGTCATTCCGAGCAGAGTTCTAGGTCACCTTATTTCTTCATTCGCCTCTCCATTGACGTGAACATCTTGATATTTATGGTGGCACTAATCTCTGTCCCCTCAAACCCACCCCACACTTATTCATCATAGAAGAAAGGTCCAGTCATAGCTTAGATGGACAGTCAACTACCTCTCATTATTTATTTATTCCATAACTGGACTAGAATTTCTCACAAACCCCCTTTTACTCTGATGGTGACATACACTTCTTTTGCTATTTCAAGATAATGCACTCTACAATTTATAAGTAGATAATTTATGTTTATATGGCCAATTTTGATTTAATTTTTTCAATCAATCTAAATTTGTGGTAGCTTTCAAGAGCCCAGAGTAGATACTCCTGTGCTCTTTACTGGCTGTGGCTCTGCTGTCTCACGCACACAGGCAGTGGCCATGGCCTCTGTGCTTTTCGCACCCTCTTCTGAGCAATGTCTGTGGCTGGTGTGGTGTGTGGGTCTCCTCCTGGACCCCACCCCCCTCAGCTCAGTGACGTTGCTACTTTGAGCCTCAGCTCTGTCCCTGTCAGCTTCTTCTGTTGTCCCCTCTCCCTTGCGCTGTGCGGTGCTGTGTGGCACAGTGCTCCCTTTTACCAGGGGAAATGTGTACTCATTAGTGCTGCTCACCAAACATCTCTGAATTACACTTCCTGGGCCCCGTGTGGGGCCGTGGGGGTCATGTGATTCATTTGAACAATAAGAAAAACCTTATCAAAGTAAATATCTAATTGTCTGGGTGGATCCTCTGGAATCCTCTTGCCTTTGCCAGAGCAGTCCAGCCACTTCCAGGATGGCTGTTGTCTCATCATTCTGGGTTCCTGGTGTCCAAGAGGAGCTTTTCTCCCTGCCAACTAACAGCGGTTCTCAACCTGTGGGTCGCGACCCCTGAAAATACATCCTGCATATCAGATATTTACATTACAATTCATAACAGTAGCAAAATTACAGTTATGAAGTAGCAACGAAAATAATTTTATGGTTGGGGGTCAGCACAACATGAGGAACTGTATTAAAGGGTCGCGGCATTAGGAAGGTTGAGAACCACTGCTTGTGTAGTATGGGCAAAAAAATAGAAGTCTGTTAAATGTCTTAGATCTCAGGGCTACTTATTATAGGAATTGTTCCACATTCTCCATGTCCCCTGGAATACTTAGAGTGGGTGAAGGGAGCTCTTTCAGGCCCTTCCTCACTAATATGCTGTTGTATCACCATATTTTCTCTCCTCTGATTGCCCCATGACTGAGACCCTGTGAGATCATTCTGTTCCCTTAGCCTATCTGAGTATTTCCATCCTGACCCCATCGGTTTGGTTTTGACCTTGAGGAGTGAGGCACAGAGCAGACTCACCTTGGTGCTTCTTTCTCCTAATCCTCTCCATGGCTTCCTCTCAGTCAGGTGTGGATGAAAAAAGAGTCACATACTAACCCTGACAAACTCAGGGGAGGCCAGCATGGTGGGCCCTACAAACTCAGAGACTGAAAGTAACCACATAGGATGGTCTGAACGTCAAAATTCCTAACTAAAGGCAGATCACAGCGGGTAGTCATGCCTTAGGCCTGTGGCTTCCTTGAAAAGGTCAGTCTTTACCTAACTGAGCCTGTGTATTGTCCTTTTGCATCTAAGATAACTTACCTTTGGAATGTCAGGGTAATTTTCTTTTCCAGACCCATCAGAACACAATCTCCCAGCACCAGAGCAGGAGACCACAGAACCCTGCACTGTTATCTTGCTCCCTGCATTCCATCTCTATGTGCTGTAAGTGTTCATTATTAACCATTCTATACCCACCAATGTAAAAAAAAGTATCTCTTTTTACTTTTTATTCATTCCCAGGGATTCTACCCCCCTTTGCTTTCTCCTGTCCCCTTAATCAACAACAATGGATTTCCTGCAACCTTCCTTATGTCCCCTCCTTTCATTCTAAATGTATAAAATAAGCTGTAAAACTGCTATTCTTTGGAGCATTTTCTCAGTCCATTGAGATTCAGCTTCTTGGTAGTTGTCATTAGTTTGGCTAAACTCATAAAAATTCTCTACAGGTTTGGATGTTTCTTATGTCAACACAAGGAAGGATTTTTACCTTTTTCCTGTATGCTGGGAAAACTTTGAGATCTATGCCTTCTTTCTATGGCTGATTTTATAGGCCAGCACTCTTGTTATGGGACTGAAGGAATCCATTTGCCTGCGTGTGTCAAAGTCCAATAAGACACAAACAAGAGTTTGCAGAAACGAAAGGATTTATTTTTAGGAAGTGGCCCACCCCCTGAAATACAGGTGATCTAATGTTCAAAAACCTGGCTCCCCAGTGGCTTCCAGCAGGGGGGTTCTATAAGGGAAACACATTAATCATGGCAACTAAGGAGTTACGGTTGTGGCTGATCATTGTATCTGGTCCTGATGTCAGCCATGGTGCTGCTTCATCTGGTTTCATCATTTTTCTGGGCCTGGAGCTGAAACACAACTGAGGCCTAGATGTTGTCTCTAGTTTGACCAAAACTCTATCTTGGGAGTCAACAGACTTGAGGCTTTTTTCTTAAGATTATTTAATGCCGATCAGAACCTCATTGTCCTGTGGGCTTAATGATTAAGGGAGTGGATGTTCAAGGGAGAGGGACGTGGGTGAGTCAGGGTGCTGGAGGAGGCCAGTTTGAATCAAAAGGAAAGGAGAAAAGGTTATATTAAAGAAATGAAGTTTCTATGTGGTTACAATTACCCTCTTTTTTTGGATCATTCCTCAATCTTGAGGAATATAGGGCAACTGGGTCCAGATTCAATCAAGAGGGAGGATTAGCTCATAAGATGAAGTCAGATTTGTCTGGCTATTGTGCCCCTTTTATCTGGCTCTTACAACCTCACACACCCACCTCTTCTTCGATGGTCCCTGAGCCTTAGAGGGACATTCTAGGTGTTCAGTTTACAAGCAGGAAGCATAGCAATGATAGAAAAAGCAGTAGGCCAGACACCTGTACTGTAAGTAATGACCAGGGCAAACCACAGTCAGTCTCTGAATCTTGATGACTACCAGTTGAGAACCTCGAGATGAGAGGCTCCGAGATTTATTTTTGCTGGAATGAAGGCAAGCAAGGACAATCCAGCAGATTCCCCTGGTCTGAAGTTCAAACATCCCTGATGAAATTCCTGACACGAATTCAAACAAGCTCTTTGTGTGGCTTATACAGTATCACTCACCGAAATCGTTCACATATGAACTGTTGTTGAAGATTTCTCTGAAGTTTTCCTCATGTCGTCTAGCTGGGGTCTGCAGTTGCAAGGCTCAGGAAAAAAGTTTTAGCTCTCCATAAATTTCAAGGCATAGGATGGGAGAAAAATGAAATGCTAGTTAAGAGGACTGTAGCAAAAGTGAAATGCTAGTTAAGAGGACTGTAGCTAAACACTTTCATTAGAAAAAAATCAGGATCCAGTCCAGTCCATTGGTGAAAAATAAGATTTTAAAGACAACTGAACTAGAATCTAATATCCACAATTGGACATTATGGTTTCTATTGAAACAATTTTTCCCGACTAATTTATTGTATAAATTCAGTTTCATTTACTTTGGCCTGTTATAGGCATAAGTACGACAAGGAAAGTAATTGGTTATATGGCATAAGTACGACAAGGAAAGTAATTGGTTATATAGGCTCATTTAAATTTGCTTTGCTGGAATTTCATGTGGAATATCTAGATTTCACTTTAATTAGCCTCTCATGTCTAGGAAGCCAAGCCACATAGTTGCCATCAGCGCTTGCTTGCAATACTTATTGAAGTTGGGTGAATTTCTCAGGGTTTTTCAGGTTCTCCCAAATGTATTGAGGTTCTTCTTTTGCCATCTCTTAGGAAAGCAGCCTCCAGTCCTTACCTGGAAAGACTGCAAAGTCAGGAGAGTCAGGGTGCTGGGTGATGGAAGAAAGGACAAAGGGTACATTAAAGAAATGAAGTTTCTACAGTTTCATCTTCCAGGCTTGCCTCACGTCTTTCATCCCAAGCTCTTCCCTTTAACAGCCTTCACTCTCACAAACCAAAGCACGCAGCCTTCAAATTTGCCTTAGCCGGGATTTGAGGAACTCTATTTTGAAACTGAAAGCTAAATTTTTCCCACTGAGGACAGCGAGTATAGACAGCCATCGCTGCTGCCTGGAAGATAGAGAGCAAAGGAAATAATAAAGACATTTAAAAAATATACCATCATTCAATCGCAACCTCCTGTCCTAAATCTGCTCACCCACACCCCTGTCTCCTTCCCCACCCTCAGAATGCTGATCCAGGCCTGGCTCTGCCTCTCCTCCTCTTCTTATATCTCAATTTCTCCCTCTTTACTTCTATACCCTCAACATTTAACCACCTTGATGTTTTCCCTGGTAAATTAATTAAACAAGGAGACCATTAGACTAAAGTGCTTTTAATGACTTAGCATCGTACTTAAGAAAACCAAAACCTGGGCTTGTAATACCTCAAGGTTAAGAAACTGAAATCTAAGGACAACGGATCACAAACAGCCATCGGGGGCTTTCCCAAATGAGGCAACTACTGAAGCTATAGCCAATCAAATGATTGCATCGCTTTGCCTCTCTGGCTGCTATAGCAGTGTTGCCCCAGCTCTTGTCAGTGGACCCCTCCTAACAGTTCCACTTTCGTGCTGCCCAATTCACATAGATTTTTGCTCAAATCACTTTAAAAATTTTTTAATATGTCTCAGTTTATCTTTTAACATCTCCTTCAAAACAAACTTACAAACAAAAACTCAACCAACATTCCTACCTAATTGCAAGTCCTAATTTGCATTTCTTTCTGTTTTCTCCAACAGTTTCATGAATCGAGAAAAATATCCTCACCATCCACTATTCACTCCCAACTCCTTCTATTTTGGCTTCTCAATCCTGTGGGCATGTGTCAGCCTCGTCTCCCTTGACTTCTCTGTTGGATTGCTCTCATTGACCGCTAGCTTCTTAAAGCTCTTTCCTTCCCTGGCCCAGGCTCTCCTGGGTTTCCTCCCACTTCTCTGCCCATTTTCTCAGCCTTTCTACTCATTTCCTCCACCTCTGGCCATGCCTTTGAGGGTGCTGTTGCCTGGGTTCTGCCTGTGCTCTCTTTTCTGCTTACATCCTCCTCCAAGGCCATAGGGATCACAGATGTGCCCTTTGCCTCTGCTTTCCACCCCTTTAGATGCCTTCTTTGCCCCTCTGGGAACTGGCCCCTAGACACATGCCTTCTTAGCCTTCCGCTGGAAGGTGTGTTGTGGGGAGGGTGCTCCTCCTCTGGGCAGGCCCCTCCCCCTTCTGTTTGCCCTTATATCCTGTGGGGCCTGGTGGCTGGTGTTCTCTGTATTCTGGGAGGCCTCTCCTTGGCTTGAGCACACCGCGCGGGTCCTGCCTTTTCCATCCCACACTTTCCTGAAAGGGTAATCTGTAGAGTCTTTCATTATCTATTCCCTGATAGTAACAACCCTGCTTCTTCCAACAACGAGAGTTCTCCATCCAAAAAGCTAAAGAGGTTTTGCTTGCTAAGGTCTTAGGTCATCTTTCAACAGAGTTGGGATATCTGCCTGGGGGTATAAGATGGAGGCAGCATGCTGCCTCAGTTAGACCCTTCCCGGGAAGACTGGCTACATTTGGGTGATGAGAATGTGTGCGGTGCGGATTCTTTCCAAGGACATCATCTCTAGTCTCTAAACCTTTGCGCTAGCCGGTTTCTCTGCCAGAAGCACTCTTTTTCATCCCTTCCCAACTTCCTCCAGGTTTCTGCTCAAGGGTCACTTCTTGCACCACCTGTGTTATCTAACATCCCTCCCACACTCTCCACCCTCTTATCTGGCTATCCTCCTTTTTCCTCTGGGCAGTTATCAACATCTGACACATTCTAATATACTTGTTGGTTGTCCTTCTCTCTACTAGAATGTCACGTCCGTGGTGGCAGGAATTAATACAGCTTTGTTCAGTGCTGTGTCCCCAGTGCCTCAGGCAGGGCCTGGCATGCTCAGTAAGTAGTGTTTGTTGAATTGATGAATGAGTGAATGATGATGTCTCTTCCCAGGAGAACAGGAGATTTAGGGCAGATTTTAAACTGTACTAGGTAAGCCAAGTCAGAAACCTGAGATCGACTCCCCTCTCTTTCCTCTTCCCAACATTCAGTCTCACTCAGGTAGTTCTACCTGTTGGAGGCCTCAAAACCAAGTCCCCATCTCTCTGCCCTCATTCCCAGGCCAGATCCACCTCATCTTTCACCAAGCTACAGGCAGCCTCGTGCCTGTTTTCCCCGACTTTAGTTTCTCACCATCAAAATCATTCTTTTCACTGTAGCCAAAGGGTGTTGCCAACATGCAAAGCTACTAATGGCACTCCCTGGATTAACAAACTTCAAAGTCTTCTCATTTCCTCCAGGGTAAACCCAACCTCTTTTGGCTATAGTTTCAGATCTGACTTCCATATAACTCCACAGCTTTATCTCTAATAGATCCCCCCACCCCCACCCCAAATTCAGTGCTCCACCCACTTGTTCCACAGTTCTGCACAACCACCCAAACCCCACCACCTGGTTCTTTAACTGGAACATTCCAGACAGAGAAAGGGGTGTGGACGGGGTGGGGCCCTTCGGACCTGAGTCCTCACAGACTCCAAAACAGACATACAAACAAAACAGGCAGCTTCTGCTTCTTCCCTCCTTGTACCCCTGCTGTTTTCAAAGAAGGCCCCGTGTTTCCCTTTGCCAATTAGGTCAGTATAACACTTCATTTTAATTGCTTATTAATATTTATTCCTAATCAGACTGTGAGTTCCCAAGGACAGGGTCTTTTTACATATTTTTTGGATGCTCAGTCTCAAAGGGAGGCTAGCACATGGTGGCCACAGAGGACATGGCTGAAAGGATGATGAATGAATAGAATTTTGTTTGTGTAAATTGGAAGGAAAATACAATGCTCTTTTAAAATATGGAAAAAAAACTCAAGTGGTATAAAAATAACCCATCTTCCTAATGAAACAGTTTTATATTTTATATACTACTTTCCTTAGGGGGGTGTGGTGTTAGAGAAAGCATGGCTTTGCATTTGTGTACCTACCTGCCATTCCCAGTGAATATTTCTGGTTCAGAGTGCAGGAAAGTAGAACTTGCCATCCTGAAAGGCATCATCAACATAATGAACAGGCATTTAACTTTTGAGCTTTGAAAACTGAAGCATGTTTAGTATATTCGTGGTGCAGGTGCGGGGCCCATGGGGCAGCCCTTTCTCTGGGCCACCTCCCCAGCATCCCTCCTTCCTGCACTGGGGTTGACGGCACTTGGAAACGGAAGTGGTTGTACAGTCCCCAAGGTCTATTTAATCTTTGGCCTAGTTATTGAATTTGCCAAAAAGGAGGCCAATTAGTTCCAGGTGTGATGCTGGGGTCTCTGAGGTGGAACTTCCCCATTGGGAAGTTGGCTCGCACCTGCCCGTAAATGGCGCCAACATCATTACCAAGCCTCTCTCTGGCCTGTGGGGTGGGAAGGGAATTCTGTTCACTTGTTTGGTTTTAAAGTCAGTGTCCCATATTTCCTTGAAAATAAGTATGCATTTGGTAATGTTCCTTTTATAATGTGAGAATTCAGTGCTATTTAGGTCAGACAACTTACAAGCGAGAAATGACCCTCTGAAAGATTAGACCTCAAAGCTCACTTTCATTGAAAAAAAAAAAAAGAAGAAAAAGCATTTCCCTTTCACTAGTTAAAAAAGAAAAAAAAAATAGACATCTGTGCTGATGAAACTGTTCTTGCCCCTCATTCATGGCGTGGCTCTTTTTGCCCAAATGGGTGATTTGTCCCCGGGGAGATGATGTAACAGTTTCTTTCTCCATAAAAGAGCATAGAGTAAAAAGTGTGCTGAATTTCACGAACTGTAAAACCCCTTGCTTAATGCTTTTCAGTGTAGAATGCTTATCTTGTACGGCCCTGCAATGTTCCCAATTACAGTGCTCCTTTTAATCCGACCCCTGGGAAACCCACTTTCACTGTTAGTCGTCCACACTGATGGGATCCGTGTTTGCATTCTCAACCAAGAATCGTGGCAAATTCTCAGCAGCTGAGGATATATGGGGAACTAACATTGTTCACTCTTTACAAAGCTCCCTGTAGTATCCAATGCAACACAAAATTCAAGGGGGTAAGAAGGCAGCCCCAACTCCCTAAATGCCTGTGCCTCACTCAGTTCATTCCCCCAAATACTGCCAGGCCTTCAGTCCCTGTGGTTTAAACAGGCCTGTGACCTCAAACTTGAACTTTGGGGAGATTGTCCCCACCCAAATATAAAGAGCATCTATGAGCAGAACATAAGGATTTGATTAGGAAAATCAGGAGGTTGGACGGCTATGTACCAAGAATTATACTCTCATTCTTATGTCATGTATAAAACCAGTAAACAATTTAGGGTTAGACATATTGCAATTCTGTAGAATAGGATGTGAACTCTTCAAATAGAAACAGAGGAAGAAACTTATGTATAGCGCTAGAGTCTTACTTACAACTCAGACACATTGAAGAGAAAAATGAGCTAAGTGTGTATTTTCTGCTCCATGAAGATCACAACTATAAACCAGGTACAAATGAACTCCAAAGACCATATTCTTTTTTTCTTTATTGATTAAGGTATTACATATGTGTTCTTATCCTCCCATTGCTCCCCCCCACTTCCCCACTCATGTTCTCACCCCCCTGGTGTCTGTGTCCATTGGTTAGGCTTATATGCATGCATACAAGTCCTTTGGTTGCTCTCTCCCCCTTACCCCCACCCTCCCCTACCTTCCCTCTGAGGTTTGACAGTCTGTTCGATGCTTCTCTATCTCTGGATCTGTTTTTGTTCATCAGTTTATGTTGTTCATTATATCCCACAAATGAGTGAGATCATGTGATATTTATCTTTCTCTGATTGGCTTATTTTGCTTAGCATAATGCTCTCCAGTTCCATCCATGCTGTTGCAAATGGTAAGAATTCCTTCTTTTTTACAGCAGCATAGTATTCCATTGTGTAGATGTACCACAGTTTTTTAATCTACTCATCTGCTAATGGGCACTTAGGCTGGTTCCAAATCTTAGCTATGGTCAATTGTGCTGCTATGAACATAGGGATGCATATATCCTTTCTGATTGGTGTTTCTAGTTTCTTGGGATATATTCCTAGAAGTGGGATCACTGGGTCAAATGGGAGTTCCATTTTTAGTTTTTTGAGGAAACTCCATAGTGTTCTCCACAGTGGCTGCACCAGTCTGCATTCCCACCAGCAGTACACAAGGGTTCCTTTTTCTCCACATTCTTGCCAGCACTGCACTGACAGGTGTGAGATGGTACTGCATTGTCATTTTGATTTGCATCTCTTGGATGATTAGTGACTTTGAGCATGTTTTCATATGTCTCTTGGCCTTCTTTATATCCTCTTTCGAAAAGTATCTATTTAGGTCCGTTGCCCATTTTTTGATTGGGTTGTTTATCTTTCTTTTGTTAAGTGGAATAAGTTTCCTGTAAATTTTGGAGATTAAATCCTTATCGGTAATAACATTGGCAAATATGTTCTCCCATGCAGTGGGCTTTCTTGTTGTTTTGTTGATGGTTTCTTTTGCTGTACAGAAGCTTTTTATTTTGATGTAGTCCCATTTGTTTATTTTCTCTTTAGTTTCCATTGCCCTCGAAGACCATATTCTTATTAGAATATTTTCATAGCACCAGTAATGAACAATGTAACTATTACTGGTAAACCACATTCTTAAATTCTATCCAGGGTATTTATGTTGGGCATCAAATTTTCTAAAATTCCCTAAGATCATTGTAGGAAGCATGCTTCTAATAAAATAACTCTTAACCTTTAGAATAGAAGACAACATAAAGCATAAAACAGTATGGCAAAGTTTTGGAAAGAAAGGAACCCCTTTATTTCTTTGTACATAAAAACAACAACAACAACACAACAAACACACCCCAAAACACCAAAACTTAAAGGTAACCAATAATGTTGGTGATAAATAAAAACATATGAACTCTTGCTTAAAGATTGAACTTATTAAGGAAATTTAGCATTTGGTCCTTTGCAAACTTTAGATAACTCCAGTTCTAAGTAATAAAATAAAATTATTTTTTCCTAGAAGTTACTGAGAGATTAAGGGCTTATAGCAGATTGTCAATGTAACTCTGAATCCACAGGAAATACTGGGAAGAAAAGAATCAGAAATAATGAGGAGACCATTGCAGCACTAGTTCAGTGATGGCGAACCTATGACACGCGTGTCAGAGGTGACACACGAACTCATTTTTTTGGTTGATTTTTCTTTGTTAAATGGCATTTAAATATATAAAATAAATATAAAAAATATAAGTCTTTGTTTTACTATGGTTGCAAATATCAAAAAATTTCTATATGTGACACGGCACCAGAATTAAGTTAGGGTTTTTCAAAATGCTGACACGCCGAGATCAAAAGGTTTGCCATCACTGCGAGTTCTTTCAAAGGCGCATGAAACTTTAACGATAACTTATACTCTTCAAACATAATTTAACCACGATTTTTTTGATAATTGATGTTCAGGAAAGACTTAAAATAAATGCTAAGATACATTTCAACAGTCTTCCTCTGACAATAACAGAAGTCCTTCAATTCAATTCATAGGGGTCACTGATTTTGGAAACTTGACCCTCTGGTCATGTTTTGACACTCTTGACACTCTTCAAGGAGAAGAGTGAGGCCTACATTGTGGGAGGTTGCCAATGTTTATGTCACAACTACTTACATTGTACATATCACATATGTCAGATTCTTTTGGAATGAGGCAGAACATAGCGTTTCATAAAATACATAGGCATAATTGAGCAAAGATTTTTGTTTTAAACACATAAAATTGGTTTTCCGAAAACCAATAATGTTTCTAGATTTCTACTTATTTGTAAGCTTTGTTTATTGTGAGATCTTTTTTTCTCACCACCTTTCCTATTCTGGCTAGTTTAAAAACATCATTACTTATTTGGGAAATGTGATATGCTATAGTGATGTCCTGTAGGAATACAGAAAATTCCCCCAGTGGTTAAGCTGAAAGATGCCTCATTGGGGGCATATGAGCTCCCCATGGACCATGTTGGATACTCATGTATTTGAGCAGATGTTCTCTTAATTTTAAATGGTCCTATGATTAATATACCAGTAGAAAGCAAAGGTGTTTTCAAAATTCTGTATGCATTGTATGAGTCATCCTGTATGCATCATGCATGTATACCTTTCAGTCGCATGAAAGACTTGGGAATTTTTTATTTATCCTGCATTATGTGCACTTCTTAGTCCAGAAGGATTTCCTCAAGTTCAGATCTTTAATTGCCTTTTTTCTTCTTTATTAACACACTTCTTCATTCCTGTTGCTGTGCTGTTGGTGCTTTTCTTCCTGTTGCCTTCTAAATGAGAGTCTGTCTGGCTGTCGTATCCCATTAGCCATAAATCCTCTTGTTGGCCTGTTTGAATATCCTGCTCACTCCCTTCTCCAATATTTCAGACCCTTCCCCAGTGTTCTCTTGGTCTGCAGAGCCCTTGGCTTCTTGGAGAAAAAAAGACAAAGTGCGCTTCTCTTTATTTTGGAGTAAACTAAGAATCGTCTTCCAGCAAATGACTCTTGCTCTCAACCTCTTTATCATAAAGCATCTCCTTTTCAAAAGCAAAAATACTAGTCCACCACCTGACAGGTCCACTGCCTTCTAGGTTGAGATCCCAGAGTTTTGAGTTAAAAGTTAATATGGCAAAACTGAACTTTTGAGTTGTTAACCAACATCCCCTCCCTTCCCCCCTACTTTCCTTTCGGAATTTTTCCCCCCCTTTCCCTCACTTCCATTCAAGAGGCAGATAGCCTCAGAGGAGGGATTCACTAAGGCTGAAAGCTTTCCTGGCGATGGATTCCAAACTCCTAAGCACATTAATAAGACTATGGTAGGAGCCTCTGAGAGGAGACAGAGCGTCATGCAGGAGGCTCAGATGATATCTGCTCAGAGAAGTAGAGAGGCTTCTCTCTTTCCGGGTCCCTAGGTTGGAAAGCTTGCCCAAGAATTAGGGTGGGGCTGCAGACAGGGATGCTATTGCCAGAGCTCTAGAGCAGCGATTCTCAACCTGTGGGTCGCGACCCTCTTGGGGGTCGAACGACCCTTTCACAGGGGTTGCCTAAGACCATCGGAAAACACATATATAATTACATATTGTTTTTGTGATTAATCACTATGCTTTAATTATGTTCAATTTGTAACAATGAAAATACATCCTGCCTATCAGATATTTACATTACGATTCATAACAGTAGCAAAATTACAGTTATGAAGTAGCAACGAAAATAATTTTATGGTTGGGGGTCACCACAACATGAGGAACTGTATTAAAGGGTCGCAGCATTAGGAAGGTTGAGAACCACTGCTCTAGAGTTTCCTGATCTGTGCTCAGGAATGGGAGCAAGATGCAGGCCTCCTATTACTGTTTGCCTGTATTTATCTACATGTGTCTACCAGAGCTTGCTGGGGGTTCTCTATAGGCCGACTTCACGCGGTTTCCTGCATCTGGAGCGGAGCATCAGGGAGCTGTCAAGATACCAAGAAGGTAACTGTTCCTTGATGTATTCAGGCTGATGATGCCATGGTCAGCTTCCCTGAGGTCTGTGTTGCTTCGTATATCTCGTGGAAGAAGAGGAAAAAGCCACCAGACACAGGGTCCATGGGCACATGAGCCAAGTCCTCAGAAGGACAATGAGCAGAGAGAGATGAGTCGAAGGTCAATGTTCCCACCCTCCCCCAATTCAAAGACCCTCCCTATCATATTCTTGTTCATGAAATGATGAGAGGCTGAGAGAGAAATTAAATTGGTTAAATGAAAAGTGTTAAAAATATTTTATAATTTCTGAGTAGTAGATCCATTAAACAATAAATCCTCATTCCCAGCTGCACCCACCTCTAGCCACTACCATTATACTTCCTGTCTAGATGAATTTGACTTTTCTAGCTATCTCATATATGTGGAACATAAAATATTTGGCCTTCTGTGACTGATTTATTTTACTTAGCATGTTTTATAGGTGAACCCATGTTGTAGCATGTAAGACTTTCCTTCCTTTTTAAGGCTGAATAATATTCCATTGTATGTATATACCACAATTTCTTTATCCATTTCTTGAAGAACACTTTGGTTGCTTCCACATTTTGTTTATTGTGAATGATGCTGCTATAAGGATATCAGTACACAAATATAGTACACAAATGTCTGTTCAAATTCCTGCTTTCAATTCTTTTGGGTATATACACAGAAGTGGAATTGCTGGATCGTATGATAATTCTTATTCTACTTAGTTATTAGATACGCTATACTCTTGTTTTGGTAATCCATCAGTTTTCTGTTAGCTTTGCAGCATACACTTTAACTCTGTAGTATTGTTTTCTTCCCTTTTTGGATCCATACACTTAAAAAATGTTATCTAGAAGCTTTCCAAGAAGTATCATTCTGTTTCTTGGTACAGATTGTCAGAGATTGGACTTATCATATGTCTTTTGTGTTTCTTTGCCCCCTCCCCCCCTTTTTGGTATGCTTGTATAGTTGCCATGCCACTTCTCCTCTTGTTTATAGTTAACATATAATGTTGGTATCTCTAACCAGTCTTCTCTTTGCTCTGAGAGGCTGAGTACGTGTCCCTGCTACTTTTCCTTCTCTCACCTGCAGTTTGAGGGGTAAATGCAGATTTAGGTCCATTTTTCTGTAGCCTGAAGGCATTACAGTGAGAAGGGTGGGCGAAATGACCTGGTAGTAGATGCATTCTTTGTCAAAGGACCTGAATTCTCTCTGTTTTAGGGAAGGCAGGGGAGAGTGGTGGGAAGAGATCAACCAATGAACTTGTAGGCATATATGCATAACCCTACACAGACAATGAGATAGTGAGGGCCTGGGGATGGGGGTGGGGGTAGAGTAGAGAGTGGGCTAGAAGAGGTTAATGCGGGGGAAAGGGGGATCCTTGTAATAATTTCAACTATAAAGATTTTTTTAAGTGCACAAAAATAAAAAATTTTTTTAAAGAAAATTTTTATTCTATCATGCCATATCATAGGGCCCATTTCTTTGGGACTTCATGGCTTTGGGTTGTTCCCCAATGAGCTCAGATCCCAACCAGCACCCTTTGCCTGGGACTTGGATCCTTCAGGCAAGTATGAGATTCTATCCTTTAAAGCTTTTTCTTGACTTTTTCCTGAACTGCCTACTCTGTTCCACAATCTGCTTCTGTTCAAATTAGGAAGTATTTTTACAAAATACAGAATGTTGTCAGTTCTTTCTTTAATATAATTTCAGAAAGGGTGGGGTTAGAAAGCAAGCCACAGAGGAATGTTTCATTCGTTCTTTGACATTTTCTTAACATTCATATTCTCTATTTTTTAGTTGTTTCTGTTTGTTTACTAATTTTTTAAAATGTATCTTTCTTGTCGAAATACAGATGTCCCCCTCTCTCCCCCACTCCCCCTGCCCATTTACCCTCTCCACTCCACTCCCATTCCCCCCCAGGCCTTCCCTGCACTATTGTCTGACCATGTGTTATGCATATATGCATATAAATTCATTGGCTTATCTCCCTCCCCCGACCCCCCAAATATATCAGTCAGTCTGGTTCATGCATCAATGTCTCTGGACCTTTTTAGTTCACTAATGTTTAATGTACTTTGTTATGTTCCAAAAGGATATTTTGTGATAAGGATTTGTTCTGCTGTCTTTTCTTGAAATCTAACAAATGTTTGAATTTCTGCCCCAGGGCTGTAAAGAGCCTCACCTGCTCACAATGGAGAAGCAAGCTTGTGGCTCCTTACCCTGAGGGGGTGTTCATTAGCATATGTGCCAGCTACACTGACCTCACATTTTCACCTAGTGCAGTGATGGCGAACCTTTTGAGCTCGGCGTGTCAGCATTTTGAAAAACCCTAACTTAACTCTGGTGCCGTGTCACATATAGAAAATTTTTGATATTTGCAACCATAGTAAAACAAAGACTTATATTTTTTATATTTATTTTATATATTTAAATGCCATTTAACAAAGAAAAATCAACCAAAAAAATGAGTTCGCGTGTCACCTCTGACACCCATGTCATAGGTTCGCCATCACTGATCCTAGTGTGAACTTCAGAGAACCTTGCAACCTCTCCATCAGTGGCTCACAAGAGTGCCAGCCTTTTTCTTTTTAAATGCTGACCTCTCCAGCTTATGTGGATTTTGAGAGAGGCCTTTCCCTAGCTGGTAACTGAAACCCCAAATTTCTGCTGAGGGCGAGAACTGGACTGAAGGTGAGGACAGGAGGAAATTTAGCCTAAAGATGGGGAAGGAAGAGATCAACCAATGAACTTGTATGCCTATATCCATAACCCATGGACACAGACAATGGTGGTGAGGGCCTGAAGGGGGAAGGGTAGACTGGAGCAGGCTGGAAGAGGTTAATGGGGGAAAAAGGAGGACTCATGTAATATTTTAACAATGAAGATATTTTAAAAATTAAATAAAAAATTTAGCCGAGCCCTAACCGGTTTGGCTCAGTGGATAGAGCATCGGCCTGTGGACTCAAGGGTCCCGGGTTTGATTCCAGTCAAGGGCATGTACCTTGGTTGCGGGCACATCCTCAGTGGGGAGTGTGCAGGAGGTAGCTGATCAATGTTTCTCTCTCATCGATGTTTCTAACTTTCTATCCCTCTCCGTAAAAAATCAATAAAATATGTTTTTAAAAAAATTTAGCCGAAAGTGCTGGAATAGTTGGGGCAACTAATCCCCTGGGTGAGGAGTGGGGCAGCTGCCCCCCCAGGAAGGGAATGTAGTGGGGGGGGGGCGACTCCATCCTCTGCTGGCCCATGTTCTGTTTTACCCACCCACCTGCCTTCTCTTCCCCTCACATCTGCTGCCTTAGCCTCCTACCTTTGTACTTGACACTTCTGCCTCAGCCCAGGTCCAATTTCAGGCAAGGTTTTAACATGGTAGTGTACACTGTAGAAACAGAATGGATCTCTTTTGAACATCATTGCGTTGTTCTATTTGTATGTGAACACATACCATTAGTATGAATTATTTAAACACTTGACAGACCTTCTCTTACTCTCTTAAATGATCCATGATATTTGGATCTGCAGGTCCTGTAAATAAGAAAACAAGACTGTGTGTTTTTGACTCACAGAAGTATCACATATGCCAATTAGTATCACAACTAAAGTATCACATATGCCAAATAGCACCACAATTTTCATATTGATCCAGAAAGGAATGTTAAAAAGTGTTTCTGATATGTGAGAAAAAACATACTATACCTGGCTGATCTACCATGTTGGTATTATCTACACCTTTGGGGGTCATAAATAACTAAATTTTGAACACACTGGGAAAAAAAAATTAGAATCCTCAAAATTCACATAGAACCCTGGGAAAGAGAATAATCCCAGATCCCACATGGCTTGCTCTGCTGGCGCTGGCTGGGGCTTGCCGAATTTCTGCCCATCAGATCTGGCCTTCTGGGGTTGCCTTTCAGACTTCCCTTCATCACTTCACTCACTCGACTGCAGTTTGAGACTTTCCCCTGGATGACCTGAGTGACTGCACAGGCAATATTGTGCTAGTGTTTCCCTTGAAGCTTGATTCTGCCAAGAACTTGAATTTCAGTGTATTCTTGCCTCTCAGTGATAGGGGCTTAGAGGTCCCTGATTGGTGCTCAGGGCCAGTAAGGAGAGGGGCCTTGGGCGTTTAGCCACTTACCTGTCCTCTGTGCTTTCTGAGAATTCTCCCAGGCAGATCTGGTGGCCTGGTCGGGTTTTATGGATTACCCCTCACACAACATCATTTTGTATCCGAGGTTCCTTTCTCTTAAAGGGTAGACTTGTGTCATGCCAGGTACTATCAGCATGATCATGACACAGAGTTAGTGGTTCCTGAAAAAGTTTTCAGAGCCTCTTGTGTCATCATTAGATGAGTAATTCATCTTACTGTGGCTAATATTTCTAAGCAAATGTATTTTTTTGAGAGGATGGAGGTAGGATAAAGACCTGAAGTCTGGACCCATTCTCCCTATGATTCTAATAATTATTGTAATAAACTAACCCAATAAGTAGGGCAACGGCGGTGACGGGAGCCTCTCCTGCCTCCTCTGCAGTGCTAAGGATGTCTGACTGACAGCTTAGGCCTGCTCCCTGCCACCTGCCATTTTGCTCATCAGCCGTAAGCCCAGCTTCTGGCTGAGTGCCGCTCCCCCTGTGGGAGTGCACTGACCACCAGGGGGCAGCTCCTGCGTTGAGCGTCTGCCCCCTGGTGGTCAGTGCACATCATAGAGACTGGTGGTTCCACAGTTCGGTCAATTTGCATATTAGCCTTTTATTATATAGGGTAGAATTATATTGTATTATTATATATTCATATTTTAAGTAAAATATCAGATTATATAAATGAAAACAAGCTGCATTTACTAATGATTTTAAATATTATAGTTGATTTATGGAGTTCTATTGATATGCCAGGTATTACACAGAGCACTTTACAAATCTCTTATTTAATCCTACATCAAGAGTAGAAAAGTAGCCCTAACCGGTTTGGCTCAGTGGATAGAGCATCGGCCTGCGGACTGAAGGTTCCCTGGTTCGATTCCTGTCAAGGGCATGTACCTTGGTTGCGGGCACATCCTCAGTGGGGAGTGTGCAGGAGGCAGCTGGTCAATGTTTCTCTCTCATCGATGTTTCTAGCTCTCTGTCCCTCTCCCTTCCTCTCTGTGAAAAATCAATAAAATATATTTTTAAAAAATTAAAAAAAAGAGTAGAAAAGTAGGTGCTACTATTATTCCTGCTTTATAGGAGAGGTGATAGACTGTGAGTGTGTGTGTGTTTGGTGGTGCCTTAAGTATCTTCCCTGTGCTCATGCCAGGTTTGAACCTATGTGTGTTAGACTCCAAAGACAGAGTTCTGATTCTTTAAGCACCACTGTTGCTCTCGCCATTTATTTGCTGAGCTATTCTCCAGGCTACCAGTTACAAGCTCTTCATCCCTCCAAGGGGCTTGGATATTGACTGTAATGGTAAGTGTTTGTTTCCTTTGTCTTATTTATTCCTCTCAACAACTCTGCAATGTGACTCCTCATATCCTCATTGACAGCCAAAGAAACAGGCTCCGGGAGATGAAATCACACAACCGTTCCGTGGCAGACCCAAACTGACCATGCGTTCAACTCCCAAGTCCTTCATCTTCTTTCCTCTTTCCCACGCCCATGCCCATCCAGTCATCACCCACCCACCGACTCGGAAACCTCTCTCCTGTGCAGGCAGCAGGACAGCTACCAGGGTGAGGCCATGCCAACAGCCCAGCCTCCTGGTCATGCATGTGTTGGAGTATAATTGAAGGGGAAGAGGACCAACCAATGAGTCAATGGCTGGGCTCTCTTAGGAAGCCTGCCTTTGGCCCTTTGCTCCAGCCCAGCCCTTCTGAGGGGATGGGGCCTGACAGACTCACAGCTGGGGGTGTGGCCGGCCTTCGGTGATCTGACTGATGATATTTGTTACGGTTCTGATACTGGATGTCATTCTTTTAGCACTTCGTCTATTTGTCTTTAGAGGTTGGTGGTAAAGGTTTTCATCATTGCCTTTGGTTAACCTCAAATAATGAAGTTAACAAGCACCAAACATGTTTGGAAGGATTTCAACCTCAATTAAGTGTGTACTGTAGCATGATTTGATTTGTGGGAGAGGCATAATAAGGAGTTCAGAATAAATCATATCTAACATGAAGCCAGGGACTAAACATAGATGTGTAACAACATGGAATGTGTAGTTGCCCACCGAGGAACACGACTATCTCTGCAAATTCTTGCAGGCTGCTTGTGCTGGTTGACTCACTAGATGTTCATGGATATCCTCCAAATATTTTTCCTATCAAACCATGAAGTGGGAATCACTGTTTGGGTCCCCCCACCCCATCACCACCATTTGCTAAGAAAATTGTTATAAGGTACTGCTGGCTTTTCCTGGATAAAAAAGTGCTGCCTCAATGCAAAAAAAATAAGTGCCCCATTGAGCATAACCTCATTTCCACCTGGGCCTGGGGAAACACACTGATCTGAAACCCACTAGTTAGAGAGAGGTGTGTCTATTCTAGTCATCCTGTTCACACACCAAGTTGTTTCTTTACGTCTCCCTCCTCCACCATGAGTATCCATACAACATTCATCAGAGGGGAAGGCTGTGGGAAGGAAACTCCTAAGAAAGAAATAAGAAATAAGACACCCACACAAGAAGCAGGTGAATGGCCAACGGCACCTTTTGATCGCTGTCGCAACCTATTTATTTCCTTTAAGGTTATACAATCAATCATTGTCGCTAAGTGCAGTTACTAAAATGAGTGAATTACATAAAACATCATTAATCAATTTTTGCCCCGTTACCAAGGCATTACTAATCAACTTTGCCCCGTTGCTCTAACTACTAATATTAACTTGCCCCAGTGCCCTAGCTATTAATATCAACTTGCCCCATTGCTCTAACTACTAATATTAACTTGCCCCGTTGCCCTAGCTATTAATATCAACTTGGCCCATTTCCTAGACTATTATAAACTTGCCCCATTTCCCAGACTACCCTCGACCATAATTGGTTCCATTTCCCCAGTAACTGCCAACATACCTGAGAGGGACATTCAGAGGTCACAGTGGCCACGCACCCGGAACCAGCAGTTTTCTGCGGCATCTACAGGTACGCCCCCACAGAGGGCAAACTCACATAGCTATTGAAGAGTTTATTTCTTTCCTCCAGTTAGTTCCACTGAATGCCCTAGCGTTTTTGGAGAGGTCATAACTAAGTCAGCATTCTTTTAGGCCTTTCTATTGCATATGCAACAAATATCTATTGAATAGTTGATGCTGTCTTAAACAATTTTAGTTCTTGGTTATTGTCAATTTTTTATTTATTTCTAAGATATATATTGAAGTTTTGCTATTCAATGTTCACTTCTTGGCAGTCTCTATCTTACCTTCTCTTTATTCCTTTCCTCTTATTTGATGGATTATCACTTTTGCCAATTTTCAATGAGTTTTCTGCTCCTCTGTATATTCTTACTGGGGATGAGAGATGGTTTTCTTAAATTTCCTTCGATTATTATATTAAACTAGAGGCCTGGTGCATGGATTCATGCACATTGAAAGGAAATTAATTAGAAGAAATATTTTAGAGGCCAGGGAGGGACATGGGAGATTGGCCGGCCGGGGTGGGACTGCTGGAGGTTGGCTCCAGGGTGGGTCTGGCTCATCTCACCCAATCCCAATCTGCAGGACCCCAGCAGCAAGCTAACCTACTGGGTTGGAGCGTCTGCCCCCTGGTGGTCAGTGCATATCATAGCGACTGGTTGAATGAAGGATTGGACACTTAGTGTATTAGGCTTTTATTATACAGGATCATTTTCAAATTTTGGTTTATCCTGTATGTCTTTAGATTTAGGGTTTATTTTCTTTCTCTGGCATTTTTATGGGTCTGATGTTAGTAATTACCCCCTCCACCCCCTTTCTTATTTATAAAGAAGGAGAAATATGCCATATTCCAAAGACAACGTTTGTGGTTTTGCCTTTGACCTCATTCTTCAAATGGACAACTGAATAGCACGTTAACATGCATAGCTTCTAGACCCATTCTCAAACTCTAGCTGAGAAATCTCAAATGCTCCTGTTAGATTGACACTTCATCACATCTCATCCTGCCTCCTAACACTGACCCTGATGGAGATCCTAAAGGGCTATAATCCCAAGTACACACTGTTCCTGGGACTACTTTTGGGATGCCATCCTACCTGTTGTAATTTACTTTGGGGGTTTGCACCTTCCATGCATTTTTTTCTGGAAATTCCCACCTATGACTGGATATAGAAAAAAGAGTGATGGCGGGGTAAAGAGTGGACAGAGGATGGCACCAGGCCTCAAAGAGCATCACCCACATAGGGAGATAGCCTGGGTTATCCAATCAATACATAGCTTGCATCTCTGAGCCAGGGATTGAAGACTGAGAAGGGGCAGGGCTTCTTTCCTACCTCTATCCACTCTTCCGGTGAGAGGGGGACGCTAGCTCTGTTTCTGGTGGTCACAGCCCAAGGAATCATGGATTGTGTTTTTAATACCATTTTGCCTTCTTCCACTTAATAGAAACTGGTCCTAGATGCTGAAAATAGGTTATTTAGTTCCAATTTGGGTAATGGAATGTTTGTATTTTTTTCTGTGTCTTTATAGGTATTTTGTTGAATTGTTGGGAGAGATTGAATCAGGTCCTCTAAGCCAGATGCCACATTAAACTCGACTTTCTCCCATTCCCCACTTCTTAAAAGTAAAAAGCCCTTTAGTTCAAAATATGGTTATGTTGATATCCTTGTAGATAACGCATCATGTACCTGACAGGAAAGAAAGGTCTATTCAGCTGGGACTAGTTCTCTAAGGGGGGGAGACTCTAATTGAGGAATAGATTTCCTGTAACAAAGTTTCTCATTGTCTGGGTAGACTGCATTGACAGAAAGACTACATTGATGAAACCATCTGATCTTTCAACCCATTCACCTATGTAGAGAGAGTCTGTAAATTATAATGATCTAATAGCAGAGCTTAGAAACACCTGAATGGAAAAGCCACACAATCCTGAGAGCAGATTGTGTTCTCCCTGCGCAGGGTCAGTCACTGTGGGATGCGGACCGATTTCCCTGTCTCCCCTGAGGATCAGCACTGCAGCTCACTTCAAGCGTGTGTGTTCAGGCCTCTATGACTTCATGACCAGGGGACACTTCTCATATGTGGGATGGGAGGAGGAGTACCTTCCTCTAGTCCCAGGCATGTTGACAGAGCTGAGTCTTCACTGCATGGGAGCAGAGTGTGGACAAATATTTGGCCCTGGGACAGGGCTTGGCCTCCCGCGCTTGAGCTGCTGAAGCCCAGCAGAGTCCTGCAGCCAAAACCGCAGTCCTAACAGCTTCTTTTACAAAAACCAAATTTTACAAGTGTCCGTCTCCCGGGCATTGGTGATTTCAGAATGCGTTCAATTGGGTGGAATCAAAAGATATGTGTGAGTGTGTTTGTTCCTGTTGCCCCACTTCTCTTTCACCCAAACGTTGGTCCTCTGTTGTTTTAGTGGAACAGCACAGCTAAGAAGCAGCATCAAATAAAAAGTAGACAATATTTTACATTTTATTTTTATTTTGCTGAGACCACAGACTGATTTTTAAATGCGTTAAAGTAATTAGGTTCTGGGGTTGTGCTAATGAGACATCGGTGGTCATCTGTCTGCTCACTGGTACTCCATCATCTACAAAACTCTCAGTAGAGAATTATGATTGACAGAATGCTAATTAGACCTTGTCAGGGTTGGCATTGAGATTGTGTGGCCAATAACTGAAACAATGTTCTCACGGAAATCATTTGTAGGACCAAGAACGTGTCTGCTTTATTCTGTGTGTGTGTGTGTGTTCAGAAGATATCACATACTCTTATTCAGAACCTGGGTGTCAACTTTATGAACTGCTTAGGAGATTTCCATTTCCTCATATTTTCCTGTCTTGTATCCATCTTCCTTCCTCCGTCCACACTGAGAATGAGAAAGAGAAGAGAAAACTCACAATCAAATCAGATTCTTAGGTGTAGTGAGGACTGTCTCATCAAGCACATTGTCCTCGAATGTCATTTAGCCTTCTACCATCTCCCTGGAGGATGAGGCCCGTACTGCCGGGATGGAAAATAAAGAGCCAAGAATCCTATCTGATCTGCGTTATTCGTTGACGCAACCAGGTTACTTCAGTTTGGTTTTGGAATTTTCCTTGACGTCATTTGCTTTTTTTAATTAAATTTTTTAATTTATTGATTTGAGAAAGAGAGGAAAGAAGAGAGAGAGAGAGAGAGAGAGAGAGAGAGAGAGAGAGAGACATTTATTTGTTATTCTACTTTTTTAATGCATTCATTGATTGATTCTTGTTATGTGCCCTGACTGGGGATCAAACCCACAACCTTGGTGTATCAGAACAGCCCTCTATCTAACAGATTGACATGGCCAGGGCTCATTGATATCATTTGAGTTTTTCTGGTGACACTTGGACTCTTGGTTGGTTTCAAATTCTTTAGGCCACGCTTGACCAACCATCCAAAGTCAGGGTTTTCTGTGGTAACAAACAACCTCAAAATCTCAGTCACTTACCACAGTAAACACTTAGTTCTCACTCACAGTTCCACTAGTCATTTGAAGAACTGTTGGTTTGACTGTGCTCAGCTGAAATTGCCTCCAGGCTACAGGTTGGGTTCATACCTGCTCCATATATCTGCTCATTCTATGATCCAGCCTGAAGGGGCAGCCACTATCTACAGCAGAAGATGAGGAGAATAAGAAAACTTTGCAGGCTATGCTCTGAACTGGCACACTGATATTTCCAGTACAGTCCATTGGTTAAAGCAATTACTTTATAAGGCCAAAACCAAGGTCAATAGGGTGGAGATGCTTACTCGAAAGTATAGGCAAGTCACATGAAAATAGACATTATCTTATTACAGGGAGAGAGCAGAACGTTGAAAACAATAATTCTGTCCCACCATACCAAACTTATAATGGTTTGAAAAAAAAATCACCATCATTCATACCTATTTTTACTAGATGTCCTCAGTTTGTAGGTAATATAATAATAATAGAGTACCTATCTCAATCATGGCCTCATTCAACTTAATTTTCCTCGAGAGCTAGAAAAGGGTTTTATTCCTCACCCCCAATCTCTCCATCAGATCATGTCTGCACACTAAAGGACATAGTCGTTAGATGACAGAAGATTTACTGTCTCCCTCCTCAATAGAGTGTGCAGTGGAAACAGCTCAGGATTTGTTTTCATACAGACATGAGTTTCCAGCCAACTCAGGAACTAATTAATTAGCTGAGAGTAACCTTGGGCAATTTATTAAGTTTCCTAAGTCTCTATTTCTCTAGCATGAGGGACATGGTACTTTCTTCACTGAATTATTCTGTTGATGAAATGAGATGACATACTCTCAGAAAGATTCATTTCCTTTCCCTTCTAAATATCATCTACCATCCAAGGTAAATTTTAAATCCCAGTGCCTTTCCTAAACCACCTTTAACTTCCTCTTGAATTAAATGAGCTCCTGCTCCTCTGAACTTCTATATTTCTTAAGAGAGAGATCCATAAACTTCTCTTGCATTCATGAATGGATTTCAGGAAGTTCATGGACCATCTCCTTCCCCTTTGGAATCAATGTGAAATTTTATTTGTATGAACCATGTGCAGATTTCTGTGGGGGGCGGGGGAGACTACAGAGCCTTCATCTGAGCTTTAAAGTTCTGCTGAGCCCAGAAGTTCTGAACCATTGATACTAGATGAACTGGGTAACTTGACCCTCATAATATAGCACCTTATGTGCGGGTGTTGCTTCATGCTATTAACCCTCTTTTCCTATCTTAATTATGAGCTTCGTGAGGGGAACAAAAATATCCTCCATGGCTAATATATTTTCTACAACTTGTAGCACAGGCCGAACCCTGGAGAGAATGCAATAAATATTTATTGATTTATTACCCAGGTAAGGGTTTAAAAAAATAGCACCACAACCAGCAAAGTGAATCCAAAAAGTTCAAATGTTTAACAACAGTGCTAAAAGCATGCAGAAAAAAAAGTAAGAAAAAAACTGTTGGTAGCAGAGTTTGTCTGTCTGTGGCTCATTCTATCATGTGAAACATTGCATTAGATGTGATTAAAACACATCTTCTTACTGATTAAAACCCGTCTCCTTCACTGCCTAAAAGAAATGTGGAATATTTCAGTGATTATGGGCGTGGCTACAGGTTATTGCTGGGAGAGGGATGCTGTAGGTGAGGTGACATGTTGACAGTATGTTGGATGTAACACAGTTCTGTCAGAGAACACTTAGCTGTCTTTGCAAAGGGGTTCCTGCTAATCTATAGGTTGATGATTTAGTCCAAATGTAATCTGAAGAAAAGGAAGAAGAAATAATTATAAATAAACTTGTTTGTGCTTTTTCTTTCTTGCTGAAGAAATAAAACAAATATAGGATTAAGATCATTAACCAGAACCATAAACACCACTCAGAGATATTTTTTTAGAAAGTGAATTTTTAGACATGAAGGAACCTTCAGCCCTTTAGCAGTACCAGGTAGACCTGAAGGAGAAAGGATATGAGGAAACTGCTCATGGAAGATGTAAGCATGTTGTCAAAAGTCAAAGAGCTCTTGCTGGTCCTATGGTTCCTTTTTATTGCTCAGAGCTTCCAAGATTCAAGTTTTTGATTCCCCACGATTTGCAAAATGATCTTAGGGGACACCATCTTCAAGTGCAGCATGGCCATAGAATTCTCAAGACACACTCTCTATATAAAAATTCACAAGCATACATTTTCACAAGTCAATCCTCTAACACTTTCAGAGGGCCAGATTCTGTATGCCTAGCAACAATTCTATTTTTTGTGTGTTTTATCCTCCTTCTCAGCTTCCTTGCTAGGCTTTAGGGAATTAGCAGGACTTACCACCAATTGGATTGCAGAGCTTTTTGGCCCACAGTAAGGCTTGCTATCATCAGGTATGTAAAATCTTGCCCAGTGTAGTCAGAAGTTAAAACCAAACCATCATAAACCTGCAGGACTTATGACCCTTAAAGCCCTGGGGGAGTTTCCTGGACGAGACCTCAATGGAACTTTGCCCAAAACCCCAAATGGGAAATATATATGAACTGATTCTGTGCAGTGTGAAGGCTGAGGCAGCAGCAGAACGCTTTTCTTGACTGATACAGTGATAGATTAGTACACATTTAATCTTAGGTTAGGGGGTTGGAGGAGTCAGTCTTCAGTTAATGTTAATAGTCCAGAGTTTGAGTTTAATGGTGAGGGGAATTTTTCTTTTGTGACACAATTATTCTATACTTAAGCCAATTAGAAAGTTGTTATATAAAGGAAGAGAAATGCCAATGGGATACCAGTGTGTATTGTAGCTGAGATTTGCTATGAGATTGTGGACTTCTAGTTTAACAGGGGTTTGAGGGGGGGAAAAGGAATCATGGGTAGTTTAGTAATTATTTAGTGACAAAACATAAATAAATTTCCACATTTTAAAGTATATAGAGATTGTTGACTTTAGTAAAATGTGCTTATATTCGAACTTATAGAACCAATGAATGGGGGGTTCATTTACATTACACTTGTGTGTGTGTGTGTGTGAGAGCGCGCACGCGCATGCTACGGTTTCCATAAAGAGTAAGTTTTCTGGTTACATTAAATACATATTTGATTTTTAACACCTAGTGGGTATATTGATTTTCTGAGTCAACTTATTGTGAAAAGCAAGATGTTTTGCAAAAGTATTAGAGCAAAAAGATGCCTGTTGGAAAATGCTTAGGATACAAACACAGTATTTTTGGCCATAGTTGATGCAGGAGATAGGACTTACAGGCTGTCTTGTGAAAACCTGAAGAAATAGACCACGTGGCTGATCCAGTCCTTCTGATGTCTGGTGGGTACACGTAATGAGGTATTTTGATCATGGAAATGATCTAGCTGCACACCCTACACAAAAATCCAGATGACATCACAGCTGTAGGGTTTATCCATCTTTGTTAGATTCCGTATCAGATTCTGCATTCCATCAGGGCTTAAGCAAAAAACAAAAGCAAAAAAAAATTAATTACAAGTTCCTGAACGAGTCTCAGAAACCTCCTTTAGATAAAAGATTTGTCTCTGACAATGGAGAGTTCCTTGCAGTTTGATATGTCTGAGACACCCAACACACCTTGACTTCTAGATGTTTTTGGTTTTCTGACCTATCAGAGGCTCTAAATATCAGCAGCTGTAGCTGAAGATTTCTACATCCTATTTCCCATACCAATAGGAAATCAATATATTTACATAGATAGTGGTTCTGCCAGAACTAGAAGCAATGAACATTTCTCCCTGAAGTATTAGGGGAAGCGCCTAAATAGAGGGCAGTTTGCTGCCTCAAGGTCTATGTAATTTTTTTTCTGAGACTTTTCTTCTCATCTCTCAGAAATGCTGTGGAGGGCATTAAGAGGAAAGGAGTAAGAAAAAACCAATGAGTGTTTGGAACTGTGCTGTCCTTGAGGTGGAAATGAGATCAGAGTGCAGACCCAGATTTCAGCTACTCCTGGTGCTGTACAAGATCTCCAGTTGTTTGGGATACTTCTCCCTTTAAAAATTTGGTACAATTGGTTTGAACCCCATGAAATATACAGTGGTGCATCTGGTGTTCTTGGTGATGATGATAAATGGTGACAATGGTGGTTATGGTAAGGAGGAGGGTGTGTGTGTGTGTGTGTGTGTGTGTGTGTGTGTGTGTACGTGCACCCATGGTGGTCATGATAGTGAGGCTTTCTGTTAGTGAGCTTTGACTCTGAATTCTTACTTGCGATGAAGTCTTTAGGCCATCCTGGACTTTCCCTCCTGTTCCTTTCCAGCATCATATCATCCACTGGGTATGACCCTAATCCCTTTTTATTTAAAGTATACAGACTCAAAACTGTATGGCAGTCTTCACTGAAGTTTGGGACTAGGATTGTGCAATGTGAAATCTAAATGGGAACTTGACATGTTTCTTCTAAGGTATCGTGTCGATTCCTGATACTGGGAATTTTTCTCCCGTGTTGCCGTCTCCAACTCATTCATTGTTCTTCCCTCTCCTCTCCAGCTCATGTACCTCTTACACCGTTCCCCCCAAATTCCTATTTATTTTCATACAGACATCAGCTTAGCTCACTCTATACCTCAATTCATATCCATTTCAGTTTGCTTGTAACTGTTTCCCCAAATAAACAAAGATGCCTAAACAAAGATGGTTCATACCCTCAAAGGAATTCTATTACTTAGCAAGAATTAAATAACTATGTTCAATGAATTCTCACTTCACTTCAGTGCTGCAATACATACCTATCACTCAATAAAAGCACCTTTTGAGCACTTTAAACTCTTATTCACTCCCTCTGTGGGCATGTAAGAGCCCTTTTTCATTGAACCAGACCAGCCTTGGTGGTGGAATTATGGAGGCCCTGGGATTTCTTCTCTGCCAACTCACCCCCTTCTGTGCTAAAGGATAGAATTGGGAAGAATACATAGGCCCTTCTTTTCAACTCTTTTCCTAAAATCTTCTTATGGCTCCAAGAGACTCCGCTGCCCTTATAGTTTCCTGTTCCTTCTGCTTTGTCACGTCCAAAACTGGAGGCCCAGTACCCTGCTGAGAACTGCCGCTGCTTTCATCCGGATTGGGGTTGACGTCTGTCTGCAGTGGACCATCTCCAGTCATGACCTCTATTAGAGCAGCAGGAAAGATGTGAAAGATAGCTTCCATCCATCCCAGATACCTCTACTTTCACAGAGGATGGGATTTAAGTGGCTGTTCCTAAGTCCTTCATGATTAAGGGTGTACTTAAACTTTAAAACCAGGCATGTTATGTTCTTTTGTGCTAATGTGTGCTCTATTGGGCATCTTTTTGAAAAAGTAAACCAGTTTTACTCCTCTGGAAATTCTATTGCAGCATGACCATCCTCTACTTACGCCCCATCTCACCTGACCCCAGGACCTCTGCAAGTGATGTCAGCCATACCTTAGCAGTACAGTATTCACACGGACAGCCTTTTCAACACTTACTCTGACGTAGTGCAGACTTGAATAGGCCTGGAAACAATGGAACTGTAGGAAACATTGAGACAAAAAGGTTTATGCAGCAGAATTCATAGCTAAATGCTCTAACACCCTCATGGTCTTTTTATGAATTAATATTAGGCTAATAGGCTTTCCATATTAAGGCTAACTATTCCATTTCATCAATCACTTTTCCTTGTCTTTTGCTGGTTATTCTCCTTTGCTCAGGCCCAGAAGCATACACTTGGCATGATTTGCTCTGTGCCCTTCAAAAATGTTCCTACTGATGAATGATTCATCCTACAAATCTGTGGTCATCTGACATCTTCTTGCCACTTTGATATAAATTTTTTTAACTTTTGAATTTGTTCTGTTGTCATTTTTACCTCTTATTAATGGCGCTTTCAAAGTTCTCAGTGCCTTTGTACTCATCAAAAATTAAGCACTTGTCAGAAATAATAGAAATAGAAACAACCACAGTGTAGAAAACTGACAAACCAAAGGATGGTTGAGCCTAAAAGGACCAACATGACCAATAACAGCACCTGTGGTGGCAGGCAGAGTCCACAGTCTTTTGCTGTGGGCAATCACTTTATGAATTTGAAAGTACAGAAGTTGAAAGTTGGTACGTAGATGATGTCTTTCTTGCTAAAGAAGGGTTCATGCTAGTTTTTCCAGAGGCTCGGTCATGGTGCAGTATCTGCCTGTGAGACATAATTTCCATTCCCAATTGAATCTCTATTCCATGATGTGCTTAACAATCCTATGCCTTGGTACAGCTACTCTGTTTCTCAGGAACTTCCCTCTCAGGGGCTGGCAAAGATTTACTACTCTGCCTTTCTTTGTTCAAGGGTGGGGAATGGGGTCTGGACAGTGTTGCACAGTGGTTAGAGCATCAGCATGCACACCAAAGGAATGCTAGTTAGATTCTTGGTCAGTGTCATGTACCTGAGTCGAGGCAACCAATCGATGTCTCTCCCACATTGATGTATTGATGTCTCTCTCTCTCTCTCTCTCTCTCTCTCTCTCCCCCCCTCTCTCTTCCCTCTGTCCCTTCCTTCCACTTTCTCTAAAAATCAATGAAAAAAAATATCCTCAGGTGAGGATTAACAACAACAACAAAAAGAATGGGGAGCAGGGTTGACATGAGCATTATCAATATTTCTCCTGAAGTTCCTGTTCTGCTCCTATTTTTCCAGGAGGTAGAAATGTCTCATGTACACAATTTTTTTGTTTGTCAAACTCTGTATTCCAGAGTTCCCAGGAAAAATTTACAGATTAAGTCCTTCATCATGAACCTTGCTAAAGAGATAGGAATTAATATTAGGACTTGTAAAGAAAGTTTTCCCTCTGTTCTCCCCAGTGTTGAAATATATCCTGATGATTCAGTGAAAACTTTGCTATTCCACTGCCTCTCTGTGGCAGGGTAACCAGAGAGGGTGGGAGGAGAGGAGCTAGTTGTGGTACCCAGGCCAAAGCTTGGCTTGAACTGCTTGATATACTCAAAGACCTCAAAAGAGCCATGCTCCACTAATTTTATAGCATTTTGCCCTATAACTTAACCCAAAAGATGCCAAGACTTTATAAAAAATGGTTACCTGGGAAACCAAGAATAAACCCAAAGTATGAAATCATTTTTCAGAATGTCCCTAGCCTACTCCTTCTAACTCTCAGTGAACACTTTTTGGACAGGCTCTCTGTTGCCAAGGAGGAGGCCTGAAACGGCTTCATATACAGATAAGAGGTCAAACTGCAGAGGCGTAGGGCCTTGCTTTGAACACCATCAGAATGCTCATTTAGCTTGAATTCATACCAAATAAAGCACAAACCTCTGCCTATCTCTCCTGTGTACTTTTAGTTTGAAGTCTACTAACATTCTTTCTTGCTCAGTTTTAATAGTGGCACATGTTCATCTGTTAGACCCGGCTGGTTCTAGGAATTACTGCACAGCATCACCTCATTAAAACACAAGCAAGCAAGAAAGAATAAGATGTTTGCTGTCATGATCATGGTTAATGTTTTTATGGTGTATTTCCCCCATCCTTTTACATTAAGATTTATCTTTCTCGTGGACAGTACATAGTTGCTCTTTCTTTTTGTTAATTATAAAAATCTTTGCTTTTGTTGTAATTTACATCCTTCACAATTAAGATGATTATTGATCTGGTTGGTTTTAAGTCAACCATCTTGTGATTTTTTTAAATATTCATCATATCTCTTTGTTTCTTATTTTCCTTTTTTGCATTAACTGAGAATTTTAAAAATTAAATTTATTGGGGTAACCTTGGTTAATAATATTATATAAATTCATGATTTTATTTTATGGCTGCTGTTGCTTTAAAGCTTATTGATTTAGTTTTTAGTGGTTGCTATAGGCTTACAGTTTTCATCTTTAAATTTTTTTCCTTCACAAGGAAATTCCTCTAATAAATTATGTAATGCAGATTGATTGGGTTGAAATAAATTCTCTCAGAATTTTTGTTTCTCTGAAAAAGCCTTGATTTTTTTCTTCATTTCTGAAAGATATTTTTGCTGGATTTAGATTTTTAGATTGATAGGGGTTTCCCCTCCTCACCCGTTTTAACACTTTAAAGACATTGCTCTATTGTTTCCTGGATCACATACTTACTTACCCTTGATTTCTTACCCTTGTTCACGTAAGGGATATGTCTAGAGAAATTTAATTGTCATCTGCCTTGATGAGGTTTTTTGTTTGTGGGTTTTTCATATATATCCTTCTTTGAGTCCACTGAGTTTTGTATATCTTCAAATTCAGAAATTTTCAGCCATTATTTCCTCTAACATTTGTATTCTGTCATTCTTCTTCCTCCTTCTGGAACTTCAAATACGCATATGTTAGACCACTTGCTCTTGTCTCACAGACCACTGAGATACATTCTTTTTTTTTAAAATATATTTTATTGATTTTTTACAGAGAGGAAGGGAGAGAGACTTCTTCAATTTCACTAATTTTTTTCCCCTTTGGAGTGTCTAATGCTTTCCAATTTAGATATCATGTTGTTGTTGTTTTAATTCTCAAAGTTTTACTTTTATATCTCTCACATTTTCACTATGTTCATGTGTTTTGTTAAATATTTGAATGTAGTTAAAATAGCTTTTTAATGTTTCTGCAATTACATCATCTCTATCATGTGTTGGTCTGTTGCTATTGAAAATGTTTAATCTTGATTATGGATCACTTTTTCCTGCTTCTTGAGATGTCTAATAATTTTTTGTTCTATGGTGGACTTTGTGAATATTGTATCATAAAGTATTTGGATTTAGTTGTCCTTTAAAGAGTGTTGGTCTTTCTTCTGGTGTTTAGTTTAGCTTAATGTTCGTGTGTGTGTGTGTGTGTGTGTGTGTGTGTGTGTGTGTTAATCCTCACCCAAGGATATTTTTCCCATTGAGTTTTAAAGAGAGTGGAAGGGAGGGGGAGAGACACAGAGAGAGAGAAACATTGATGTGAGAGAGACACATTGATTGGTTGCCTCCCACACTCACTCTGACCAGGGCTAGGGATTGAAGCTGCAACCGAGGTACATGCCCTTGACAGAAATCAAACCCGGTATCCTTCAGTCTGTGGGCTGGTGCTCTATATACTGAGCCAAACCAGCTAGGGCAGTTTAACCCTTTTCGGTCCAACCTCTAGGCTGACTCGACAGACCAGGCACTAGGAGCAGGTCCAACGTCGAGCAATAAGAACCTTAAAAAGTTCAACATTCAATCCCGTCAATTAATTTGGACCAGACTGTTTGAATTCCAAAAATAACATTGGACTGCAAAGGGTTAATGTTCATTTTGATCCTCCTTAGACTTTAAAAAACTTTCCTTAGTGTGGTTTCAGAGTGGTTATACTTTAGGAATATTTTAGTCCCCCTCCTAAGGTGTAACCTTTCTTGGTTTGTACTGAACACCTGAAGTGATCAACAAGACTCCACCTTGTCTGGTGAGAATCAGAACCCCTCCAAGCCCCGTGTGAGCTCCATGAACCCTTCAGTCCACAGCTTCTGAGGCCCTGCTTGCCGAGACTCCTGAATTTTTGCCCTACGCGTGCAGAGCTTAGTATTCAGCTAAGACTCTAAGGGACTCTGAAGCTATTTTTCTGCATAGGTTCTCGCTCCCAGAACTTACTCTGTGCCTTCCAGTCGCTTCAGTCTCCCAGAAATCTAATCTCTCTCCTTAACTGAGCAAGGCTGCCATGCTCTGCTGGGGACCTCTACCCTCCTCTGTGGTCTGCAACAAGCCTTCAGGCAGAAAGCAAGCATGATCCTGAGAATCATCTCTTATTTCCTTTCTCTCAGGGATTAGAACCTTTCTGTACACATTGGCCAATGACTGAAAATAGCTATTTCACTCCTCCACTCTAGTTTCCTAGTTTTCTATTTGGGGAAGATAATTGAATCTTTGATACGCTTCATGGCTGGAAAAAGACCTCAAGTAAGTCTTTTTACACTTACTTTGAATCAGGACCTAAAGGAGGTTCACATATCACATTTAGAGGTTTCATCTCTAAAAATCACTTTTGTTCGGTAACTCATCCCCTCTCCTTTTTTCCCCATGCCATTGATTTCTTAGACAAATTTAATAAGTTGTACTTGAAATTCTGATTTGCCTGATATCTTCCTTGTCCTTCTGTTCCTGGGGAACTGTAGTTAGATATTAGAAATTCAGTGATCCACGTGAAATCTTTTTAGGCAATAATATTTCATAGGTTCTGTTTACACTCCCAATGCATGACATCATGAGATAAATAATGTCTGGCTTTCCCCTTTCAGTAATGCAAAGATTGATTGAGTTCAGGTATGACCATTCCAATCCGCATTATGCATTTCGTCAATCAGAAAGCTCCCATTTAACTACTATTGGCATTTATTAATGATATTTGACATTACTTCATTGGGATTTTAAATCAAAATGTGTTAATTTTATCATTTGTCCTGCATTTAGTTAGCTAGAATTCTACTTTATATTTATGAAATTTGTACACTGTTCTGCCATTTTAAAGAACATCAAGTCGGCGTTTGGGAAGGGGGCTTGTAGAGAAAGACACATATGGTGTTATACAAACCAAGCCATTGATTTTGAATTTTAATATCATTTTAGCAGCTAGAAAGGACTGGGAGCAGGCATTATTTTTTCATTTCTTTTTGCTATCACCAGTGATAACATCAGTCATTCCAAGGACAACCATGGAGGTTTCATGTTTTAAAAGCCATTTAAATGTAGACATAATAATATTCCTCAAACTGGAAAGGACCTCAGAGATCACCTACTTTGTTCCTCTCATTTTTTTCATTTTTACTGATGGAAATGAACCCAGTGATGTT
Source organism: Myotis lucifugus (assembly GCF_000147115.1). Taxonomy (NCBI): domain Eukaryota; kingdom Metazoa; phylum Chordata; class Mammalia; order Chiroptera; family Vespertilionidae; genus Myotis; species Myotis lucifugus. The sequence goes on along the minus strand of NW_005871192.1, from coordinate 1,345,161 downwards.
CAATGAAGTAGAACAAAGTAGTGGCAACAGCAAAGGCTCTGAGATCATTACAGGCCTGTGTTTGTTTCTTGACTACAACTGACCAGGGACGTGACATTAAGTTATTTAACCTCTCGAGTCTTTAAGTCCTTCATTTGGGTTTGATGATGACTAAATAGAATAACGCATAAAAATCTTGTAATACTGTCTAGCCGGCCAATCAATGTTTTTATCTCTCTATCCCTTTTCCTTTCTCTCTCTCTAAAAATCAATAAAAACAAACAAAACAATGAGCTAGAGACTGGGGAAGATGTAGAAGCAAATCCTCTCTAAATTCCCTGCAGTCACAGGAGTGAGTAGGAAGGGCTGGTCTGACCAGGACTAACTGAATTTGGCCTGGCTTGGTGGGCTGTGATTTTAAAAATCTTTCCCCCTCCATATGGGATCAGATATTCTCCGACTGTCTCCCAACTACATGTGCCACACTTACTTTTCCACCTCAGGAACACAGGCCTCTCTTCCTCCTCAGACAGTGAGGGAGACATCATGAGTCACTATCCTGTCCCTCTTGGTCTGGTTTAGCAGAAAGGAGACAAGATCCATGCCTGGCTTGGCCACATACTCACTCCGCCACCTCAAGCAAGATCCCAAGTTTTGGGAATCTCTGTTTCCTTATTTATAAAATGGCAATAGTGATGCCTTATACTGTGGACAAAGGACAAATTCTTGTGGAAGCTATTTGTAAAGTGCTTCTCTTTGCTCCACTTTAGGCCTTGAAACACAGTGTCCTCTAGCACCTCTTTAGACAAACATCCTAATTAGTCATTCCTTTACGCTCACAGATGTAAAGAGGAGAAATGTTACCAGGTCCTGTCGTTCCCATCTTAAATCCTTAGAACGTTTAAAGTAGTTGCCCATTTTCACTTTGCATCACTGTCATCCGGCCACTGCTTGCCTCTATAACTATCTCCCTTTGCCTTATACTGCTCTAGCCACACTGGCTTGTGGGTATTCCTCTGAACATACCACATTCATTTCCATTTCATACTTAGACTTGCTTTGACTAGAACTCTCTTCCTCCTGCAGAGCTGGTGGCTCGCTCCTGCATGGAACTGACCTTAAACTCACCTTCTCAGAGACCTTTCCTCAACTGCTTTATCTAAAGGGATCCTCTTGCTTCACAATCCCTTTTCACAGTAGCCTCTATACTTCCTTCACAGAGCTGATCAGAAACTGTAATTAATCTGCACGTGAATTTGATGGCCAGTTTACTGTCCATTGTCAGTAAAATGTAAGCTCCCCGAGGGCAAGGGTCATCTCCTCTTTAGACTTAAAGAATAACGCTGAACAAATTAGGCACTCATTGGGGCAGAATCCATGTCAGTGCTTTGTGTAGGGCCATACGGTCGTGGTGGGGATCAGCCGAGCAGGAGATTTGAATCCTCTTCTGGGCTTCTGTTCGGGACGGTGAGGTCCTCTAGGAAGACTGTTCTTCCTCAGCACCCTCAGCAGCTGGCACAGGGCCTGGGACGTGATGAGGCCTTAGCATGCTTTGGTTTGGGCAGTGTGCAACCTGCCTCTGTTTTCTGAAATAAATTGCTGGGCGAACACATGACTGTCTCCTTGATGCAAGAGAGCTGGCCTCTCATGTTGACCTCGCCACCCGCATCAGCAAGTCAGCCTTTGATGACAACAATGTTCCTGGAAACACCTTCTGAGCCCCTCACCCACCAGCTTGAACAGAATCCTCTGATTCTGTTGATAGACAGGAGGGGCTTTCCAACTTCTATACTACTCGCTGAAGGGAACACTTCTGAGACTTGTTAAAAATAAAAATGATCGGTGATAACATTCAACAATATGACTTAAATAATTGATGACAACACTCATAGTAATATTGTCTAGTGTAACATGCACTGGGCACACTTCCAAGAGTTTTGCATACTAGTATTTGTACATTAACTCATTTAATCCTTACAATAACGCCCTGAGGATGGTTATAATTATTTCCTCCATTTTATAGCTGAGGAAGCTGAGATATTGTGGGGCCAAGGAGCTGGTCAGTGATAGAGCTGGGACATGAGCCTGGTCAGTTTGACTCAGGGAACTCTGCTTAGCTGTTTAGCTGTCAACGTGGCAATCCTTAAGTACAGACTTTCTGGCCCTCGCATTAGCCTTCCCTAAGACAGATGATGTATTTAGTCTTTAATGAATTGTTTAATGTTTTTTATATGTCGTGTGTAAAATAAATTAAGCAATTAATACATTCCAATAAAGTAAAAGTCCCCCTTTAACCTCCTTTTATAATGCTGAACTACTTCTCCCTTCTCCGGGGATGGCCTTGTACCCAGTTTTGTCTGTATCTCTCCCATCCATTGATGTACCTGCCTAGTATGGGCCAACCTTCTCATATACAACTGCAAATATAATCTCTCCATTCCTGGGGGTAGCAATGCACAATCCTTTGCAGCTAGTGCATGTAGAGGTTATGTTACAGATCCAAGGCTCTTGGAATCCCCCATCTTCTGCTGATGTTTGTTCCTGAGTTCAAATTAACTATCCTAAAAATATTAACTAACTGATCAACTTAACCACCATATGTAGAAAGAAAAGAATAAAGTAGAAATGTTAAGTACATAGTCAGTCTTTGAATGTGTTAGCAGCAAACATGGAAATATAGGTAGAGGTTATGGGACCTATTTCTATTACTGGTAATAAGACTCTGGCTGTTTTGTGTTTTTTTTTTTTTTTTTACAATATAACAGCACCATTTATTCAGCATTTACTTAAACAATGTGTTAAGCGTCTTATATGTTTTATTGCATTGATTTTGTAAAACAGATCTGTGATGGTAGTACTGTTATTCACCACATTTTTACAGATGAGGAAGCTGAGGCTTAAGAGCTTGACCAATACCACACATCTACTAAGTGGCAGGGTCAAGCAGGTCTGACTTTCAAACACTTTGATAATTCAGCCCTACACTGTGCCTTGCAGGCCACAATAATTTGAACTGGAAGGGAAGGAAATCAAATGTCTGGCTGGTATTTTCAGTTCAAATAAATTATACACTAAAAGAACATCCTGGAAAGCCTCCCTTGGAAACTTTTCAGGTTTATAATGAAAATATTAAGGAATCCATGGCTTTCTCATAGTTGGGATGTACTGTAATTTGGATTCTAAAGCCATCTTTTTGTCTGGGTTAATAGCTTGAAGAATCACTAATTTTTTTACTGTCTTAGGACCAAATCAACAAAACCTCAGTGATTGCTATAAAGGTCTGTGGTTTATTCTGAGGCACCCTCTCAGAAAGAAAGGGGAGCTGATCTGACATAGGAGGCTCTACCTTCCTTGACCTGTGGAGAGACTAAGCTTATGTTTATGGGGCTAATAAATCAAAGGTGAGAATTGGATGAGCATTTAATAAAGACAGAACTTTCTTTTGATTATAAATGAAAACCTGAGAGAATGACTTAAGCTGGCTATAACATACAGCTCAATGGAATTGTTTTATTATTTACCTATAGATACTTGAATCATATATTTAAGAAGAAAGCAAATTCTAAGGTAAAACTTTGCACTTAAAAACATTTATAATCCAGTAGTCTATGGGATCTGCAACTTAACCAAGAACAGGAAGATAGCACTTGAATATAATTTTTAAACATTTACTCAGGCCATTTTTTATTCTGATCATGAACTGTTTATATACACAAAAATAACATGTTACAACAACAACAACAAAAATCCCAGATTGTCCCCACAACACAGATGGGGCCATAGAAGTCTGTAATGAAGGCCAATGCTGTAGGATAAAGTCTGGGCGGAAGTATTCTTGTTTGTTTTTCCATGAGGACAGAGTGAACATGGAGTGTGCGTTACATTATTCTAAGACCACATGTGCTTCAGTGACTTGGCACAAGGCAGCTGGCCTACAGGTGCTCTGGCAAGTTGTGACAGGAAGGCTTCTTTTCCTTTTGTATTTTTAATATCATGTGTATTAAATGATTTTAATGTGCTTTTCGGTGCTGGGGTAGATATTGCAGGCATTCCCTGTGGGCTGAGGAGTTTGTCTTTGAATGAGGTTTCCGGGAATAGGTGACAGTCCTAGTTCCTCTCTTCAAAGGATTCTTTGCTGTGGGTTGTGTGGGATTGTTAGCTGGAGCAGCTCGCTTTTCCTCTCCATCAAAATTGAGGAAAGGAAACCAAAAGACAAAGTAAAGCAAAACATCACCTTAGGAAAGACCTTCAGCAATTTGCCTCTGGCGAGATCAGCCAGGCCAAGGCAAGGGGGTCATAAAAGGTTAGCAAAAACTTCTATAAACAAAGGGCAATTAGGCACGTTCTTATTAGTCTAGAAGTGCCCCCGTGTTTGCTTTTGAATCAGATGTACACAGCTCTTGCTCCTGGAATGCAATCAGCCTGCAGGGAAGAGGCAGGTCCTGTAATGATACAGCCCAGCACCAGCTACTGGGAATGCTGGGAAAGGCATTTGCCTTACCTAGAAGCCTCATTGCTCTGCCGGGAATGGATCTGTTGGAACATGGCCGTTTAAGGGCTGCTCTCTTAGCACATGAACTAAAGAGAGGAGGGAGAAAAAAACAGCCACCCATACCGCTGTGCTGAAATAAAACTGTTCTTCGTTAGATTCTGACCATTCCCTGTTGTGCATTCTCCTTCGATGATGTAAAGTCGTTCGGGTGTGGGAAGCCATACCATGAAGCACAGGAAATAGTTTAAATCTTTGGAAATGTTTTTAAGGTTAAATAAATGGGGAAATGACTACAGTTGAGGTTGCCAACCACTTCAGAGTAATTTTAATTTGTTAATGGTCAGTGTTCCTCTGAAAACATACACAACCGAGATGTACTAGTGCAGCCTGCTCTGTGGGTGCAGGGTATGTTTTTAAAGAGGCTGTGGTCAGTTCATTATTTTCTCTCGGACTCAACTCAGACTTAGGCAGACTTCTGGAAATCCTTCAGTGAATTAGGCACATCTGACTGACGCGATTGTGTGACTGGGATTTCTAGATGGGTGATGATAAGCAGATGAGATGTGAAGGGTTTTGGTAAACATCTATTATTGCCTTCAATAAAACCAATAGGCACATGTCTCTAAGTTGCTTTGATGGAAATGCTGGACCTATTTAGTCAACTGTTCAGATATATTGACTGCAAAGAAATCATGGGATATTGGTTTTGATGATAAAATATGAATTTAAATGAAGACAGAGACAGAAGTTTATTTACAGCTGTACTATTCTCTAAGGCAGAAGTAGCTGACATGCTTAATTGAGTGAAACACAGCAGTTTGTATGCATATCCTCATGCCCACCAACAACTGATAGCGTAGATCTGGGAAAAACAGGCTTCTTGGCTTCTTGTTTCTCTTCTGTCTCTGCAATTTCCTGACATTTGACTGCTTGATCTCCAAAAAGTAAGGCAAGGAAGGCAGAGGAATTAATTTCAAGATACCCTTTTTCTACAGATTAGATTCTTAGCCACTCCTCGGTCCATATCATTATTATGGTTTATGGCACATGTCATATAGTATTAAAACTGTATAATGTTTATATTAGCCTCACTAGTCTATTAGTTCCTTAATAGCATTGTATCATGTTCAACTCTCTAGTCCCAGAACTTAGAAGATTACCTATAAATAGCAGACTCTTCATTAATGATTGTTGAATAACTGAGTAATAAAAGATCAGTATAAAGGTTAAAATATGGTCAAGTAATTATGTCAACCTATTACTACATCTAAAAATGCTTTTTAAAAAATACACAGCTATATTGAGATATGATTCACATATCATAAAATTTATTTTTCCAAAATGTGCAATTCAGTGGTTTTTAGTATATTCACAATGCTATGCAACCATTATCAGTCCCTAATTTTAGAATATTTTAATCATCTTAAAAAGAAACAATATAGCCATTTAGCACTCATTCTGCAAACCTTCCTCCCCTCAGGTCCTAGCAACCACTAATTTACTTTCTGTCTCTATAGATTTGCCTATTCTAGACATTTTATGTAATTGGAATCATGTGATGTATGGTGCTTTCTGGCTGATTTCTTTCAGTTAGCATAATGTCTTGAGATTCATCCATGTTATATCATCGTCGATACTTCATGCCTTGTATGAAGGTTCAAATTTTTACACATCCTCATTAATACCTATTATTATCTATCTTTTTAAATTTAGCCATGCTAGTGTACCTGATGTGGTATCTCTTTGTGGTTTTGATTTGCATTTCCCTGTTGATTAATGAGGTTGAGCATTTTATTATGTACTTTTTGACCATTTGTATATCTTTGGAAAAATGTCTATTTAAATCTGTTCCCCACTGTTTAAATTGGGTTATTTGTCCTTTTATTGTTTAGTTGTAAGAGTTCTTTTTATATTCTGGATGCACATTTCTTATTAGATACATGATTTAAAAATATTTTCTCCCAATCTGTGGGTTTCCTTTTTTACTTTCTTGATGGTATCCTTTGAGGCACAGTTTTTAAGTTAGATGAAGTCCAGCATATTTAGTTTTTCCTTTGATTGCTTATCCTTTAGTTGTCATAGCTAAGAAACTATTGTCAAATTCAAGGTTACCAGGGTTTATATCTATATTTTCTTCTTAATACTTGTATACTTTTATCTCTTAGAATTAGGTATTTAATCCATTTTGAACTATGTTTTGTACTTGGTGTGAGGTAGGGATATAAATTCTTTTTTTTTTTTTTTTTGCATGTGGTTATCCAGTTGTCCAAGTATGCTTTTAATATATAGTGAATGTATAAGCAGAAGCTGAGTGGTGTTTGAGACCATAATAAAATTTCAATAGTTCACACTCCACTACCCTCAAAACTAATGATAATCTGGATACTGACTTTTGTATTAGTTGTAAAGGAAGGCTTTCCCATTAACCTTAATAAAAAAGGAGTTTATTGGAATGAATCTGTGAAACTATAAGAGACCACATCAAGAGGGCTCTTTTGCCCTAACCGGTTTGGCTCAGTGGATAGAGCATCGGCCTGCAGACTGAAGGGTCCCAGGTTCGATTCCTGTCAAGGGCATGTACCTTGGTTGGGGGCACATCTCCAGTAGGAGGTGTGCAGGAGGCAACTGATCGATGTTTCTCTCTCATCGATGTCCCTAACTCTCTAACCCTCTCCCTTCCTCTCTGTAAAAAAATCAATAGAATTTAAAAAAGAGGGCTCTTTGTCATTTACTTCAAGTTTGAGAAAGGAGGGTTTTTGCTATAATAGTATATAAAAGCTACTTATGAAGGAGATTCACTCCATATAGTAGAACATCCTCTTTTCTTTAGCTATCTCATCCTGAGATGAGAGTACCTTAATGCCCGTCCTCTTCTCTCTCTTCCCAGCAATATAATAAACATTCCTATTTCGGCAATGGAAATTGAGGACAGAAGGTAAGCAGGACTTTCAGCTTATAAGGTGTGTGCTTCCTGGGACAGAAAAAAAAGGATGAAAAAGACCACGGACTGTTGAGTGGGTCCAAAGAAGAAGAAGCTCTTGCTTTGTGCGTGACCATGTAGAATACCCTAAAAGGCAGGAACTAGAGTCCCAGGTTGTAGAAAAAAATAGAGCACTAGACTTAGTCATTTTCCCAAGTCTGTATGGTTCAATATTATTACTTGACACCATAGTAAGAAATCACTGGTACAAATTTGGGGGGGTTTGTGTGTATCTGCCATTCATTTTTTTAAATATACACAGAGATGTGGGAGAGGCCCAGTAGGGTGGGTGGTAATGTACCTTCTTTCTCTGATCAGGTTGGATGCTTGACCTACATCAATGGGGTATGCAAAAAGTGTCATTATTCCACCAATTAGGCTTTTTTTTTTTCTGACTTTCCTTTTTGCCGTTCATATCTCTTATTTCTGAGTCTATGCCTGGGTTACACCAATACATCTGGGGAACTGACTATACTCTTTGTAACTTGCATGTCTGATTCTCTCTAAACTGCTTCATTTTCTTCTTGCTTCTGACTGTGCCTCCTCGCCTTGTCCTCAATGCAATTCCTCTAACTCGGATTTTGCATACTTAGGGTTATTAATTCCTCAAAAGCATGACTTACTGTCTGTCATACTTCACTCTACTTCATAGTTCCTATGCTTGCTTTCAACTTCGGGTCCCAGGGCTTCTTCACAATTCCTGCAAGAGGGAATTGGGTTGGTGCAGCTCAGTCTTTACACCAGACCTCCTTCTGTGTATCTGACCATCTTTGAGATTGTTTATCTTTGGCCCCTTGCCTGACCCTGATGTGGCAGGGTCTTAGTCTCATATGACTGACAGTTGGCCATCTAAAGGCCACGGGGGCGGGTCAGTCACGTAGAACTCGTGAGCATGGAAAGACCTATGATTTTCAAATCTGGAAATGGCTTCGTATGGAATGGAAAATAAAAATGTTTAACTTCTGGGTAAGTGTGTATAAATAAAAAAGAATTCAGTTCTTTTTAAAAAAAAATCAGTAATGTGCTCATTCAAATCCACTAATTCAAAGATTTCACAAAATTTTCAATAAGTGTCACTTAATATTTTTATATCTTTAAGAGCTTTGTAATTTTAAGCAAACACATTCTTTAATATTAAAGGAGAACTGGGACTCTGTATTTTGATATTTTGCTCTAATTTTTCTATATAAAAGCTCACTTTTCTACTCTCCATCCCCTCCCCCCATGTTGGGAAGTCTTTTGAGGGGCCAAAATATGTTATGGGATTAATTATATCCTCCTCCCCTTAATTCATATGTTGAAGTTCAAACACCCATATGACTATATTTGGAGATAGGGCCTTTAGGGAGATAACTAAGATGAAATGAGGTCATAAGGGTAGGGCCCTAACCTAATAAACTAACGTCCTTATTAGGAGAGGAGAGACACCAGCGTTCCCTCTTTCCCCGTGCACACACAGGAGAGACAGTGTGAGGACACAGTAAGAAAATAATATCTACAAGCCAGAGAGTGGGTCTCACCAGAAACCTACCCCCATGGCCTCCTGATCATGGACTTGTGGCCTCCAGAACTGTGAGAAGATAAAGTTCTGTTGCTTAAACCACCCAGTATGTAGTATTTTATTGTGATAGCCCTAGCAGATTAATACAAAAAGTGAAGCAAATGTTGATAGGGTAAATCCTATTGATTCCTAATAAAAAATTTAGTTTTATTTTTGTCTTAGTGCTGTGTGAAAGGAGCTTAGATAAGCACTCATTTACATGTTTATTGGCAATCTCCTTTTCCCTTTTGCAATGTAAACTGCATAAAGGGAAGACTCACCCATCTTGTTCACGGCTATACTCTCAGGCACATAGTAAATAATATGTATTTAATGACTGAATGCATTAATGATGAATGCATTAATATGATTTAGCTGATCATTCTTGTTTTTTTTCATGGTTTTCTCTACATTTGGCTCTTCTGATTCGATCTTTACTTAAGAGCTTCTCCATCACCATCTCCTTTAGTAGCTCCTCTTATTTGTAGACGTAAAGGTTGGAGCTTTAGGTCTCATTTTTGTTCCTCATCTCTTGTAATGGAAGATGCAGTATTGAGTGGTGATTAAGAGTACAGATTCTTAAGCCAGATTGGCTGGGTTCAAATACTGGCTCCACCACTTAAATAGTAGCATGAGTTTGGACAAGTGAATTAACCTCTTTCTGCTTCAGTGTCTTAATTTGTAAAACAGGGATTGTAGGTCCCTCAAAGCATTGCTGCAAGAGTTCAAAGAGTAATATGTGTAAAGCACTGAGATTGGCACCTAGCACATAGAATGTACTTAGCAAGCATTATACAAGGTGGGCAAAAGTAGGTCTACAGTTGTGAGTATACAAAACACAGTTTATTCTTATAGTATTTGTTAATTACTGTATCATTTTTATATGAAAAACTCTAAACCTACCTTTTCCCCATCCCTATATATAATTATTTTTAAATTATTATTTTTTTGTCATCTACAATATCTCTCTTTAGGTGATTTTATATAATCCCATGGCTTTAATAGCCATGAAATATCACCAAACTCCAGCCTATATAACCATCACATATCCAACTGTGGTAGGCAGGATTCTCAGGTGGCCCCAAGTTTCCCGTCCCCTGGTGTGCACCACCCATGTAATTTCACCCTTTTGAGTTTGGGTGGATCCCATGAACATGATGTGATATCACGCCTGTTCTTAGGTTACTAACTTGGAGATCATCAAAAGGGAGCTTATCTTGAGTGGGCCTGACCTAATCAGGTGAGCCTTTAAAAGAAGATGAAGCATCAGAGAGACCTGCTCCTGCTGGCCTGGAAGAAAGCAAACAGCTATGGTGTGAGACCCCCATGGGAGGCACATGGCAAGGAACGGAGAGCAGCCGCTGGGAGCTGAGAGCAATCCCTGACCGATAGCCAGCAAGAAAACGAGGACTTCAGTCATACAGCTGCAAGGAAGTAAATTCTGCCAACAACCAGCGAGTTTGCAAGAGGATCCTAACCCTCAGATGAGAATCACAGCCCTGGCCAACACCTTGATTTCATCCTGGTGAGACCCTGGCTAACTCAGACCTGTAATTCTGACTTATAGGACCTGAGAGATAATAAAGGGGTGTTGTTTTAAGCTGTTAAACTGTGGTAAGTTGTTACACAGCAGTAGAAAGCGCATGTACCAATTGCCAAGTTCACTTCACTACGTTCATGTGGAAGAAGAATCTCACACTTTACACATCCAAAAAGAACTCTGGATTTCTTTCCACCATCCTGCATTTTCCTTTCCTCCTCTCAATAAGTTGCTGAGGGCTAAAACCTAGAATGATCTTAATGCCTCTCTCCTGCACATACAATTCACCAGCTAACCCTATAGCCTCTGTCATAAAAGTATAGCCTGCATTTGACTACTTCTCACTACCTCCACTGCAGCCACCCTGGTCCAAGCCACCGCCATCTTTTGCCTGGACCCTTGCAATGGCCTCTAACTGCTCTCCCCATTCTATGCAGTTAGCTCTGCAGTCACAGTGAGTCTTTTAATATAAATCAGGCCATGCCACTCTGTGCAGGATCCACCAATGACTTCTTATAATACTCATAATAAAATCCAGAGTCCTCACAGTGACCTCAAGGCCCCGCATGTCTTGGTCCCTGCCTACGTTTGATCTCACTCCCCACCATCATTTTCCAGCTACACTGGTCTTTCTGATTTTCCATTATGATGCCAAGCAAGATTGCATTACAGGACCTTTATTCTTATTTTTCCCTGTGCCTGGAACATTCCACCCATATCTTCCATGACTCCTTCCCTCACTTAATTAAGATTTCTGCCCAAATGTTACCTCCTCTGGCAGCCTTCCGTGATTGCTGTATCTAAGGTAGCCAACCTCTCCCTTCCCCTATCACTGCCTGTTTGTCTTCATTGCACTTAGCATTCCCGACATTGTTATACACAGTGTTTTCTCTTGATTTGCTTCCTTATTTGTTTATCGCCTGTCTCCACTGTTAGATATAAGTTCTACCAGGGCAAGACTTTGATTGGATCATCACTCAATCTTCAGGACTTCTCCCAGTGTCTGGCATACATAAGTAGGCACTTATATAAATGTTATTGAATTAAGAGCATAGAAAAATATTTGATAAGTTTGCATTAAAAGCAGAATTGAAGCTTCCATCTTTCCCAAGAAAGTACTGATTGTGATACCTGTTAAAAGCAGTAATTGAGTAAACATACTTTATTGAATTGAGAAATATGTGTGCTATTAAATTACATGGTGTTTTAGAGACGTTTAATGCTATTAGAACATTACTGATGATATTGCTGATGTAAGGTTATGGGAGTTAAACTCTAAGACAATCTTGTTCTCATGATGTTCTTTTTCTCCTTTTTTTTCTTTCTTTTTTCTTTTTGGCAAGGAAGAGGTGGTTTTACTAATACAAATGCTGAAATATAAATTCTAGCCCTGATCAAGACAGACATGAAAATGGGACTGTGATGAGACCATGTCCTAGGTCAAACATAAACCACCTTACTAATCAATGACAAAAAAAAGCTAGAAACTATCCAAAATTTATGTGACATGGAAAATGGAGTTGTTTAGAGCTCATCTAATATTTTAGATATCTGGATGGATCACAAATTAAAGTTTCAGCACAACAAATAGATATCATTACAATGAAGTCTGAGACAGTGGAAAGATTTTCCCAGTATAAGAGGGACTTAAGTGATCCAAGATGTACCAGTTTTTAAGGCCAATATTCCAGGTTTATTTTACATGTATCAGTTCACATGTAGAAATATATTTATCCCCTTTCTTCCTTTTCACAATGAGGCTTATATTAAAGATGTTGGTAAATGGTCTTCGCCAGGCTAATAATAGCTTCTCTGCAATTTAAAATATGGCATATTGATTACGAGAAAAGGCAATGCAATGTGGTTTGCTCTTTTTCATCTAATAAGTTAGGTTTCTACTCTTTTAAACTATTTCATCTGCTCAAATAATATGCTTGTTTCTTTTTCCCTAGCAGGTCATCTCTTGGCCAAGTGGATACTTTTTAAACAAAATATCTCTTAATTTATGAAAGAAATGTTGATTGTGATTTAGAATGTTTTAATCAAGCAAATAAAATTCAGCTTCCTTCTAAATTGTCCTCAAACAGAAAAAAATACAAGTTAATAACTGTTTAAGCTTTAAAGTAGATATAAAAATATTTATTGTTTACTAAAAAGAACCATTTTTTAAACTCTAGACCAGGGGTGGGCAAACTTTTTGACTCGAGGGCCACAATGGGTTCTTAAACTGGACCGGAGGGCCGGAACAAAAGCATGGATGGAGTGTTTGTGTGAACTAATATAAATTCAAAGTAAACATCATTACATAAAAGGGTACGGTCTTTTTTTTTTTTAGTTTTATTCATTTCAAACAGGCTGGATCTGGCCCGCAGGCCGTAGTTTGCCCACGGCTGCTCTAGACAAGTGTGGAAGTATGCTGTGAATTAAAAATCTGATATGATAAAATGACACATAAATATTTTAGCAGGAATTTTGGTCCTAATGCCCAGGAGATGGCTGTAAATCTGCCTATAGTACAAAGCTCTCTCGTTTGACAACTTCAGAGAGCCAACTATTAGGGTATTAAAAACTCTTGCCCAGATTACTATTAATGCTAATCTGGATGGAATTACTTAATAACTATGTCATAGCTGTGTGATGGTTACATGCATGTCTTCACTTTGACTGCATTCTGGCTTCTTCAGTTGTGCACATGGATAGAAATTATGGTCTATTTCACATGAAGGTGGCTTTAGTTCTAATTGAATGAACATTAAAAAAATTATTTCAGTAAATGTCAGTGTTGTGCCAATGTCCTATAAAAATCCCATTTATTTAGTCAGAGAACAGGGCAATATTTTTAGATTACAGAATTCATGGTGACCAGAAACAGACTCAGTTCAAATAGTCAAAGCGTTAGTCAACAAAGTGGTTAAAGGGTTTTAAGAACTCTCTCAGCTGCACTCACACCATACAATAGCAGTTGCTTTAGGAGAAGTGGAAGCGATACAAACTTCCAGGAACTAACTGGCTGGGAGGAAATGTTCACAGATATACTCAAGAAGATTACCAGTAATTCTCTTCTCATCACCTCCCACTCCCCACACATTTCACAGATGAATAAAGAGCTGTTCTTCATTGTAGTTTGCTATTTGTAAAAAAAAAAAAAAAAAACAAAACAAAACAAACAAAATAGCCCTAGTCAGGTCACAGGTCATTCTGCAGATGAATAACCACAATAAAATATGTTCAGATATGATGAGATACAATGATAGCCATCCACAGTGTTCAAAGGATTCTCTGGATCAAAATGCCTCAGAACCCAGTGCTTCCCTGCATTTTCCCATTCATCTTCATACTACTCCTGTGGGGGGTGGAAGCCATGATCTCTATTTGACAAACAAAATCACTGATGCAAGCAGAGAGCTGAAGATTTTCCAAATGTCATGAAAATATCCAGGTAGGAAGATGGCGGAAGAATGCAGATTTAAAGACTTCCCAAATATTGTTAGCCCACAATGGCATAATCCATTGAACTTTGTAAGTAAATAATCTATCTGAAAAGAAATGGGACAGGCACTGTGGATTTATGTTATCCTCTTTTATAAGAATAAACTTTTTCTTTCTATTTTTTACAGGGGACCTGGACGGTTTTGTGGTTTTTTAAAATGGAATTTGGTTTTTAATTATATAAAATGTTAGCTTTTAGAATTACAATTTGAATAGTTGGGCAATGTCGATTATTAAAGTGCCACCATATGCATTTGTGATTATCCAAGCCCTCATTCTCACACCTGGACCGATCTCAACACATAGAGCACTTACAGCTCCTCCAATCACTCCTCTTAGATCATTTCTGAGCTCAAGATCTTTCATAGTTGGCTTATTGGAAAATGCCATGTCTTAACTAATACATTTGGCCATCAGGACTCTTCACTAACTCTCCTTCCTCAACATTCATTCCCAATCATTCATCCAGTAAGTAAATGAATATTCATTAGCTATCTATGTATATGAGGCACTGTGTTAGTTGCCTGTTATCCAATGTAATATAAACCATCTCTATCCCTTGAGGAACTCACACATTATTAAAAGACTAAACAGTTATTTCACAATGTAAACAAATAAAATAATGCATTGAGGTATAATGAGAGGACTATGTTTATATATTATGAACAAAAGAGAATTAGAGATAATTAGCATGAAAGGAATTTATTGAAAGGAAAAAGCATTTGGAGAAAGATTTAGGTGAGGGTTATTCATCATAGGCTGTTTATCATAGAAAAGAGTCAAAAATATTTTAAGCAACTATCCTAGAATGGGAAATAGGTTAAATAATTATGATACATTCAGAGATTGGAATATTAGGCAGTTTGAAATATACTGTTCCTAACCTCTTCATGGCCTCTCTAGGAGTGAGATGGAATCTTCTTTCTCTCCACTGGGTGCAACATATGGAGTGTCTGAGGATGGATTTCTGTGGGACCTCTTCCTGGCATGGTAGGTAGAGCCTTTCACAATGCCTCTACTTCCTACTTCCTTCCCAGGTGCTTTCTGGGAGTTGTAGTTTTTGATTGGTAGAGAGCTACTTAGGGGTATCAGACATGCACTGTTCTTTCCACAAAAAGTAACAATCACTTGGAACAAGTATAGTTACTAAATTTTGTGTTTAGAATGTGCTTTAGAGCAGACTGACAGTAGAAAACAGAAAAAGGGCTCTCTTAATAACTCCTAGGTAGGTATAGCTTGATTATTCTTCCACCTAGTTTCATCAATCAGTCTTCTAATAAGTGGAATTTTTTTTTTAAATTCTGGCAATAGCTTGAATGATAGTTCTGTTTTTCACCATAGTTGTTGGTTTTCATCTTTTTCCCTCTTCTGAATCATTGTAGGTATTTAAAGGGAAGTTTAGGATAGCGTTTTTAGGGACCCATGCCAACAATATTTAAAACTTGCTGATTTATTTGGCTTGCAATTTTTAAAAATTCCTGCAGGTTGAACATTTATTCTCCACTTTGTTATAGTTTCTACTACTTCCTACTATCTTAAAATGACTTATTCATTTAAGTTACCTTTCTGGCCACTGATGTTATCTGTGTTTGCTATCCCATCCCTGTTTTATAGGCCTAACAGAAAAGTTGGGGGGAACGAGGGGGTCATCTGGACAAATATTTTTCTGTTTTCAGGGATTTCTAACATTTCCAACTGAGAAACCAGTAGAAATCAATAATAAATTAATACAGGGAACCCTTAATGAATCCTAGCACTTTCCATTCACTCCTAAATAAAGAGCGGGAACTCCTTCAGAACCTGTAGAGTCTGTCTTTAGTCCTGAATGGGAGAAAGGAATGTGAGGCCTTACAGAATCAATGTTTGAAAGGACTAGGAAATGCAAACTATAAGGAGTGACATGTAATGGGAATCTCGCCAAGTCATAAAACATTTTAGGCCAGGCACTGGGCCCAAGTCAACTAGCTGAATCCTTCATGCTTCAGATCCTCTTCATTTCTAACTTTCTGTCCTGCTAGTCAACTCTGAGATGTTCCACGAATCCCAGAACGTGAGGGATTTCCTATGAGCAACCACCCTAATTTTGGAAAGAAGCAAGATTTCAGATTCCACACCCTCTTCTGGAAAGTCCATTTCAGATTCCTTTCTAATAGCCTAGGAGAAGCAGGTGACACGAGGGAAGACCTAAACCAGGGGTGGGCAAACTTTTTGACTCGAGGGCCACAATGGGTTCTTAAACTGGACCGGAGGGCCGGAACAAAAGCATGGATGGAGTGTTTGTGTGAACTAATATAAATTCAAAGTAAATATCATTACATAAAAGGGTACGGTCTTTTTTTTTTTAGTTTTATTCATTTCAAACGGGCCGGATCCGGCCCGCAGGCTGTAGTTTGCCCACGGCTGACCTAAACCATCATGCAGAGGAATCCCAAACAGTGAACCCTCTGGTCTCTTTTGGTAGAATTTATATTAGATTGAAATATTTTGGGAGGTATAAAAGAATCTACTATTTTTATTGATCAAATAATTCATTTGTACCTAATTATTAATCCCTTTTGTTTAAAAAATATTAAAACAGAATGGAGATTCTGATAGGTTGTTAAAAACACACACAAAGATTGGGATTTATAGGTACTAGGTAGGATCTGGTAATATGCACATTTCACAAGCACCTCCGTTGATTCTGATGCAGCTGGTGCACTGACCACACCTTAAGAAGCACTAAGACTTTATTCACACTTGAAATGTGTCTGCAAACTTTCCACTGTGAACTTTTTAAAAAAATCTTTATTGTTGAAAGTATTACATATGTCCTCTTTTTCCCTCCATTGACCTCTTCTAGCCTGCCCCCGCCCCTTCCCCTCCGCCCCAGGCCTTCACCACCTATTGTCAGTGTCAATGGGTTATGCATATATGCATACAAGTTCTTTGGTTGATTTCTTCCCACCCACCCACCCTCCCCTGCCTTCCCTCTGAGGTTCCACAGTCTGCTCTGTGCTTCTGAGTCTCTGGATCTACTTTGTTCATGAGTTTATTTTAATTATTAGATTCCACATATGAGTGAGATCATGGGATACTTATCTTTCTCTGGCTGGCTTATTTTGCTCAGCATAATTCTCTCCAGGTCCATCCATGCTGTTGCAAATGGTAAGAGTTCTTTCTTTCTTTCTTTCTTTTTTTTTTTTTTTTTTACAGCTGTGTAGTATTCCATTGTGCAAATGTACCACAGTTTTTTTAATCCACTCATCTGCTGATGGGCACTTAGGCTGTTTCCAAATATTAGCTATTGTAAATTGTGCTGCTATGAACATAGGGGTGCATACATTCTTTCTGATTGGTGTTTCTGATTTCTTAGGATATAGTCCTAGAAGTGAGATCACTGGGTCAAATGGGAGTTCCATTTTTAACATTTTGTGGAAACGCCATACTATTTTCCATAGTGGCTGCACCAGTGTGCATCCCCCCTAAGCAGTGCACTAGGGAACTTTTAATTGTCCCTGATTATAAGGAAACTGGCTGATGTAAATCTTCTAATAACTCAGAACTTTTATCTTAGTCATTGATTCCAACATTTTCCCAAATCCCCACCCTGACAGAAAGGGTTCTTCACTTGAACAAGGAGCAGAAGCAAGTATCATTGATCATCCATTCATCAACTTCACAGTCAATCCAAGTTCACTACTGAGATCAGTTACAGTTCTTCTTTCGTGTTAGAGTTTCAAGGGTACAAAAATTCAGAGGGAAAAATAGTTCATTGAAAGTAATTTGGAATGTGAGATTATTTGTTATAAAATTAGAAGAGCAATAGCATGAAATATATTATCATAAAATTTGAGATAGAGTAAATTAATTAAAGTCACAGAAATGTAAATGTATAGTTGCCAAATGTATTTATATTTCTGTGAAACTTGTATCAGTCCATGCTAAATAAAACGGCATCCTAAATGTAAGTATATTGTCTATTAAAATAATATAAACATTGCCTTTATCAAGGTCAATAAAGGCTGAAGTTTTGAATATATGTGATGTCAGTATGATGTGGATTATAATTAATAGTCATCTCTTTGGAGATTTTGCTCAGTTTGTGTATTAATTTTGCTTGCGGTCTTAAGGACTGAGTTTAGAAAGAAGTGGAATCCTGTTCAAATGCATGAGGAAATATTTAGGAAAGTGCAACTGTTGCATAAATGAACAAATTCCTGAAATAATTTACAACTTTTCCCCTTTTATAAGGATCCCTGTAAGCCTCATACCTTATTTTCTCAAATAAGTCTAGAATTCACTTAAGATGACTGTTAGTAAGGAGATTTATACTCTCTGATAAGACTGTTTAGACTTTGAAAAGATTCCAAAAATGGCTCCATCAATGACTAAAGTAATGTGCCCTTGTTTGCACAGCCAACACTGTAACTTGCACATGTAGCCCGGTGAATGCATTCATGTACTCTAAGTAGCAGTATCTGAGGCACAAATGTTTCACAAGGTGCTGTTTGCTCTGCATATTTGCTCACAATTTTCTTCTCTTACCCTTTTGAAAGAGGATGGACTCAGACACAAGTAGCATTTACTCCCAAAGTAAAGTTTTTATATATTAAATAAAGATTGGCAGTTTCATTCTAATATGTTCCTTCACTATATTTTAAAGTTATTTTCACATAATGGCATGTCAAAGAAAAGCTTAAAAGCAAAAATGAAATCTAGTCTGTTCTCCCTCCTCCCCCAATCTTCAGGCACTTAAATGAAAAATTTAAACTTGTCCCATTTCTGTAATTTACTTTCTAATTAATTTACTTTCTTATACAACTAAAAGACTATAGCTAGTCTTTACCTTCTAAGGTTTAAGAACTTTCTGAGTTCTTGTGCTTTTCCTCTCTCTCTATTTCTCCTCTCCATCTCTCCATCTCTGCTTCATTGAATATGAATAAGCACCTACTATGTGTCAGGCACTGTGCTGAGCTCTGGGGATGCAAGTGTGAGAAGCTACAATTCTTGCTTTCTTGGGGGCTTATAGCCTAGTTGCGAGTGAAAGAAGAAATCAAACAATTACAATATACAGTAGGTCCTCGGGTTACGTCAGAGATCTGTTCCTATGGTGCCACGTAACGCAATTTTCACCATAAATCGGAACCCACCTACATAAGCACCTACATCACTCACATGGAGCACACACACAGCAGTAATGAAGTGAAACAGTAAAAAAAGCAAAAGAAAGATAACAATTCCTGACCTTTACTTGTGGTAAATAAATAATAAAAACCATAAAGCACATATGTACATACATAGAAATGACAGACCTTTTTTTATATATATAAATAAATGGGAGATGGCGACGTAACCACGAAATGACATGTGTCGAGTCCAATGTAACCCGAGAACTGTCTGTAGTGTATGATGGGCATATGACATGGCTGGCGTAGGAGGGGAAGTGTACATTGAGTGGGATTATCTGGAAAGATGCCTGACTTGTCTTGGGGGCAGGGAAGGTCAAATAATGGTTCCTTGAGAATCTCCCTTAGGCTGTTGTTAATTTAGGACTATTTCAATCTTTTAACTTTAAATGGCATCATCCCTTGCTCTTCATAACAATCTTTAGTTTTCTAAAAGTTCCCTTGACCTTCTGAAAAGATTTTTCACATATCCTAGCCACCATGTTATTAACCAGAGTTTACCTATTTATCTTAAACAGCTCTTTTGTTACCTGTTGAGATTTGAGGCTCTATCCGTTATAGCAGTTACAATTAGCCATCTCTTCATTCAGCTGTAGGATCCCCATAATGTCCCTCTAGCGCTGAACACAGTGGAAATCCCATATGAAGTCCTAGGACTTGCCTCTCCCTCCCTTCCATTACCTGTCCCTCGATGAAGTAACAATTTGTATTTCTTATTTAACTTATCTACTCCAAATTTCAATTCTCAATTTCTTCCTGTATCCCCTTTAATGTATTGTCTTACCTTTGAAAAGTTTAAATATACAATTTAAAGAATACATGCAGCAAAGTTTTTTTAATCCTGTAGCAAATTTCAAAAAATATTGCTATGAGGTGAACACTCTGAATCACAATTATAGTTTCCTTTATTCATTATATTACTGTATCATTTTCTGCTAATAACTATGTGCTAATAAACCTAAGGGTATATGTCATTTTCTCAAGGCCTGTAGTACTTTGTCTATGCAACTAGTCTGATTCCTCCCCCCCACCCCCATGCCCCCAACATATGGGCACTGTAATTTATCAGGTTTCATGACTGCTTGAAAGCTGAGAGCCAAATCTGTGACTATAGCTTTTTATGGAATGTACATTTGTATTAACTTCATCCTTGGCTCCATTTTAAAGCCATATCCTTGTTTTTCTTTCTCATCCAATTTTTTTTCCAAATGGAAATATCTTTATCATTTAATTCAATTATGAAGTCAATTCATGCTCCAAGCAGCAACACTCAAACAATGTTGAAAACCACAGTAGAACCTGAAATATCCCGATAATCCCTCCCTGGCCCTTACTATTCTCACCTAAGTTTTAGTGAGAAATTTTGATTTCTTTTTAAACATCTATCTTAATAAGCTGCCTTAAATTCTTCTGGAACATAGCATGCACCACTAAATAAAGAATGAAAGTGCTTTTAATAGTGCTTCACAATTTACAAAGCACTTTCTACAAGCTTTAGTTCATTTAATTTTATAAACAAAACTCAGCAGTTTCTTTTAAAATATGTTCATTTTATTATTGCCAAAAGTCTTGTTGATTTGGTTGAATTTCATTTATTTGCTAGTACATGGTTTTTGAAAGTCCAGAAAAAAAACCCCTGTAAGCCATTTTTCAAACTTTGTTTACATTCTTCCCAGTAGATAGTTGTATCTCAGAACAGGAAGGACAACATATATGAATACATTGAGCAATAGAACGGGTAAAAAAAAAAATCAGCCATTGATTGGGGGTCCAAAGTAACAATTGCTTTCAAATCATGCTTTATATCACAATTTGTTTTGATTCTGCTTCTATAAGGAATTGCTTTTACTAAGTCATTAAGGAGAAGCAAACAGAATTCTGTGTTCCCATGTGTTTATTTTCATTGTATGATTTTCCAGAGCTATCCAGACACTCAGTGTTGATTTTCCAATTTTTCTAGTGAACTGAAAGGAATTGTGTCCGTATATACATTAATATTTCTTCTAGAATGAACTGAATGGAGTTATAACTTATACCGCTGCCTTCTATAGGTGCCTCTAGGGAAACTGAGGATGGCAACTTAGTCACAGAGAAAGGGGTCTGCTTTCCGGTGATTATAAAAGGCAGAAACTCTTGATGTCCAGTTATAGGCAACAATAGCAGAGTGGAATGTTGTTTAGCACATAGACGACAGTACTTTGCTTTTCTTGTGTTTGCTAAAGTGATCCCAGCTCTTGAGACTTATTTTGGAGGTTCTGTAACACAGGGAACCTAAGATGCTGAGTACAGGATAAGTACTGTATTTCATCTGCCAACTTTCTAGAATGCCTACAGCGCCTGGGGGCAGAGAGAGCATGACTGGATGACGATGTAATGAAACAAAACATACCCTAACACATAACATACTTGGATTCCAAATGGCATTATTTTATGTGAGAACAAACTCCTATAATAAAATATTGAAAACTGACTGAGAATTACCTACTAAGCCACAAGTACTTTCTGTGTAATAAATTATATTTCAGAGCCTGCCAAATCAGCACTTTAGAGAAATAAGGATTCTGATCATTGAAATACTTTGATAAGGGCTGTAGGAAGCTAGTTATCAGTACAGAATCAGTGTTTGCTTCTCATAGTGCTCATCAATGTGGTTTGCATTAGAATGTGTTCAATGCAGTTCATCAAACATTTATTGAGCACCTACTGTGTGGCAGGTGGTGGGGATAGAAAAATGTCTATAACGAGATACCAAGGTTTCAAAGGGCTTATGAAATAACAGAGATATAAATTATTATTTTGGAGATATAAATTTCTTTCATAAATGCATCTTGCAGAACTTAATTGTGCATTTTGTGAGAATAGGGATCATATTTTTTTAACATATTTTCATAATGGCTAGAACAAAATGGAAACTGAATATTATTGTTGACAGACTAATTGACTTATGAAAAAATTGTTTCCAAGTTCAGGTAAACAGTTTCTGAGGTCCCCAGAGAAGATGAATGGAATTAATATGTCTGTTTCTAAGTGTAATTTTTTGATTCCTTTATAATCTCTGTTGTCCTTTGCTGTATTATTTGGACAAATCCTTCAACACATGGAGAAAGAACGACAATTTTTTGAAAAGGTTATTATTATATAAGATTTTCTGTGTGATAAAACCACACCCAATGGGCCTCACCCGGAGGAGCTCATATATGTTATTAGACTCAGGAATGTTAAGTGTGTTAGTTTCGGTCCCTGTTGGGCAGTCATATGACGCAAACGGTGACTCTGAAATGAAGCCATAATATATGGTTTAACCTCTTAACAGCTTGTGATGTCATTTTTTATGTGGTAAGAAAAACAAATGCTGTCACATTTTATATTTGAGACTCCCGCAAGCCAACATCAAGAGATTAAGTATGCACATTACTAACACACTATCATGAATGCAGTTAGATGGATGCCAGGAAATCAGCGTGACCTCAAGCACTCCTCAGTAACTCAGTGTTATAGAATGGAAAGATAAGTCTGCTGATAAGTTATAACCCTCATGAGACACTGAGTTTTCCCTTTAGAAGGAAAGAGGTAACTTTAAATATTTTGATCTCAATGTCAATTTATAGACCTCTGTCCATTCAGTTTCAACTAGTCTTAATGATCATAATTTAAAAACCCAGAAACACAGTAGCTGAAACTAAATAAAAATCTGAATGTTCACAGGAAAGACAAAATTAAGACAGAGATGAAATCGGGGCAGGGAATAAGTGAAACCGTGGACTTCGAGAGTTTACTTTCTGGAAATATGGCTTTGAGTCATTTCTGTGAGATGTAATACTACTTTATGTTTCCTATCATTTTTATTATGCACATAATTTAACAGTTTGTAATAGTCGAAGCCACATGTCCCTATGGACTGGAATACTGTTGAAACAGCTTCACTCAAGCGAGGAGACTTTTAACTGTATAATTCAGGTTTGTATATTTTCTTTGAACAGATTTTGTGATATTCAGCTTGTCCAAAATGAACCTTTTGCTTGACTGAACAGCTTTGCTCAGTGTTTTGCTTGTCTACCGAGGCAAATAAAGGCTGACAAGAAGGGCATTTCTCGCTAGTTAAAGACCAACAGGAGAATGAAGCAGGATGTGAGCCAGTTATCAGAAAGTGCCTTTCTTGCTGGACATTTTATAATGTACATGACATACTAACTAGAACTAATTTAGATAAATCTTAACTCTGTATAACAGAATGTGCACCTCCCCTCCTCTTGTTTCTAAGTATTTAGGGAAAAATATAACTTGTATTGTGGTGGATGTTCTGTATATATTATCTATGTTACTTTTTGATTTCTCCTTGTTGGGGAAACTTCAAGGTGATAATAAGGAACATAATTGGTCCTACACCAAACTTCATTATATTTTTTAGAAGAAGGAAGGGGTATTGTAATGTTTTATCTGTTCAATAATTATATGACTTATGAATTTTTACTTGAAGTTTGGCTAGGAATTACATGATTAAGGAGTTTCTGATTCTGTTAGTGGATTCTGTCCATTCATTTAAACGGTCAGCCAGTCATTTATTTCATTTTTTAAAAAAATATATTTTATTGATTTTTCACAGAGAGGAAGGGAGAGGGATAGAGAGTTGGAAACATCGATGAGAGAGAAACATCAATCAGCTGCCTCCTGCACACCCCCCACTGGGGATGTGCCCACAACCAAGGTACATGCCCCTAGCCGGAATCGAACCTGGGACCTTTCAGTCCTCAGGCAGACGCTCCATCCACTGAGCCAAACCGGTTAGGGCTCATTTTTTATTTTTAGTAACTTCTATGTTTCTAGGGCATTTGTAGAACTGGGATGGAGGTCAATAACATATAACGTCTGCAGTTTTTACTTGATGGTTTACTTGATGTTTACTTGATGGTTAAGTGTCCGGATTGGCTCACAGAAAGATATGGAGTATGGTACAAATTCGTCCATTTATTAATTCAACAAATTTTTATTTTGTCAAACATGATGTGCTGGGCATTTGGTCTGGGCAGGCATTGAATCCACAATGGTGAACTGCCCCTATAGAATTTACAACGTAGTGGGAAAAGGAAAGACATTTTGTTGAATCAATCACATTAATAAAAAATATGATTACTAATTAGAGTCAGTTTTCAGAAGGAAAAGATACATAAATGCATATAAATAAGGAATCCAACCCAGATATGGGACAGCTCAGTAGTTAACTAGATCAGGGGATTGGGAGGGAAGAGGATAGCATGTGTAAGAGTAGTGTTCCTAAGAGTAGCAGGCCAGTGTCTGAGAAGCATCCAAAAAGGAAGGAGTGATTGACCATGACACATGGTTTTGTTCAGTGGGACAAGTAAGAAGAGGACCCACCAATGTTTATTGGACATGAGAGTGTGGGGGTAACTGGTGACTGGGGCTAGTAGGTTCTATTTCTGGAGAGTGGTGGTGGCCAAATTCTGAGTTGAATGTGTTGAGGGTTAATCAGGAAGGGAGGAAGATAATACAGAGTATAGATAAATCTTCAAGAATTATGCTTGTGAAGGAAAGAAGTTGTAAGTGGTTGAAGGAGAGATATTCATTTCTTTGTTTATGCATGGGGAGGCCAGAGCATGTTTGACTATTGAAAGATAGGATAGAGTTTACAAGGAGTTGTGGACCATACAGCAGAGAGAAGGGAAAATTGTAAGTTTTCTAAGTAGTTGAAGAAAGCAAGAGATTAGATTCAGAGCATGTGGAGGGACTGGCCTTAGAAAACAAAAGAGCAGGATGGTTGCAGATATAAGTAGATTTGATGGAAAAGGTAAAGTTGTAGTTGTTCTCATTTAGCTGAATAGGTTTTCTCTGAAAGGCAGAGTTCTGAATACCTGTTGAAGGGGAAGTGAGTAACAGAGGAGCTGCAGGTTTGGAGAAAGTGCAGAAAGTGGGGAACCTTCTTTTTGCCAAGGGCCATTTGGATATTTATAACACCATTCACAGGCCAGACAAAAATGATCAACTTAAAAATTAGCCTGCTACATTTGGTCTAACGTTTAATTAACTCACTCCTAATGCCTTGGCAGGGCCAGACCAAATGATTTTGTGGGCCAGACGTTCCCTACCCCTGCTAGAGGGTCAACATCAAGATGAGTGAATGGACCAGGGAGAGTGAATGGACCAGGGAGATTGCTGGGCAGTGTTGAGAGCCAACTTCAGGGTGGTGAAAATTAAGCTATGGTGACACTTATCTGCCCTGTTGTGTGGCTCCCCCTGCAGTGTTTGGCTCCTGTAGGGTAGGCACGGAGAAAGCAGATACTTGTTTTGAGTTGAAGTGTCAAGAATAGATCAAGGGCCGAAACCAGTTTGGCTCAGTGGATAGAGCGTGGGCCTGCGGACTGAAGGGTCCCGGGTTCGATTCCGGTCAAGGGCATATACCTGGGTTTCGGGCACATCCCCAGTGGGAGATGTGCAGGAGGCAGCTGATCGATGTTTCTCTCTCATCGATGTTTCTAACTCTCTCTCTCTCTCCCTTCCTCTCTGTAAAAAATCAATAAAATATATTAAAAAAAAAAAAGAATAGATCAAGGCACAAGGGAGTGTAGGGTATTGGAACAAGTGTTTTTGAAATGATGGTCTCTGAAAAAAGAACCCAAAACATTCTGGATAAAAAGGGACAGGAAGAGTGAGCAGTCAATGGGGTAGAAGTGCCACCGTGACCAACAGTTAGAGTTAGTCTCAATGATGTATTTTAATGTGTCAATTGAACAATTCTTTCATAGGTCTGACTCCTGATGTCAGTCTCAGATGAAAGGACTTGTGGCCCAAAGCAGAGGCTTTGGCAAGACAGGGCCTGGGGTGAGATGAAGAGCCATCAGTAGTTGTTGGGGTCTTTTGAAACTCCATGTGGATCCTAGTACCTGAGGAATGTGACATTTCTTAGTCCTTGTGTCACCGTGAGGTCATGAAGCTGTTAAGTAAAACCATCTGTTTTAAAGCATCCTCCCTATATTTTTTGCAGCATCAAGGAAACTTGATCTTCAGTGGATAATGACAATACTTTCTTTCACCTCATTCATTTAGTTCTTAAACTCTCAGTGATGTATATTATTTGGAAATTAGTTTAAGACTCTGTAAGCAAACAATGAATAACCAACAAAACCAGACAATTTGCTAACATTTGAAATCTGATGCCAGACACAAGGATCTGGAGCTGGACCTGTGGAAAGAAGATGCTCTGAGGCGGTGCCATCTGCCCATATTATACAGAACAAATAATGCTTTCTTCCCTCTCTCTGGTTTTCCCAGCACCCACTTCTTCAGTTGCTGGAGACCATCTCCAGTAATGGAACTGTCATCACCTGGCTGGTTTACAGCAGCATCTTCTTAGCTGGTCTTCCTCCTTTAGGGCTCTCACCTCCCTTTTTACCCTACACTTAACTAAGCCTTACATTCTTGTTTCCTTCTGTTAAGGAAACAAGATTATTCAAAGAAGAGAAGCTCACTCTTTCCTCCCACATTGAGGTAGAAATCAATCAATCTGCATCTTAAAGTGTGAGACATTGGGCAAGTCAGGTAATGCTCCTGGGCCTTAGTTTCTTCACCCATTTGTAAACTAAAATGTGGCTATTGAACGATAGATGGAAAAGTTCTTAAAGGTTTGGAGTATGTGGATGGGCTAGAGTTCCCTTTCAATCCTGAAATTCTGTTACTGTGTTCCCCACCTGGGTCTTATTCCAGTTTTGGGAGTATAGCCCTTGAGCCTCAGGATTCTCAAGTGGACCAGGGAGACTGATAGGCAGTGTTGAGAGCCCACTTAAGGCTGGTGAAAATTATGCTGTGGTGACACTTATCTGTCCTGTTGGGGTGACCTGTGAGCTGCACCTATTTGAGGGTTGTTTGAAGATTTAATTCAGTTAATATTGCCTAGCACTGACACCTGGCACACCGATGTGATGTGGGTCCTTTCTTCCAGCTTGGTGCTTTACCTTCCCCACCCCACCATTTAGGCCCACCACTCACCAAGCCCAGTATTGCCTTTTGTTGATCAATGTTGTGGCTCAAATGTCCTAGCAAGACAAGCCATCTGCAACCCTCCCTAGGAACTCTTTCCTATTTCCAGCTCCTGTGGTTTTTGTTTGTATTTTTTGTTTGGTTTAAAAAAATTTTTTTTAAATATATTTTATTGATTTTTTTTCAGAGAGGAAAGGAGAGGGATAGAGAGTTAGAAACATCGATGAGAGAGAAACATCGACCAGCCGCCTCCTGCACACTTCCTACTGGGGATGTGCCCGCAAGCAAGGTACATGCCCTTGACCGGAATTGAACCTGGGACCTTTCAGTCCAAAGGCCGACGCTCTATTCACTGAGCCAAACTGGTTTGGCTGGTTTTTAATATCTTAGCCTTTCTTCTTTACCAATTCAAATGGAAAAACTGGCCTAAAAACCCCTTGAAAAAAAACCTCTAAAGATTTTGACTTTCCAATTTTTATTTTCTGGGACTCTTAAGATCAAAGGGAGACTTTTTTTGTCTGCTTCTATTTTTTGTTTGTTTGTTTTTGTTTATATCTTGGCAATGCAAGAAATATGCACATAATGAGTAAATAGACGAATTCTGAGAAGCAGCTCCTTTACCACATACAAGAACAAAACCCCCCTATTCTGGACACACATGCTGCTGCGGGCACATATGCATTCATTTCCTAAAGGCACTTCTGCCCTGGCCGTGCCTCTCACTGTCAGCAGACAGTTTGTGTCTGGTCTGTTTACGCAACTGAAACAGGCAGGATCCACCTCGGTCTAGGTCATTCTTGGGCTGCAACGTTTAAGCACAGCCCTTGGCTTTAGGAATATGTGGACTGAATGAATGGTTGCTAGGGAGTATGGCGGCGTCTTCATTTTTATGCTGGGCTCACTCCAATGCTTGCACGTGGGAACTTCACAAAAGTTATTTCACCAGCGCTGCGCTGAATCCTCTTATCGTACGGAGTTTACTGAAGTGGGGCCAGCTCCCCGCCTCTGCTTGCTTCCCTGCCAAGGTTCCAGAGGGGTGGAGTGGCCTGGAAGGCCGCTGGAAGAAGGGTGGGGTATTTGCTTTCTTATAAAGATGCTTTGGGAAACTGGCTCTGGAGCGCCAGGTTTTCAGGAAGAAATGAGCCTGGATCCCAATGGCAAAGAAAAAGGGCACGAAGGCTTATTTGCCGGTAGGGAGAAAGCTTGAAAGTTCAAGTGTAAGTAATGAGAGCGTGGCCCACGCCCAGGGAAGGGGCACCCTGGCTTGCCCCCAGAAACCCACTGACACAAGAAGACAGCAAGTGAAGTCAGTCTCCATGAACTCATTTCTTGGGCTCTCTGTGCGTGACACTGGCTCCTGGGTCATTGCGTCCATACTTAACTGTCCCGGGTTCCCGCTGATCTAGAGCGAATCCTCTTTCCCTAAACTCCGGTTGCGAAACAAATTAACTCCAGGGGAGAATCTGTCCGTGTCCCCAGGGAACGGGTCCCCAGGGACAGGCTAGCACAGGTAACGTTCAGTTCTGCCCCGCTGTGCCACCAGTTTCTCAATCAGGGACCCTCTCCGCACACGCACCAACTCTCCCCCCGTCCTTGGGGGCCCTTCCGTGGCTTCCAGGGCTCCGAGTTCCAGGCAAAACGCACAGGGAATGGCCCTGGGGACTCGTTCCCTTGAAAGCGCCAGAGTCCCGAAGAGCTTCCCCTTCCCGTCCCGCATTTTACGCAGAGCGAGCGGAGATGGCATTCCAAACACGAGCTAGACGTGTCGCGCCGGACCCTCCCTTTACATAGAAATAAATAAATGGAAGCCAGCAGGTAGCCCCGCTCCCCCGGAAGGCGCACCGCGGTCGCTGTCCCGGCGGCTGGGTGTCTGCGCTCCCCGCCTTCGCTGGGCTGACCCAGGAGGGGAGGAGCAGGAGCCGGAGGGGGTGTTGGGGGTGGGGTGGGTGGGGGTTGGAGCGCGAACCGTCCCGAGCCAAGACAAGCAGCACATTCACAAATAAGGCCCCCACCCCCAGCGCACGCGCTCCCATTTAAAGCCGCCGGGCGCCGCGGCCACAGGGCGGCTCGGAGGACGCGGCGGTCCAGCGCCACCCAGCCCCGCAGACTCACCCGGGAGTCCGGCCTCCGCAGCCCGCGAGGGAAGCGGCTACAGGTTCCGAGAAGGGGTCTCGCCTGGGACTGCCCCCTCTTCCCCGCGGGGGGACCATGGCACGCCCGGCTGCGCCCTGGCACTCGGCGCTCGCGGTCCGCATCTTCGGCAGCACCTGGTGGCTGCTATTTGTCGCCGGACAGGTAGGGCGCTCTGCGCGTTTGGCGTTCCTCCCTCTCCCGGCATTTTTTTTTTCTAGTCTGCGCGGCGGCGGAGAGCGCTCTCCCCAGCGAGGATCTGTCCTGAGACCGCGCTGCTACCCGAGCTGGGACAGGTGGCGCGGGTTTGGGGCTCAGGCGGCCCTCGCGGCGAGCCCGGGGCTGGCGGGGTCAGATCCGCGCGGAGCCTCAGCCCAGCCTCCGGGGGCCCTTCCCCGGCTTCCCGCCCGCGCGCGGGTCCTGCCTCCAGCTGGGCAGAGTCGGGGCGAGGAGGCGGCGCCTGAGCCGGGGTGCGGCCTTCTCCCGGGGAGCCCGAGACCCCGCACCCCTCCGGGACGATCCTTCGCGGAGTCCCTGCTCTCCTTCGTGGCGGAGGCTCGGGCGCTGGGACACTCGTCCTTTCCTTGTCCGGTGAACTTCTGACATCGTCACCCTGGGCCCCCCGCGTCCCTGGGTCGCAGCAGAGCGGGGTAAGAGGTGCGGACGCCAGCCCAGGTGGGCTCCCTGGCGCTCGGATTCTGGCGGGTGCACGAGGACGCGTCCTCACCACGCCCCCTTGGAGTTCTCCTAGGAGGCT
This sequence comes from Myotis lucifugus, assembly GCF_000147115.1. Taxonomy (NCBI): domain Eukaryota; kingdom Metazoa; phylum Chordata; class Mammalia; order Chiroptera; family Vespertilionidae; genus Myotis; species Myotis lucifugus. The sequence goes on along the minus strand of NW_005871192.1, from coordinate 1,315,097 downwards.
GTTTCCGGAGCCAGAAGGGGTGTAGGATTTGGGGAGTTCTCCTGAGTGGGTGGCTCAGGCCCGGAGGCGGCACCCAAGGGCCCTGGGAGAGTGTCTAATCCACAGTCAGCTTGGCCACGGTTTATTCCTGAAGGACCCGGCAGGGAGCTGCTTAGGGAAGGGCCGGGTGTTAGTCAAACCCACGATGCGTGTAGTGTCTTTGGCATCCAGGCTTCCAGAGTCAGGTAACTTTTGATTAAACCGCACGATTTAGGCAGTTTGTACATAATTTAGCCTACATGAATTTGCTCTTCACAGTATTACTTGGGTAATTCTGGGAAAATGCCCAAATACTCTTGGCCGGAATTATGGCCAGATAGCCTCCCTTTCCTCTGTTTTGCTTATGGAGACTTGTCCAAATCGAGGGATTTCCTTCTCTTGCTTTTACTTAACGTTAGAAGCTTGTTTCTGGATCTTTATTTTAATGGTCACTTTGATTGGAGTGGTGCACTTTCTGAGGATGAGCAAGGACCAAGAATGATGGCTAAGAACGGCCTAAGGCAGGCTGGCCAGCAAGAGCTACCCTACCAAGGGACAGAAATTTTCAACAGGGAACACCTGCTTAGACTGGAGTGTTAAAAAAAAAAAAGCATTGCAAAAAACGTGCCTTAATTATCAGCAAGCTGTATTCCCAACATGCTTTGCTCCATGGCTGCAGAATTAGGATTGCCTGTGGGAGCTCTTGGAACTCCCTGCCACACCCCAGCTAGATTTCATCAGAATCCTTGGGGGCATGGGGTATCAGAATTTATAAAGCTCCAGGTGATTTCGTGGTGCAGCTGGGTTGAAAAATACTGTGCAAAAATCTGTTCTATAAAATCATGATCCCAAAAGGAAACTCGAAGGAGAACAGTAAAGAGGGCCTAAGAGACAGGCTCCAGAGGGCACCTTTAACTCGGAGCTTCCAGTCCTGCGCTGTCCCTCACTAGCTGTGTCATTGTGGTCAAGACCCTTAACTCCATTTCCTCACCTAGGCAGGTTGACATCTAACCCAAATCAAGACAGAATGCCTTGTCTTGTTTCCAAATATCCACAGGGGTAGAAATTCTTACCCCTGAGATTTGGGTAAAATATCTGAGAATATTTGATTCCAGCAAAATGCATAATGAGTTTCTTAGTCTTATGGGTTTGTGTTGTTGTTGTTTTTTGTCTGTTTTTTTTTTTTTATACTTGCCCACTTTGCCTTTTCAGACCTATTTCAAGTCATTTGGTACTTTTCAGATGTTTAGGATTTTTCTGCCATTACACACCTGTTTCCTCCTTGCTCTGCTTTGTCAACCAATTATCTTTCTGGATGAAGATGATGAAAGCAGATTTGAGCGCGTGCACGTGTGTGTATGTGCGTGTGTGTGTGTATGTGTATGTGCATGTGCCCACGTGCGCGAGCCTACGTTGGAAGTGGTTTATTTAACTCCAAATGACTTTTTCTAGTTCCTCTTGGCAGGGCTGCTGTCCACATGTGAGGAGCCTGACTAAACTTGTCGGGAAACGTGTAAACTCGGGCCGTTTGAAGTGGTAGATGGTCCTGTCTCTTGTTAGAATGCAATACTTTCCAATTAACTTACTCAGGTGTTGCTCAGAAGCAGCTGACCTTGCACCACTTTCTAATGTCCTCACCGGAGTGTTAAAACCACATGGGCATTATGTCTAACCAGTGATTACAAAGACCAGAAATTTGAGGGTACATAATATCAAATCATTCTATCACCAATAGCCAATACCAAATAATTTGAAATTGTTTGGAATTTATACATTCTTTAAACAGGTTTTAAATCAACACTCATCCATGAAGGCATGACTACCAGAGTTATCAGACCATATAAATATAGTAGAGGCCCAGTGCACCAATTCGTGCATGGGTGGGGTCCCCCGGCATGGTTGGCAATGGGGGCCGTGGGAGATTGGCTGTGGGAGCGCACTGACTGCCAGGGGGCAGATCCTGTGCTAAGCATCTGCCCCCTGGTGGTCAGTGCACATCATAGTGACCAGTCATTCGGTTGCTTAGGTATATATATATATATATGCCAGAATAAAAGGAGGGTGTCTATGTTCAAGAGCTTCTGGCTCCCTAAACTGAATTACACCTGAGCTTTATTCTCTAAAAGTCCAAAGAATGATTTAAATGCAAATAAAAATTATTTGGAAATCCCACCATTTTTTCTTTCTTTTCACTGAATTTCTGCTTTTGTGCTGGCTGAATCACCTTCCTAACTTGCAAGATTCTTTTCTTTCCTTGTGAAACTTGAAGGTAGCTCATTAATTAGGTTCTTAATGAAACTGATTATTTTACTGATACCACCTTCAGTTCATCAGCTGAACCCAAATTCATCCCATTGCCCAAATTGCTCCCAGGTAAGGAAGTAGACTACTATTGGGGTTATCACCTATTTAATGATTCCTATTACCTAACTATAGCAATCCCTGTAAAAATAAACAAGGTTGTGGCTAGATCAACACAAATCTACTGTTATTGTTTAAAAATACCACTTCATGTTCTTTTGTTGATATATCCGTGATAGCTCATTCAAACATTAAGGTTGAATATTTTCATTTACTATGTGTTATAATTGCATTCTTGTTAGGAATTCAGTAGGAAGTAAATAGTTCCAGGATGGCTGGAGAGAATTTTTGCCTTTATGGGCACCTGATTTTCAGTTAAAAATTTTGAAGGAAAGAAGACTTGTTTCTTTTGTTATTCCTCTTGTATGTCCTTGCTCTTGTTTTATTTTTAATTTTAACATGATAATAATTTTGCATGGTTAAAAAAATTATAAAGGTTTGTAAGGAAACAGCAACTTCTTGCCCTAGTCAGTCTTTTCTTTTTGTTGTTGTTTTATGTTATTTTGAGGTATAATTTACTTACAGTAAACCACACATCTTTAAAGTATACACTTTGGTAAGTTCTGACATATGTGTACACGCAACATCATCATTGCAGTTTCCTCATTACCATTTGCAATCCCTCCCTGCCTTTCCTGGCACCGAATGTCACCAAACAGTGATATACTTTCTGTCACAAAAAATTAATGTATCTTCTAGAATTTTGTGTAAATGGACTCATACAGTGGGTACCCCCTTTTAAAAAATATATATTTTTATTGATTTCAGAGAGGAAGGGAGAGGGAGAGAAAGATAGAAACATCGGTGATGAGAGAGAACCATTGACCGGCTGCCTCCTGCACACCCATGCTGGGGATCAAGCTCGCAACCCGGGCATGTGCCCCTGACCGGAATTGAACCTGGGACCCCTCAGTCCGCAGGTCGACACTCCATCCACTGAGCCAAACCAGCCTGGGCGGTACCCCCTTTTTAAAAAATATTTTTATTGATTTCAGAGAAGGAAGGGACAGGGCGAGAGAGATAGAAACATCCATGATGAGAGAGAATCATGGATCGGCTGCCTCCTGCATGCCCCGTACTGGGGATCGAGCCCGTAATCTGGGCATGTGCCCTTGACCAGAATCGAACCTGGGACCCTTCAGTCCGCAGGCTGACACACTATCCATTGAGCCAAACCAGCTAGGGCGGTACCCCCAGTTTTTAAATGTTTTTTTCTTTCATGCAGCATAATTATTTTGAATTATCCATGCTGTAGCATGTATCAATTAATTCCTTTTTATTCCTGAGTATTACATTTTATGGATGCACTATGGTTTGTTGTCCACCAGCATTCCCCTGTTGGTGCACAGTGTGTTTCCAGTTTTTGGTAATTACAAATCAAATTGCTATGAGGATTTGTATACAAATCTATATGAACGTGTCGTTTCATTTGTTTTATTTAGGAATGGAATGGCTGAATCATTGGTGTATGTTTCACTTTTTAAGAAACTGTCAGTTTCCAGAAGATTGTACCATTTTATTTTATTTTTTATTAAATTGATTGGGATAACATTGTTCAATAACTACACACATACACACACACACACACACACACACACACACACACATATATATATATATATATATATATATATATATATAATACTCAGGTGCACAACTTTATAATATGACATCTGTATACTCTATTGTATGCTCACCAACTGAAGCATAGTCTCCTTCCATCACCATGTATTAAAACCCCTGTATCCTCTTCATACTCCCCACACACTTTTCTCTGGTAACCATTTTGTTTGTGTCTATAAGTTTTTAAAATTGTTTTGTTTGTCCATTTGTTGCTTCCTGTTTTATATCCCATATATGAGTGAAATCATATGGTTCTTGTTCTTTTTATTCTGATTTATTTAACTTAGCATAATACTCTCAAGATCCACCCACGTTGTCACAAATGGCACTATTTTATCTTTTTTTATGGCTGAGTCATATTCCATTGTATATTCCAGTATATGTACCACATCTTCTTTAATCATCCATCAAAGGGCACTTAGGTTGTTTCCATGTCTTTGCTATTGTGAAAAATGCTGCAATAAACACAGGGGTACTTACATCTTTACGAATAGTGTATCCAAAACTTTCAGGTAGATACCCAAAAGAGAGATTGCTGGGTCATATGGTAGCTCTAGTTTAAATTTTTTAAGGAACCTCTACATAATGTTTTTCATAGTGGCTGCACCAAATTTACATTTCTGCCAGCAGTCTGCCACGGCTCCCTTTTCTCCACATCCTCTCCAACACTAGTTATTCCTTGTTGTATTGATAATAGTTACTCTAACAGGTGTGAGGTAGCCCATTTTACATTCTTGCTGGCAGTAGATGAGATTTCCAGTTCTTCTGCATCCTTGCCAACACCTGGTGAGGTCAGTCTTTTATTGTAGCTGTGCCAGTAGGCATACTAGTAGCATGTTCTGGGTGTTAATTTGAAATTCCCTCATGATGAATTATGTTGAGCATTTTTTTTCATGGATTTATGTAGAATCCATATATATTCTTTGGCAAAATTTTCTATTAAAATATTTTATCCATTTCTTATTGGGTTATTTGTTTTCTTATTGTTGAGTTCCTGAGAATTCTTTATATATTCTGGCTATAAGTTCTTATCAGAGGTATCATTTGCAAATATTTTCTCCCAATATGTGGCTCGTCTTTTTATTTTCCTGACAGTGTTATGGATGAGCAGCAATTTTTAATTTTGATGAAGTTGAATTTGCCTCATTGTTGTGTGGTGTGTTTTTTTTTTTGTAGATTATGTGTTTGCTCTTGTTTTAAAGAAATATTTAAAAGATCATAGAAATTTTCTCTTTTATAATTTTATGTGTTACATTTAGTCTATGTTTCATTTTCAGTTAATTTTTGTATGTGGTGCTTGATATGGAACAAAGTTCATATTTTTGGCCTATGGGTATTCAAATGTTCTAGCACATTTTTTGAAAAGACTGTCCTTTCACCATTGAATTGCCTTTGTACCTTTGTTAAAAATCTGTTGCCATACCTGTATGGGTCTATTTTTGGATTCTCTATTCTATTCCAGTTAACTGTATGTCTACTGCTATGCCAGTACCACACTATCATTAACACTATAGCTGTACACGAAGTCTTGAACTCAAGAAGTGTGATTCTTCCTACTTATTCTGTTGTTTGCAGGACATTGATTTGCTATCTCTTATGAGTTTTAGAATCAGTTTGCCAATTAAAAAAGATGTGTGCAGGAATTCAATTGGGAATGTTTTAATCTATAGATTTATTTTGAGAGAATTAGTCTCTTAATGTTGTTTCATAATTCCTGAACATTATATAACTCTCTGCTTAGGTCTTTTTAAATTTCCCTAAACAATAGTTGGTAGTTTTCACTGTACAGGTCTTACATATTTTGTCAGAGCCTATGGTAAGTATTTCATATTTTTGATGCTCTTTTAAAATGGCATGATTTTTAAAATTTTGTTTCTGACCCTTGTTAGTGTTTTTAAAAAATTGATTTTTGTAAGTTTGTCTTTTCTTCAAGCTTATTAAACTCATTTATTAGTTGCAGTAGCTTTTTGCTATATCCCACCAATTTTCTACACATATAATCATGTCATATGCAAATAAAGACAGTTCTTTACCAATCAGGATACTTTTTATTTCTTTTTCTTGTTTAATAACACTGGCTAGCACCTACAGTACAAGATTGAATAGAAGTGGTGTGAACAGATATTCTTGCCTTGTTCCTGATCTTAGGAAAATATATTTTGATGTTTCCTCATTAAGTATGATGTTAGGTGTAGGTTTTCTGTAGATGCCCTTGAGGATGTTCTTTTTATACTTTTATTTGCTGAAAGTTGTTATAAAATATGGATGTTGGCTTTTGTCAAATGCTTTCTCTAAATCTAATTATCATATGGTTTTTTATTTTAGTGTGTTAATGTGGTGAATTACATTGATTGACTTTCAAATGTTAAACTCACGTTGCATTCCTGGGATAAACTCAGTTTGGTAGTAATATATTATTCCTTTATTTTTTTTACATTATTGGATTCAATTTGGTAAGTTTTGATTAGAATTTTTACATCTTTGTCTATGAAGGATATTGGTTGTAGTTTTTTCTGCAATATCTTTGTCTGGTTTTAGTTTCAGAGTAATACTGGCCTCACAGAATCAGTTGTGAAATATGCCTTCTTTTTCAATTTTCTGGGAGAGTTTGTAAATGATTTCTTCATTAAATGTTTGGTAGAATTCACTGGGGATGCCATCCAGACTTTGAATTGGCATCATGTGAAGATTTTTAACTATAAGTTTAAATTCTTGAATAAATATAGAGTTATTGAGGTTATCTATTTTGTTTTGAGTTAGCTTTGGTAGTTTGTGTCTTTCATGAATTTGTCTATGTCGTCTAAGTTGTTGAATTTATTTTCATAAAGTAGTTCATAATGCCTCATTATTTTTTCATTATATAAAACATATAATATCACCTCTATCATTCCTGGTTTTGATCATTTATTCATTATTTTTCCTGATCAATCTTCTTAGAGGTTTATCAATTGTATAGATTTTCTCAAAGAAGTAGCTTTTGGTTTCATGGGTTTTTTCCTATTGATTTGTTTTCTATTTTATTATTTTCCTCATCTTTATTTACTTTTTCCTACTATTTTATGTTTCATTTGGTCTTATTTTTCTAGTTCATTATGCTGAGGTTATTGATATGAGACATTTAATGTTTTCAAATATAGGTGTCTAATGACATAAATTTTTCCTCAGTACTGTTTTAGTGGCATATCAAAATGTGTTTTCATTTCTTTTTTAGTTAAAAAAACTATTTCCCTCCGACTTCTTCTTTTACCCCTGTATTTTGAAGTGAGTTGTTTAGTTTCTAAAAATCTGGAGATTTTCCATATGTCTTTGTGTTATTCTTTTTCTAATTTAATTCCAGTGTGGTCAGAGAACTCATTTTATATAATTTGAATCCTTTTAAATTAATGAAATTTGCTTTATGTCCCAGAATATGGTATAATAAATGTTCTTATGTATATTTAAAAAGCATTACATTTTCTACAAATTTGTGTCTTCTAAATTTTTCTGGTCAGTTTGTTATTGGGTGGAGTATTGTGTAAATGTCAATTAAGACAAGTTGGTTGAGGGTATTATTAAAATATTCTGTATATTTACAGATTTTTGTATACTTACTGTATCAATTATTTTTAAAAAAAATATATTTATTGATTTTTTTACAGAGAGGAAGAGAGAGAGATAGAGAGTTAGAAACATGGATCAGCTGCCTCCTGCGAGATGTGCCCGCAACCCAGGTACATGCCCTTGACCGGAATTGAACCTGGGACCTTTCAATCCGCAGGCCAACGCTCTATCCACTGAGCCAAACCGGTTTCGGCAACTGTATCAATTATTGAGAGAGGGGTCTTGCAATCTCCATTTACCATTGTGGATTTGTCTATTGTTCCTTGAAGTTTTTGCTTTATTTATTTTGATGGTAATTGGATGCATAAACATTTAGAATTATGTTTTTGGTGAATTGACCCTTTTGTCATTATTAGATGACCTTCTCTATCCCTGGCAATCATCTGTGCTCTAAAATCAACTTTGTCTTTGTCTTTATTAATATTAGATAATGTTTTTAATCCTTTGAGATTTTTCATGTTAGTTACTAGTATTTCCATAGTCTTTTTCTTCTTTTGAACTGAGTTAACATTGGTTTATAACATGATACAGGTTTAAGGTACACGATATTATAGGTCAACATCTGAATACACTACAGTGTGCTTACCACCAAAGCTGTAGTTTCCATCCACCATCACACAATTGACCCCCTTTACTCATTTCACCCTCTTTCATAGTCCTTACAGTATACCTTTAATGTGATTTATCATTCACCATTAGACTTTGATTATGATATAATTCCCTAATTCTCTTTCACATCCTACTTTGGCAATCTCATGATCTTCTATCACATTTTAAAGACTCAATGGTCAGTATTAATATATTGTAATGGCTACAGTGTGCCAGGTGAAGTGGTATTATTCCATATTTTTTCTAGCATATTTTCTTTTTAAAATACACAAAAACTCACAGACTCAGCCCTGGCCAGTATTGCTCAGTGGATAGAGAGCATCAGCCTGCGGACTGAAGGGTCCCAGGTTCGACTCTGGTCAGAGGCACCTACCTCGGTTGCAGGCTTGATCCCCAGCCCTAGTTGGGCATGTGCAGGAGTTAACCAATGAATGTGTCTCTCTGACATCTATGTTTCTCTCCCTCTCCCTTCCACTCTCTCTAAAAATCAATGGAAAATATCCTGAGGTGAGGATTAATAAACAAACAAACAAAGGAAACCTCATAGACTCAGACATCGTATTTTTATTACTAGAAGGAAAGGGGAGTGAGGGGAGGAAATAAAGGGTAAAGGGGGTTAAATATATGGTGAGAAGGAGATGACTTTGGGTGGTGAATGATGTACTATAGAATTGTACACGTGAATCCTATATAATTACATTAACCAATGTCACCCCAATACCTTTAATTAAAAAATAAACAGCTTTATTGAGGTGTAATTCATATATCATACAATTTGCCCATTTAAAGAGCACAATTCAGTGGTTTACTATATTCTCAGATATGTACACCCATCACCACAGTTGATTTTAGAAATTTTTGTTACTCCAAAATGACACATTTACTCTTTAGCTACTACACTCCCATTCTTTACCAACCCCTGCCCCAAGCAATCATGAATCTACTTTCTTTATACATTTTAATACCCTGAATTTTCATCTGAATGGAATCATAGAATATGTGAACTTTAGGGATTGGTTTCTTTCACTTAGCATGTTTTCACAGTTCATCCAAGTTGTAGCCCATATTCGTACTTTATTTATGGCTGAAAAATATGGCATTGTATGGACATGCCACATTTTGTTTATCCATTTGTCTATGGATGGACATTTGGATTGTTTTCACTCTGGACTGTTATGGGTAATGCTGCTATGAACATTCCTGTGCAAGTTTTTGTGTGAACGTATGTTTTCATTTCTCTTGGGTAAATATCTTAGGCTTTGTATGCTCTAGTACTGTATCTGTTGCAACTACTCAACTCTGTTTTTATAGCACAAAGCAGCAATAGGCAGTATGTAAATGATTGAACTTGGCGGTGTTCCAATAAACTATTTACAAAAATAAGTGTTGGGCCAGATTTTGGCCCCCTGGCCATAGTTTGCTGACCTCTGAACTAAAGTTTCATGATGATGTGCCTTGGTGTGGGTAATTTCAATACAGCATGGTAAGTTCTTTATGTACTTGGAATAGGTCTATGTCCTTTAGTTCAGGGAATGTTTATTTTCATGTGTCTGATACTTTCCTTGTCAGCATTTTATGTGTTTGCTTTTTGTGAAACTTGTTAGTTATTATGCCTCCTGAATTGACCATCTACCTTTTAAAATCTTGTCTTTATTGTTATAGTTTGTTGCACTTTCTAAAATACTTTCTCAGTTTTACTTGTCAAGTGTTCTTTAGATAGATTTTCAACCAGTATTCCTAGTTGTAGGCAAAGCGTCACTACCCTCCTCCCTTTTGCAACAACAGGTGCCTCGGTCTGAAGCCTTTCTGAACTTCCCAGGCCAAATGGTCTTGCTTCTCACCATTGTATCCCTCTGCAGGCACAGTTCTGTCAGTCATTTGCACGTCCTCCACCAGTTTTCTGTATTCAAAAAATTTGGTGGCATCTTTTCTCTGCCGTTGTCTCCATTCCAGTTCTCTTGCCATCTTTATTTACTTACTGTTATTTTAACAGACATTTGGGGTGTTCAATCTGCCACATTTAACTGGAAATTAGCACTGTTTATTCTTTCGTTATTTCTATTTTTCTGTCCTGACTCATCTCCAAATCTCATTAGCGCTCCTTCTGGTTATTATGCACTCTTTCCAGCTATTCATGCTTTTTGTTTCCCGGAATAAATATAAACATTGGTCAGTTTTACAAAAAAAAGACACTAAACTTGAGGTTTGAAGACCTTGGTTCTAGTTCTGGATTTACTGACCTGAGCAACTAAGAGAGTCATATGTTCTTCAGGGAAGGGAATCGATGTTTACTGACCGGTAGCCACCAAACATGGAGAGTACTTCCTCCATCCCTAGTTTTGTGTTCTAGTTTAAATCTTTCAGTCACTGCTCTCTAGTCCCTGCTTCAGTAAATACAGTCTAACCTATTTGCTCACAAATACAGCACAGAAACATAGTTTTACAAATTTTGAAGTTAATATTCAGAAACAGTTTTATGAGAGAACATGGAGTCAACATGATGTAAAGATCTGGCTGTAAAATATCACATGTGGAATTAACATTTATTCTCTATGGTGTGATTGAGGTTTAGGCACTTCTTTTTTTTTGTGGTGGAGAATGAAGATGAGGTGAAATGAAGGAGGAAATGCTTTTGAATAGTTAGTCATTCCATATCAGTTTTAGCATTTCATTTTGCACTAGGATGACCTCGCAGTAGAGAACAGTGCATTTTGGGGAGGGGTGGAGTGGGTGGTGGAGGAGCCATGTATTTCTGTTGAGCTCTGTTCATGACTATGGGATTCGATAGCCGGGAGGAACCTTAGAGAGTTTTTAGTCTTATGCTTCACAAACTTCATTTTATGTAGGGATTGGTTTGGCCCTGTCACACAATTCCAAAGGTCCCCAAAGATAGAGCTGTCCAACCAGAAGCTGAGAAGCTTTCAAATGGCTCCACTCTTAGGGATTCAGACTCAACAGGGAAAGGATGGGTCCTAGGATACTCCTTCCCCTCTTCCACGTATCCAAGAGGATTCAGGCACAGTTGGACCAAAGGCCACAATGTTGGGAAACACTGATCTGATCGGTCTTCTTTCAGGACGTGAGAAATAACATCTTAGGAAGCTGAGTGGCATGTCCCAGTTTGTTAGTGGGAGAGGCGGGAGTGGACCACGCGTCTCATAACTCCGCTCAGTGATTTTTCCCTCCAGAGCCCACACTGTTATTTCAGTGTCTAGTTACATCATGAACTAAAGATATGAACCACCAGTTTAAAGTGTCTTTATTTGTAGTAACCTCAGTTTTTTACAAATGGTTTTCAGATGTTTGGGAATAGCTCTCGCTCTCAGTCCCACTGCCTGCAGCAGAGGCATGATGGGGAGGAAGAAGGAAAGGAAAACCCCCAGCCCGTACCCCCAGCCCCTCACATAACCTGCTGGAAACTGGCTTCTGTGTATTTTCTTCTCGAGTCCTCATGCCCCTGGAAGATTAACAGATACTTATTTAGAACACTGTCCAAGGCATCCGGGAACTTGACACTTGGTGAAAGGGAGAGGACGTGCTGCTGAACACCTTCTCTCCTCAAGTGTGATGTAGCAACCGTTGCCACGTTCTTGGAGGGAAGGAAGGAAATGCTTCATGTGCCTGTGATTTAGGATGTTCTCCCCATCTCTGGCCCAATCCAGCCAAACCAAATACACGCTCTCCTGTGAGTCATGCACAGGGTCTGACGTAGTACTGCACGTGGAGAGGAAAGACGTTTTCTTTACTGAGAATAGTCATTGTTCAACTGTGTACATTGAATGAAGAATGATCATTGTGAATGTCCTTTCAGAAGTCAGTTGCAGAGACATAAGGGTTCTGGACTATTAAAGAGTATGTATTGATGTTCGCTGAAATTCATATCCTCATTTTGTAATGTTCCTCTTAAAACTGTATTAGTCAGGAAAGGCGAGGTTATACTGTGGTAACAAATAGCCCCCCAACCGTACTGGCTTAAAAAAAGGTGTATTTCCTCATCAGGCCACACATTCTGGGCGGATTGTCAGAAGGGCTTGGGTCACTGTATGTACTCGGGCGTCGGTGTTGACAGCAGCTCCCATGGCTGCAGGCAGATGAGGAGAAGGCAGCTCTGCCTTCCTTAGGCTGCTAAGCGCTTCCCCTCACAGTGGCAGGTGTCAGATCTGCTCACATTTTATTGGCTAAATCAAATTCAAGAGGGTTGAAAGTGGACCGATATCACAAACCCAGAGTTGTTATTTGATGGCTGTAGTTTCAGTTTTGCCAAATGAAAAACATTCGGGAGATTGGTTACATAACAATGTGAATGCATCTTAACCATTTTACGGTACACTTAAAATGGTTAAGATGGTAAATTTTGCTTTAGTTTAAACCTCATTAGCTTTTCCAAACCTCCAGGCTTCCAAGATGTGGCCTAGATGTTTAATTTTTCTGACTCTGCTGTTTATATGTGAATAGAGGTTCTCTGACATTACTGTAAAACCACTTAACATTATCTTTGACTTACCATTTAATTAAAAAAATTTATAATTGGCAAAATACACACAAACTTTACCATCTTAACCATTTTAAGTGTACCGTAAAATGGTTAAGATGCATTCACATTGTTATGTAACCAATCTCCAAAATGCTTTTCATTTTGCAAACTGAAACTATAGCCATCAAATAACAGCTCTCCATTCCCCTCACCCCTGGCAACCACCATTCTACTTTCTGTCTCTATGAATTTGACTCTTCTAGGTACTTCATTTAAATGGGATCATACAGTATTTGACCTTTTGTGCCTGGCTTATTTCTCTGAGCATAGTGTCCACAAGGTTCATCTATGTTGTAGCATGTATCAGAATTTCCCTCCTGTTTAAGGTTGATTAATACTCTTATTTGCCACATTTTGTTCTTCCATTCATCCGTCCATGAACACTTGGGTTGCTTCTACCTTTTGGTCATTGTGAATGATGCTACTGTGAACAGTGGTGTTCCATTTTATGTCGGCTTTTTTTTCTGTATAAAAGAGAAGCAGCACCTTCTTCTCCATACATCTAATTGACTGCTGGAAAGGCCCAGGAAACAGTGAATTTAAACAATGGACTAATAGCTTCACTTTGGAAATCTTCTGCAAATGGTTGCAAAAGCTGAGCAATATACCACTCACCTCCTGTGCATGTAACTAAATCAACAGAGCCAATGGACTCTTGTGTTTGGTCTTGTATATAACCTGCAAATCTTGACATTTTCCAAGATAGGAGACAGTATGTGGCTAGCACATTATTTTTCCTCTTACGATCCGGGAGCATGGCAAAAATAAATTATTTTCTTCCTTTTCGTACATCTGACTCAAATACTGTGTGAAGGGAGGTCAAATATGAAACAATATGTAAAGTGGAGGCATGCAAATTAATTGCA